>NC_083416.1:84962645-85269520 GCF_020745735.1 Hemiscyllium ocellatum | reverse complement strand
TCATTCATTGCCCACCAAATCACATTATGGATTATGGCCATGATATTGTGCAAGTCTGTAACTGTGTCACATCAGCTCGGTAAATGTCATCATTCAAACACACTTGAAAGCATCACCTGACCTTCTGAGATCAGAAACACATTCTGTTACAAACCCTGAAAGTCAACACTTTGCAGCTGCTCTGTTTGCACATTGAGCTGAGAGTGTGGAAGGGTCTGGGCTGTAATCTGGAAGGAGGCGTTTTCTTTGAGGGATGGGAGGAATCGGTCACATGCTAATTTGCTGGCAGAGTTACACTGCTCCATCAGGCATGAAATCTTTCATTGTGCAGCATATATTTGGTTAAGGTCACCTCCATCAGAGCTGATTATGATCAGATGAAATTACCTCTTTGGGAAGACTCTATTCCCATGTAAGTATAAAACATGGGCCTTCATTGTGACTGATGGGAGGACATCCATTTTAATCCTTCCACAAAATTGCACGAGAAGTCTGACCTTGCAGACGTTATCTGCGCAGGTATCAGTATAGAAGTGGTGAACGATCACGACAAGGCCAGTAAGAACATTAATGTCCAACAGCAGCTATCTGCTGCATAGCCTTCAGAGAGAGGAGCAGTTGGTGAGGAGATACTGAGGAGGTAGAGGAGAATGACACCCATCCTTAAACATCTTGAGGGCAGTTTAGGGTCAACCACATTACTATGGATTTGAAATCACATGTGGATCACTCCAGATGAAGATGGCAGATTTCCCTGCCTAAGGAAGATTAGTGAACTGTATGAGCAATAATTGTCATCAATTGGCAGCTTTTACTGTATTCAAGTTTCATCTACTGCCACGGTGGGATTTGAACCTATTTCCCTGGGCCATCAACTTGAGGTTTTGGGTTACTAGTTCAGTAACATTACCACTACACCATCACTCCCACTCCCGCTTGAGTTTGGTTCTGGGGTATATAGTGGGGCAGGGGTAGGATGCTTCACTGACAGAAAATGTAACAGTTTCAGTTGAGTTCAGAGTCTCCATGGAAGTGGACAAGGGAAATGCAAATGTGTAAATATTCATTCTGAGCAGGGTTAATTTCAGGAACTAGCAAACAGATCTGACCCAGGTGGATTAGAATCAAATGACTTGTGGAATGAATAGGAGATAAACAATGGGTAGCCTTCAAAGAGAAAATCATTGAAGAGAGAATCATGAAGTCATAGAGCAATACAGCATGGAAGCAGACCCTCCAGTCCAACTCCTCTGCACCAACCAGACAGCCCGATCTGATCTAGACCTTTTTGCCAGCACTTGGCCCATATCCCTCTAAAATCTTCCTATTCATATACCCATCCAGATGCCTTTTAAAATGTAGTAATTGTACCAGCCTCCACTGCTTCCTCTGGCAGCTCATTCCATACATGCACCACCCTCAATCCTTTTTAGGGTTTTCCCCTCTCACCTTAAACTTATGCCCTCTAGTTTTGGAATCTGCCACCCTTTGAAAAAGACCTTGACTATTCATCCTATCTATGCCCCTCATGATTTTATGTACACCAACTTTGTACATTTTCCTCTGTACTCATGTATTCCTATATTTGAGTATGCGTGACAGTAAAATCTCATTTTAATTCTGAATGCATACAAATGTCAAACTCTGGACAGGCTATAGATTTGGAGATTGGACACAGCGCAATATTAGAGGCAGGTTCTGTATAAGTAAGGTGTACATGTTTGTCCTAATGAAGGCAGCATTCTAGCCTGTGCTGTTCTGCATGGCTGCTGAAGGTATGGCTGAGTTACTGCACACTCCTGCAGGGGACTCTTTCACACAAGGTACACAGAGGCTAAAGCAAAAATTGGAACTAACGACACAGCATATCATGAGGATGAGAAGTATGAACATGTCTCAACAGGGCACAGAGTGAATTCTAAGTTTTCCTGTGGCTGAGCATTGACTTGATGAAGGAGCTGGACAGGAAGGGAGGGATTCTCTACCTAAATGGGGTTAGGGGGCCTCGATAGCAAATTGTACATTATGTATTGGATATAGGTATGGGCGGCAGGGAAAAAAAAATCAACCGAGGACCTAAATTCAGTTCCACGAGACGTTTAATGACCCCACAACAATAGTCTGCTTCAGAATAAATCTCAAATATCTTATCCCAGCATCCAGCCTTACACAGAGAATACTGAAGAAACTCAGCAGTTCTGGCAGCATCTGTAGAGAGAGAAAGAGTTAACATTGTGTGTCCAGTGTGACTGTTCTTAAGAACGGAGAGGTGTGAGAATATAGGTGTTCTTTTATATGTGTTTGACAGAGCAGGAACGAGAGGATAGATGATTTCATTCAGTCCTACATCCTGCTCAGTACACCACAGACCTCAATTACCACAATCTCCATCAACAACGAATCATCTGATATTTACTTCGCTCTCAAATACATGGCACTGTTGTAAGCCATACAGCTCACACACTGACAGATAAGTAACTTTGTTGTCTACATTTTCCATACATACTGCAGCATACCCAGAGACACACCTTTTACCCCCTTGAAGAAGCTGACTGGTTCAGCCCCAGCTGCAGTATCCCATTAGACACGGGATCAAGGAGAGTCAGGAGAATGGTAGCCAGACTGGAGTAACTGGAGTCATTTTCTTCAGAGCAAGGAGATTGAAAGGGTGATTTGGAAAAGGTGATTAAAATCCTGATGAGTTTGATATGATGAATGAAGAGTTACTGTTCCACGTGAGAGAGCAGGAAAGAAAAAGTAAAAGGCAAAATTTGGAAATGTAGACATCAAATTATTTTAAGCTGGAAACACTGCAAAAACAAATTTAACATTAGCAATCAGAAGAGGATTGAATAAATATTTGAAAAATGAAAATAAGCTCAGCGACAGGGAAAGAGCAGAGGAGTGGAACTAATCGGATACACTTCGTATGGAGTTGTTAGCAGCACAATGGCCTGAATGACATCCTTCTGGGCTGTACCATTCTGTGATTGTGTGAATACTCAGAGACAAAAAAGATGCACAACTTATTGAATGTACAATAAACAAGCAATGAATTCACAGGAGTTGAATTACCATTTCAGAATGTACTGCTCAATCTATTCAATAATCAGCAGGAATTCTGGGTCAATCAATTTTTCATAACTTTTTTGTGATGAGGACATTTGGATGGATGATTGAAGTTCCAGTCAGATTTCTGGACTTAAATCTGAATAATCAAAGACCTATTGGTATGATTTGAGAGGTGCTGCAATTACATGGCCATGTCTGAATTCCTCAGATTAAAACCAATAGACACACAATGTGAGGAATTCACTGCTGCCTAAGTATCACTATCATCTTAGAACATAGAACATAGAAAAATACAACGCAGTACAGGCCCTTCGGCCCTCGATGTTGCGCCGATCCAAGCCTACCTAACCTACACTAGCCCACTATCCTCCATATGCCTATCCAATGCCCGTTTAAATGCCCATGAAGAGGGAGAGTCCACCACTGCTACTGGCAGGGCATTCCATGAACTCACGACTCGCTGAGTAAAGAATCTACCCCTAACATCTGTCCTTTACCTACCTCCCCTTAATTTAAAGCTGTGCCCCCTCGTAATAGCTGACTCCATACGTGGAAAAAGGTTCTCATGGTCAACCCTATCTAAACCCCTAATCATCTTGTACACCTCTATCAAGTCACTCCTAAACCTTCTTTTCTCCAATGAAAACATCCCCAAGTGCCTCAGCCTTTCCTCATACGATCTTCTTACCATACCAGGCAACATCCTGGTAAACCGCCTCTGCACCCGTTCCAGTGCCTCCACATCCTTCCTATAGTATGGCGACCAAAACTGCACACAATACTCCAGATGTGGCCGCACCAGAGTCTTATACAACGGCAACATGACCTCAGGACTCCAGAACTCAATTCCTCTACTAATAAAAGCCAGTACGCCATATCTTGTAAACATGAAGAGACCAGTGGGTGAAATGTGTGATACCACCTGAGAAACTCAGGTGGAAGTTTACTCTGTCTGTCAGTAGCATTTTAACACAACTACTTATAAACAGTTACCTCCTGAACCTATGGAAGCGGTTGTGATGAGCATTCAGGTGACACAGCTTCTTCAAGTGCTTATTTGTGCCATACACTTTTTGTTTTTTAAAATCAGTTACAGGAAATGGGCATCACTGGCTGGGCTGGCATTTCTTGCCTGTCCCTGGTTGTCCTTTGAGAAGGTGGTGATGAGCTGATTTCTTGAACTATTAGAGTCCATGTGCTGCGAGGGAAGAAATTCCAGAATTTTGACCCAGTGACACTGAAGGAACAGTGATATATTTCAAAGTCAGGGTGGAGTGTGGTTTGGAGGGGAACTCGTGTTCTCATGTACCTGCTGCTCTTGTCCTTCTTGATGGAAGCAGTTGTTGGTTTGGAAGATACTGTCTATGTTTCTTTGGTGAATTTCTGCAGGCTGTCTTGTAGCTGGTACACAGTCCTACTAATAAATGTCAGTGGTGCAGGGAGTGAATGTTTGTGGATGTGGAACCAATCAGGCAGCTGCTTTGTCCTGGATAGTGTTGAGTTTTCTGTGTTGTGTTTGGGGCTGCACTCATCCAGATCAGTGGAGAGTATTCCATCACGCTCCTGACTTGTGCCTTGCAGAAAGATGATAGGCTCTGGGAAGTCAGGAGGTGACAATGTATTTACATGAAAACATTAGAATTAGGAGCAACAGTAGACCATTCAGCCCATCAAGCCTGTTTCACCATTCAACACGCTCATGGCTGATCTCATCTCGGCCTCAACTTCACTTTCCTGCCCTCTCTCTGTAAATCTTTCAACTCATTACTCATTGAGTAAATTTAAAGAAGGGATAGACATTTTCAATGTCCCAGCATTCACTGCACTATGGGGGAGTGAATTCAGCATGTGAGCCCACTTTGCCATTTAATAAGATCATTTCTGATCCAATGATTTCACATTTCAGGCCATCCCAATATGTTTTCACTTCCCCTCACCCTCCACACACACCCTTCCCCCCCAACTTCACCACTCCACCCCTCTAATCAAGAATCCATTGACCCCAGGCTGAAGAGAAATTAGAAACTCTTCTACCATATCATCAATAAAGTTCCAAAGACTCTCAAACCTCTGATAGAATAAATTCTCATCTTTGTCCACAATGGGTGACCCCTTATTTTCAAACATTGGCCACTTGTTCTAAATTCTTTGACAAGAGGAAACGCCCCGTCCTCATCTACTGTTTTGACATTGAGGATATTAATTGCTTGAATGAAGTCCCTGCAGTAGACAAGCTGAATCTGTCCAGCACTTCCTCACAGCACTGTGCCCATTCCAGATATTAGAATGGCTCTGAAATATTTCCGACTTATTTAGATCTTTTTTAACTAAGATAGGCAGTGCTGTACTCAACATTGTCTCAACAATGCACTTGACATTTAAACAAAATAATGCTTCCCTTACTGCTCAGGGCTTCAAATAGACACCTGCCCACATTTTCCAGGGCAATTACGGATGGATAATAATTGCTGGCTAAGCCAACAATGCCCACATAATATAAATGATTTAAAAGATTCAAGCAACTTCAATTTCAGTTACAATAACCCAAAAAAGAACTCTCTCATTCTAACAGGAGTGTATTTCCATTTTCACTCTTGACTATAGCATTGATCTACTGTCCTGTTAAAAAAAAAATTGTTTTATACATTTCACATGGATTGGAAAGAGCCAAAACAATCTGGAACTACAAGATGAAACTGAAAAATAGCAAGATATCTACACGCAGTTGGTCACGGTTCTGACAAGTTGAAACTAGTATCATGCATACGTCAAGCTCAGTGAAGTGTGCGTGATTACACAAAAGGCACTAGTATTTTCAATTGATGTGTCAGAATCATGAGCTAAAGGGAATCATGTCCAGGAAGATCCATTTTCAAATAAATTCCATCAATAAGCTGGTTTTCTCCAATGTTATAAAGTGTAGGAAACCTTGGTTCATAAATGTGTCTTCCTTCCAGACTCTTTCAACAAACCAAAGAACAGGTTCCTGGCTCCAGAAATAAGTAACATCAGCAAAGAGGATAGATTGCAGAAATTGGGATGGTTCTCCCCAGAGAAAAGAAGAATGAAAAGAAATCTGGTGAAGGGATTTAAAATGGTCTGGATAGAGTAGTTAGGGAGAAGTTGTACCAACTCAAAAGGGGCAAGAATGGGAGGACACAGACTTGAAGTGATTTGCAACAGAAGCAAGGGTGAGATGAGAAAACAACTTTTTCACACAGCAGTTAGAGGTGGTAAAGCACTGCCTGGAAATGTGGGAGAGGCCAGTTCCCAAGAAGCATTCCAGAGGTGCATTGGATGGTTATTTGATTAGAAACTAATGTGCATGGATATAGGGAACAGGCAGGAGATTGGCTCTAGGAAATGATTTGATTTATTGCCATGTGTACAAAAATACAGTGAAAAGTATTGTTTTATGCGCTATCCAGATAAATCATACCTAACATAAGTGTCAGGATAATAGAATAGAATGGAGAATATAGTGTTACAGTTACAGGGAAGGTGCAGAGAAAGATCAAGTCTAATATGAGACATCATATTGACATCAATTGACACATTAAAAAAGTTGGATAGATTGGGACTTCTTTCACTAGAGCATAAGAGGCTGAGAAGGATCAGAAATAAGTTTATAAAATAATGAGGGGGTATAGTTGGTAGTTAATGGAAGTTATCTTTTCCAAAGGATGGGGGATTTCTTGACTGGGGGGAACTTTAAGGTGAGAGGAGCAAGATTTAAATAAAAAAGACATGATGGAATTTTGTTTTAACACAGACGGTGGTTTCCATGTCAAATGAACTTTCTGAGGAAGTGGTGGATGTGGGTACAATTACAACATTTAAAAGACATTTGTAAACAATAGGGAAGGTTTGGAGGGATATGAGCCAGGAGCAGGCAGCTGGGACTAGTTTACTTTGGCATCATGTTTGGCATAGACTGGTTGGACCGAATGGTCTGTTTCTGTGCTGTACTACTCTATGACTATTACAGCAGAGAAGAAGCTGATCTTGAATCAGTATGTACATGTTTTCAAACTTCTGTATCATCTGCCCGATGGAAGACAGTGGAAGAGATTACAATCTGGGTCTTTGATGATGTTGGCTGCTTTCTTGAGGCACCAGGAAGTGTAAACAGAGTCAATGGATGGAAGGTGGTTTTTGTGATAGACCGGATTGCATTCACAACTCTCTGTAGTTTCTTGCGGTCATGGACACAGCAGTTACCATATCATGCTTGATGCATCTGGATAGGATGCTCTTGATGTTGCATCTACAAAAGTGTCATTGTGGCCCTGATGAAGTTCCTTAGCGTCCTGAGGAAGTAGAGGTGTTGGTGTGCTTCCTTTATTGTAGCATCAACGTGGATGGACCAGGAGAGATTTTTGGTGATATTTACTCAACAATCTCTACCTCAGCACCATTGATGCAGACAGGGGTGTCCTCCACTCCACTTCCTGAAGTCAATGACCAGCTCCTTCGTTTTGCTGACATAGAGAGAGAGATTGTTGTCTCTGCACCATGTCACTCAGCTCTCTATCCCCTTCCACTGCTATCTCATCATTGTTTAAGATCTGACCCACTGCAGTGGTGCCATCAGAAAATTTGTGAATGGAGTTACAGCTGAACTTGCCACATGGTTGTGTGTATAAGGAATAAATCACGGGGCTGAATACACAGGTGTTGAGGATTATCATGGAACAGGTGCTGTCCCTTATTCTTACTGATTGCGGTCTATGGATCAGGAAGATGAGGATCCAGGATGCTTGAGGATCTCCTTTGAAGAGCCAATGCAGACACAGTGGGCTGAATGGCCTCCTCTGCACTGTAACAATTCTGTGATTCTGTGAAATGCCACAAGGCTGATTTGTCATTAGTGCAGTTATGCCTCTATGGAAATAGACAACTGCAGGACACCTCTACTGCTGCTGCTTACACTTGCCCTTCAGCTTCATCAATACATTGGCATACAAGCAGGCAATGATACAGCGAGGGTAACAGGGCAATTGTGACTTGGCAGAGAAATCAATGGAGTTAATCCTCAACTAATGAGCTTTCAGATTGGAAAATAAATTTAACAAGAATGTAGAAGATGGGCAAAATGAAATAGGGGACCTCAATCTGCAACAAGGAGAAGAAAGGGAAATAAACAGAAATATTAGATTGAGCAAAGAGAAAAGGAAAGATAACAGAGTAAGAATAAAAGAATACATTGATAAAATCTCCCTGAAAACTTCAAAAGCTGGTGAAAAGGAATCCCCACTTCCCGCATTTACTGCTTAGTGTGAAATGTATTGGTTTTCATATTAACATTCTTTGACAAGTTTAATTGATAATCAACAGGTAAATGCAATAATTTACTGAAAGAAATGAAAAGGCTAAAGGACAAGACCTCACATAGTGGACCAGTTGTAACTTAGAAATTTATATTTCAATGCACATCTTCAATGATCTTATGATTGCTGACTTTGTCCATCCCAGTCCAACACTAGCACTTCCACATCTTGATGTTCTTTGATACAGTGCCACACTGTCTTTGATGGGTTGTTCCATCGGTTCAACTCGGAGGACAGACAAAGCTCTGGTTTGATGTCTAATCAAAATGACAGACTCCCAAAGTGCAGCTCCACTTCAATACAGGACAGAAATGTCACTCTCCATTACATGTACTCACAGGTCTGGAGTGGAAATTGGACCCAAAACATTCTGTATCAGAGGAAAGACTGCCATCACCGAGTCACAGCTGAGACTCAGAATAGATATTTAGCAAAATATGTGACTGA
Organism: Hemiscyllium ocellatum; assembly: GCF_020745735.1. Classification (NCBI taxonomy): domain Eukaryota; kingdom Metazoa; phylum Chordata; class Chondrichthyes; order Orectolobiformes; family Hemiscylliidae; genus Hemiscyllium; species Hemiscyllium ocellatum. The sequence goes on along the minus strand of NC_083416.1, from coordinate 85,260,671 downwards.
GTTTTTTGAGAGATATCCTTTGAAATTAATCCTGACAAATTGCAATGAGCTATTTCATTCTTCTGTTCCTATATGCAGATTTTCCAATATATTCCACTTTTTTTTCAAAAGTATATAGATTTTATACTCATAAATATGGTTTTTATTACGTATTTGTAAAAATTTTTTATACCTTATGAATGAAATATTGTCAATTAAAATGTTGTAAAATAGGGCGGCACAGTGGCACAGTGGTTAGCACTGCTGCCTCACAGCGCCAGGGACCTGGGTTCAATTCCCACCTCAGGCGACTGACTGTGTGGAGTTTGCACGTTCTCCCCGTGTCTGCGTGGGTTTCCTCCGGGTGCTCCGGTTTCCTCCCACAGTCCAAAGATGTGCGGGTCAGGTGAATTGGCCGTGCTAAATTGCCCATAGTGTTAGGTAAGGGGTATATGTAGGGGTAGGGGTATGGGTGGGTTGCGCTTCGGCGGGTCGGTGTGGACTGGTTGGGCCGAAGGGCCTGTTTCCACACTGTAAGTAATCTAATCTAATCTAATCTAATATTTTAGCTTAGCGTAACTATTACTATCTATATAGCATTCAAATTAAGCTATCATAGAACAAACCAAAGTTTCCCCGTGATCAATAATGCAAATTTATTCAAATCACTTTCACGTATATGCTCACAACACAAATGCACCACTAACAATGCTGTCTCGAGCACTCTGACAATGGGCTAATACAGTTTGTGTTTTTTAAGATTTTAGCATTGCAACAGCATTCCAAAGTTTACATGAGAAACAAATGCTATTTATCTGCAATTTATTTAGCATTGAACAACTCTCACACCAATTCACTCCAGAATCTATAATGCAGCCATGTCACAATGAAGGCAATATCATTAAGTATAAATCTCAAAGACCTTACAGCACAGAAGGGGGCCACTTGGCCAGTTATTTGTTATTCTGTCACCTCCAATCAGAGCTACGCACTTTACACACATTTCCCATCTCTTTCTCAATTTCCTTTATTGACAACACTTCAACTTAGCCACAACCTTATTGAACTTGTCAGTGAGGCTAGTGTTCAGTTACATTGCATGATGCAGTTGGGACAGAGCTAGAGGCATTCACAATAGCTTGAACATTCTCTTGATTGTTACATGGTGATCTTTGCTATGGATAGGAACATATGAGTCGGAGTAGGTCACTCAGCCTCTCGACTAGGAGAAAGTGAGGAAGGCATATGTTGGCAATCAGAGTTGAAAAGTGTGGTCCTAGAAAAGCACAGCCGGTCAGGCAGCATCCAAGGAGCAGGAGAATCGATGTTTCGATCACAAGTTCTTCATCAGGAATTTGTGTTCTCAAGAGAGCGCAGGTAGTGCTTAAGTGTAGCTATCCCATTTGAAAGATGGTTCATCAGACAGTACAGCACTCCCTCGGTCCTGCGCTGGAGCATTAGCCTGAGTTCTGCACTCAAGTCTAAAGCAGTGGAACTTAGGACACAGCGATTTGACTCAGGTAAGGTCACTATTAATGAGCATGAGTTGAAAAAAAAAGTATGATTGTTGTAAATCAGAAACAAAAACAGGAATTGCTGGAAAGATCTCAGCAAGTCAGGCAGCATCTGATGAAGAGCCGAATGCTCGAAATGTCGATTCTCCTGCTCCTCGAATGCTGCCTGACTGGCTGTGCTTTTCCAGCACCACACTCTTCCACTCAGCTTCTCAAGTCTACTCAACAATTTCATTCGATTGTGGCTGACAAATGGCAATATCAGTCAATTCAAGTGTCAGTAGTGTTGTTTTGGAATGGTCAACCAGGCAATGACCACGTGATAGATGTGATTTCAACGAAACAATTATAACATTAACATCAGCAAAATACCTTTCCCGCCCGCTGAACAACTTCAGTGTCACTTCATGGTACATGCTGAGTGTGGTATTATTACCAGTCAAGGTAATGTCATCATAATCCCAGATCACAAGAGAGCAGCGCTCTCATTACAGAGGGACAGTTGGTGGTGGTTCTACCTGAGGATCACTGCACCTTAGGCAAGGGATGAGGTTGTGAAGGAGATGCTTTTATGGTTACTCCAGCTGGTGTGGAAATGGAATGCATGCTTCAGGCATTACTCTGCATCAAAATCCAGCCAACAATGCTAACCAACCCCCAATATTGATGACTTTATTACCAGTAGATGGTAGCTAATAACTTGTAAATTATGCAATACTGTAGCACTGGAGAATTTTTGCTTCATTACTGTGTTCCTTTGTAAAATTATGGAGTATACATCTTTGTTACTGTTTGATTAAAATGGTGTTGTTCTGCCATTTGTAGAATGCAGCCATTTAATCATACACTCCTGAATTGTTATGTTTCAATTAACTCTGTTGTTCGGAAATGATGGCTCTGCTCCTGCAGACCAGTGATGCACAATTGTGTTAATGAAACTGGTTCCTGTTCAATCATATCACTGCTCTCTGTGGTTCCACAAGAGAGTCAACCCATGCTCATTAATAGTGACCGGGCCTGACAAATCGTTGTGACTGCTTTAGACATGAGTGCAGAATGCAGTTTAATGCTCCAGCACAGGACAGAGGGAGTGCCAGACTGTTTGATGTATCATCTTTCAAATGAGATAGCTAAACTTAGGCACTACCTATGCTCTCTTGAGAACAGAAACAATCCCATAGCTGCCAATTCAAAGAACACTAAGAGATGAAACAGCAAATGAAAACTCTGTTGATGTAAAGGTGCTTTGGTCCATCTAAAGGCAATGAAAAATACCATATAAAGTGCAAGTTATGTCTTTATATTAGTCAAAGTTAGTACCATTCAGATGTGTGTGGCCACAGTTTAACAAAATGCAGGCTGGTTGCCTTTCCCATTGCAGGGCTTCAGCCCATTCCTTATTGTCTCAAAAGATTTCACCCAGTGCTCCAAACAGGTTTCAAAGAAAAGGATTCTTGGTTTTGGTGCTTCTATACCCAATTATTCTAATTACCCTCAGACTGACAGCCTTGTGTCATGCTCCATAAACTTGAACTCACTAAATTTCCCCAAAAAAACCCCCAAAAGTATGAATGCTAGAAATCGGAAACAAAAACAGAAATTGCTGGGAAAATCACTTCAGATCTGGCAGCAAAGAGTCATAGAGATGTACAACATACAAACAGACCCTTCAGTTCAACTCATTCATGCTGACCAGATATCCTAACCTAAGCTAGTCCCATTTGCCGGCAATTGGCCCGTATCCCTTCTAAACCCTTCATATAATATGCCCACCCATATGCCTTTAAAATGTTGCAATTGTATTAACCTACAAAGTTCTCTTTTAGATCTCTTCTGTCTTTCCCCTCTCATCCTAAACCTATGCCCTCTAGCTCCGGACTCTCCCACCCCAGGTAAAAGACCTTGTCTATTTATGTTATGCATACACCTCATGATTTTATAAACCTCGATAAGGTCACCCCTCAGCCTCCGACGCTCTGGGGGAAAACAGCCCATTCAGCCTCTCCCTGTAGCTCAAATCCTCCAACCCCGGCAACATCCTTGCAAATCTTTTCTTAACCCTTTCAAGTTTCACTACATCCTTCTAATAGAGAGGAGACCAGAACTGCATGCAATATTCCAACAGTGGCCTAACCAATGTCCTATACAACTGCAACGTGACCTCCCAACTCCTGTACTCAGTAGTCTGACCAATAAAGGCAAGCAAACCAAATGTCTTCTTCATTATCCTATCTACTTGTGAGTCTACTTTCAAGGAACTATGAATCTGTACTCCAAAGTCTCTTTATTTAGCAAAACTCCATATAACCTTACCACTAAGTGTATAAGTCCTGGTAAAATTTGCTTTCCCAAAATGCAGTACCTCGCATTTATCTAAATTAAACTCCATCAGCCCCTCCTTAGTCCATTGGTCCATCTGATCAAGATCCCGTTGTAATCAGAGGTAATCTTCTTTGTTGTCCACTACACCTCCAATTTTGGTGTCATCTGCACCTCTTATTCTCACATCCAAATCATTTATATAAATGAAGAAAAGTAGTGGACCCAGCACTGATCTTTGTGGCACTTCACTGGCTAAAGGCCTCCAGTCTGAAAAAGAAACCCTCCACCACCACCTTCTGTCTTCTTTCTTTGAGCCAGTTCTGTATCCAAATGGTTAATTCTCCTTGTATGCCATGAGATCTAACCTTGCTAACCAGTCTCCCATGGGGAACCCTGTCAAACACCTTACTGAAATCCATATAGATTATATCTACTGCTCTGTCCTCATTAATCGTCTTTGTTACTTCTTCAAAAAAAAACTCAATCAAGTTTACAATGCATGGTTTTCCAAGCAAAGTTAACGCTTTGGATCCAGTGACCAATCTTCAGAACTGATTGTAGCTTGGATTGCTCCTCAACTTTCCTAACCAGCTTCCTAATTTGATTTGACTTGTTATTGTCATATGTTCCTTGGTGCAGTGAAACATTTTGTCTTGCGTGCACTACAGGCTGATCATACCATATAAACTGCATTAGGGCAGAACAGAGCAAGGAATACAATGGGTGCACAGACAGCGAGATCAACATTCAGTTTAAAATTTGAGAGAGCCATTCAGCAGGGAGGAGAAAGTGAGGACTGCAGATGCTGGAAATCAGAGTCAAAAGTACAGCGCTAGAAAAGCGCAGCAGGTCAGGCAGCATCGAGGAGCCGAAAAAATTGATGTTTCGAGCATACGCCCTTCATCAGGAATGATGCCTTATTCAGCAACCTGATAACATCTGGAAAGAAGCTATTCTTAAACCTGTTCATACGTGTATACAAAATGTTATATCTCCTCCCCAATGGAAGAGAGTAGAAGAGAGTATATCTGGGGGAGGGGAGAATCTTTGATATAGTTGGTTGCTTTCCTGACACAGCAAGTCTAGATTGACTGACTGACTGACATGTGTACCTAAGTACAGTGAAAAGCTTTGTTTATAAGTAGTACAGGCAGATCATATTAAGCAAGGATACTCAGGTCAGAGGTTGTAAAAAAGACTAAGAGGCATACAGGGTACATTGCATAAGGTGTGCATTGGGTGAGATCAATGTTAGCAAGATCAAAATTATTTGAAGGTCGAGATTCCATGCATCAGTCTAATAATGGCAGGGAAAAAGCTGCTCCTGAGCCTGCTGGTGCATGTGCTCAGGCTTCTGTATCATCTGCCTGATGGAAGAGGGTGTGGGAGATCATTATCAGAATGGGAAGGATCTTTGATGATGTTGGCAGCCTTTCAGCAGCAATGAGCCATGTAAATGGAGACCATGGATGGAAGATTGGCTTCTGTAATGGTCTGGGCTGTGCATACCACCTTCTGTAGTTTCTTACTGTCCTGGGCTGAGCAGTTGCTGTACCAGGCCATTATACACCTGGGCAGTATGCTCTCAATGGTACATCTGTATAAGTTGGTGAAGGTCCTTATGGACCTGCTGAATTTCCTGAGTTGCCTGAGGAAGAAGCGGTGTTGTTATGTCTTCCTGACCGTGGCATGTACGTATGAAGTCCAGGATGAGTTGTTAGCTATCGTCATTCCAAGGAACTTGGCACTGTCCATCCTCTCAACCTCTGCTCCGTTAATGCAGGAGGATCTTATCAAACATTTTTTGAAGTCTATAGATATTAGATTTACTGATGCCCCTTTATCAATTCAGTTAATAACATTTTCAAAGAACGTTTGATTTGAAAAATATAATTTCTGATTCAAAAGTCCCTATGCTGAAGATATGTAAATGGATCAATATCAGAGGCCATGTTAAGAAAGTTTTATGGAAGATTTGAGCTCTTTTCACATGGTTAGTGCAAAGCCAGCAGATTTATTGATCTCTGAACCCTCTTCATTCTTAAGATACTGAGCAGTCATTTGTTCCTTTCCAGTTAGCAGGAACCATCTGAGAATCTATAGAATTCAAGGTGATTGCTAATATGTCCACAATCTCCATAATAACCCCTTACAACATTCTGGGAAGAACAATATCAGATCTCATGAGACCTCAGCCCCCTCAGTAGTTTTACATTCTCCAGCACATAATTCCAATGAGTATAAATTGACTTCAACTCCTCATTGTCCCTAATCCTTTGTGTGTGCCTTCATACATGATCCAAGATCATTGTTTAACTTCTCTGCTAAGTCTCTGGCCTCCATTGGAATTTCTTCTGACTCTGCTTATAATAAGCCAATATTTCTCTTAGCCAGACAATTTCATTTTGCATAACTATAGAAGCATTAGCAACCCATTTTTATATTTCTAGCCAATTTCCATTCCTATTCTATTCCCCCATTCCTAATCAGTTTCTTGGTTCTCTTTTGCTGTATTGAAGCAATCCTACAAATGTTCAGGATTACTCTTTGTTTTTGGCAACGTTATAGGAATGTACTTTGAACTTTATATATGCCTTGACTTCATCTGTTAGCCACAACTGGCTGTCTTTTGGGAGTTGTTTCTTGAAGAAGTGTATGGTTACTACAAACAAAGTAATATGTCCTTAAATATCATCTATATTTACCATCACATTTACTGTCACTTCCCCACATATTATCATACTTTTGGACAAATTTGAAACTAACTCTGGTTTCAGATTGAATAATCTTGTCTGTCAAACAGCAAATGCTTCAAGTAATACACAGAGCTAAGTGATCACAGATGCCAGTTTTTGTTCCATGTGATATCAAGAAACAGCATTGAATACTGCAAAGGTGATGGGCCCTGACAATATTGTAACAATAGCATTAATGGCTTGTGCTTCAAAACTTGCAGCTCCCCTAGCCAAGTTGTTCCAGTACAATTACAACATTGGAATCTATCCAACAATGTTGAAAATTACCCAGATATGTCTTGTACATAAAAATAAGGACAAATGCAATCTGACCAATTACATTCCCATCAGACAACTCTCGATCATCAGTAAGGTGATGGAAGGTGTCACTAACAGAGCTATTAAGCAGCACCTGCAAAGCAATAACCTGCTCAGTGATGCCCAGTTTGGGTTCTGCCAGGGCCACTCAGCTTCCTAACCTCATTACAGCCTTGGTTCAAACATGGACAAAAGAGCTGCATTCCAGAGGGGAGGGGAGAAGGACAGCCTCTGACATCAGGCCTCACTCCTCCAAGTTGGCATCAAAGAGCCTCAGCAAAACTGGAATCAATAGGTATCGGGGACAAACTCCTCACTGGTTCGAGTCAAACCTGGCACAGAGGAAGGTGATTGTGGTTGTTGGAGGTCAGTCATCTCAGCTCCAGGACATCTCTGCAGGAATTCCTCAGGGTAGTGTCTTAGGCCCAATCATCTTCAGCTGCTTCAATGACCTTCCCTTCATCATAAGACCAGAAGTGAAGATGTTCACCAATGATTGCAAACTGTTCAATACAATTCCTTTCTCTAAAGTACATTATCCAGTGGCAAGTAGCATTTGTATGACACAAGTTCCAGGCAGTGACCATCCCAGGAAGGGGGATTCCAATTATTTCCCTTTGATAACCAATGCTGTTATCATTACTGTATCCCATAGCACCAACATCCTAGGATTTACTAAAAACTCAACTGGACTAGCCATATAAATACTGTTTACAAGAGTGGATTAAATGATAGGATTCCTGCAGTGAGTAACTCACCTCCTGACTCCCCAGACTCTTTGCACTATCTATAAGACACAAGTCAGGAGTGTAATGGAATACTCCCCACTTGCCTGGATGGGTGCAGTTCCATCAACACCCCAGAAGCTTATAGTGTCCAGGACAAAGCAGCCGCTTGATTGGCACCACATCCATAAGCATCCATTCCCTCCACCATCGATGCTAAATTGCACCAGTGTGTATCATCTACAAGATGCATGGCAGAAATTCACCAATGATTCTTTGACAGGACCTTCCAAATCCATGACTACTTTCATCTAGAAGGACAAAGGCAGCAGATACCTGGGAACACTACCATCTGCAAATTCCCCTCTGAGTCACTCACTATCCTGATTTGGGAATATATCACCATTCCATCAGTATCATTACATCAAAATGTTGGAATTTCCTCCCTAAGGGCATTGTGGGTCTACTTATAATCACATGGACTGCAACAGTTCAAGATGGCAGGTTACCCCCACCTTCTCAAGCACAACGAGGGAAGGAGAATAAATGCTGGCCCAGTCAGTGACACCCATGTCCCATAAGGGAATTAAATGAAATCTTGCTTTCAAGTACCTGCTTCAGATGGAGGTACATTATTTGTTTTAGATTGAAGTGCATCAATTCTAATCAGCTAGGCTTCAGACTGAACTCTCCCAGTTTCTTGTCTCCTGATTTCAGATAAAATAACTTTGCTGTCAATCACTTTGATTTCAGAAAGAAGTATCTCACTTTTTAGGAATGCTGCTTTCAGGCTGAACTATCTGGTTTTCAACCACATGGTTTGATATCAAACCATCTCACCATGACCCATCCTGGTGAACTGTTTCAGTTTCAAGCATTCTGGTTTCAGATGGAAATGCCTTCAGATCAGGTACCCTGGCCTCAGATTGTACTGCCCCATTTCCAAGCACCTGAGATTTCAATTGATTGACCTTAATATCAGCCACACTGACTTCAAATTGATCACCCTCTTCAATTTCACAAACCCTGACTTCAGATTTAACAAGCTTACTTTTAATCAATGCGGATCCAGAATGCATGATATCATTTTTAAACACCCTGGGTTTGAATCGTCCAAGTTATTAATTAACCAATAATTATTATTTCAAATTTGTGAGAAAGATAATCATACTGACATGGGGCAAGGCTGCACACAGAAACAAAACAAGAAGTGATGTATCTCTCCTGCACCAATCAGGTAGAGATGAGGTGATTTGTTTAAATTGTTTGTGCAGAGTTGAATCTCTGCAAGTCTCTTCCCTTTCTCCAAGGCACAACCTGGTGAAGAGAATGTTCCCCAAACTGTACTCAGCATTACAAATCATTGGAAGGGTCAGTTAATCACCCTGGAGCAGTCAATACTTACAAAACAAGCAGCTTGCAACAGAATCCTTTCTGCCACAGGGCCAAATTAAGCAATTTCCTTTCATTTCATTCATGTCACACAAATGTTAGCCAATGTCCATCACCAGTAAGAGACAAATCTAAACACTGGCCCTTGACATTCAATGGCGTTATCATCACTGAATCCTTCACTATCAATATCCTGGGAGTTACCATCAACCAGAAACTCAATTAGACTCACCACATAAACACATTGGCCATAAAGGCAGGTCAGGAGCTAGAAATACTGCAGTGAGTAACTCACCTCCTGACCCCCCAAAGCCTGTCCACCATCCACAAAGTACACGTCAGGAATTTGGTGGAAAACTGGCCAGCCAGCAATGTGTACATCGCACAGATGAATAAAGCAGAGGTTTCCACATTGGCTATGACCAGGCAATGCATCTGATAGCAGCCCCAGAGGGAGCTTCCCTTTAAAGAATTCTATAAGTTTGCTCATGTTTTGCTTTCCAGTAAAGTTTGTGAAACGATGACGTTTATCAAACTGTGTCCTGACAAGGTCACAGTTTTTAATTAAAATCAATGCCAAGGCAAAATTACAAACTTCAGCAGAGCGAAAACCTTCTGCCCATGTCATTTTCAAAACTTTACAATCAACACAATGGATCAAAGAAGAGGTTAATATGTACAGTCTTCAATCAAGCAGGATCCACTGAACTTAAACTGTGCATCATATTAAATTCCTGTTTTATTCTTAACTGAAATACTCATGTTGTTTCCGTCTCTGCTTTATTTCTGTCAATATTACATCATTTTTGCCATCCATGACAATTCATAAACCTGTCCATTTGCAAAAAGAAAAATATTGCATTTATGTAGCTCCTTTTGGGATCTCAGTGTTTGCCAAACTGCATGACAGCGAATGAAGCACAGTTGAGGTCAGATTGGATACAGCAAGATTTCATAAACAGCAATTTCACAAGGTCCAGGTCATCTGCTTTTGTTGCCATCAGTTGAAGGATAAATAACTTGCAGGTCTTCCTTGCATTTGATGTTATTTTGTCTTTTGGTGTGTTTCGATGTTGCTCAAAAAGTCACTGTTCACCGTCCATCCCAAATTTCCCTTGAGAACAGGAAGCTCGGAGAGACTTGTTCTGTCAATGTACCAAGGTAGCTAGGAGCTCACCCATCACTGACTTGGGAATCACAGAGGACCAGGTCAGGGCAGCAGATATCCTTCCCTAAAGGATGGCAAGGAAACAATTAGGATTTTGGAATGAGCCAATAACTCAATGTTTTCCTGGTGTTTCAATGTTTTCCATTATAAATGTCCAAGTCATCACCGATCTCTGAAACAATGCTGACGGACTAGGAGTAATTTTGCGATATGTGCATCACCAGGTGGTATAGCTGGTCTAGACTGGAGCCCCATGTTCTGTAGCAGAGAGGGAGAGAGTAGCCCTGATGAATAGAGGGAAAGGGGGTGGCAGTGTTCTCAGGTTATGGTGTGCCTTCCTCCCATTGCAAGCCATTCACCTCTCTACAGCAGAGTCTATGTGGTTACTTCCTGACTGTGTTCAGAGCAAAATGGAATGGTTACAGTTGAAGAGGGGGCCATTAAGCTCTCATGCCACCCTGGACTTTCTCCCTGGAGCCTAGCTTCTTTCAGGTAATAATCCAATTCTCTTTGAAATGCTTCAATCTCTTTCTAAGGCAGCACAACACAGAACTGAACTACATTCTGCATGAAATGGTCTACCCCACAACTCCATTGCTTTAATTTTTAAAAGAATTCATGGAACATGGGTGTCACTGGCTGGGTCAGCAGTTTTGCCTGTCCCAGTTGCCGTTGAGGTGGTGGCGGTGACCTGCCTTCTTGATTCACTGCAGTCCATGTGCCTTGGCTCGACCCAGAGCCCTTAGGGAGGGAATTCCAGAATCTTGAACCAGAGAGGGTAATTTCTAAATCAGAGTGATGAGTGACTTGGAGGGGAACTTGCATGGGGTAGTGTTCCCATGTATCTGCTGCTTTTGTCCTTCTAGATGGGAGTGACAACCCTTGACATCAAGGCCGTATTCTAATGAGTGTGGCATCAAGGAGCCCTAGCAAAACTGGGATCAATGGGAATCTGGGGGCAAACTCTCTTTTCTGGTTGGAGTCATACCTTGCACATAGGAAGATGGTTGTGGTTGTTGGAGGTCAGTCATCTCAGCTTCAGGATATTTCTGTAGGAGTTTCTCAGGATAGTGTCCTAGGCCCAAACATCTTCAGATGCTTCATCAATGACCTTCCCTCCATCATAGGGTCAGATTTGGAAGATGCTGTCTTAGGATCTTTGGTGAATTTCTGCAGTGCTTTTACTGGAGTGTCAGTCGTGGAGGGAAAGGATGCAAGTGGCTTCTTTGCCCTGGATGGTGTTAAGGTTCTGGAATGTTGTTGGAGCTGCACCCATCCAGATAAGTGGGGAGTACTAACATGGAGTAGTCACACACCATAATCCGCCTAGCCTCTGACCTACTCTTGTAACCATCGTGTTTTTTTCACTCATCCTGTTAAGTTTCTAGTCAATGGTAATCCCCAGGATATTGATAGTTATGGATTCAGTGATGGTAATACTATTGAATGGCAAAGGATGGTGATTAGATGGTCTCTCATTGAAGACGGTCATTGCCTGGTGTGGTTGTTACTTGTCACTTGTCTGCCCCAGTCTGGATATTGTCCAGATCTTGTTACAGTTGAACATGGACTGCTTCAGTGTCTGAGGAATCATGAATGGCACTGAATATCAGTGAACATTCCCACTTCTGACCCTATGATGGAGGGAAGGTCATTGGTGAAGCATCTGAAGATGTTTGGGCCTAGGACACTATCCTGAGAAACTCCTACAGAAATATCCTGAAGCTGAGATGACTGACCTCCAACAACCACAACCATCTTCCTATGTGCAAGGTATGACTCCAACCAGAAAAGAGAGTTTGCCCCCAGATTCCCATTGATCCCAGTTTTGCTAGGGCTCCTTGATGCCACACTCATTAGAATACGGCCTTGATGTCAAGGGTTGTCACTCCCACCTCCACCCTCTGGAATTCAGATCTTTTGGCCATATTTGAACCAAAGCTGTAATGAGGTCAAGAACTGAGTGGCCCTGGGGGAATGCAAACTGGGCGTTACTGAGCAGGTGATTGCTGAGCAGGTGCTGCTTGATAGCACTGTTACTGACATCTCCTGTCACTTTACTGATGTGGAGAGTAGACTGATGGGGTGGTAACTGGACAGGTTGGGTTTGTGCAGGACATACCTACAGACAACGTCCTCCTTTGGTGGAGAAGTTCAAAACTAGGCGACATATTTTTAAGTTGAGAGGAGAAAATTTTCAAAATGACATGAGGCAAAACTCTTTTGCACAGACTGTTTTGTGTTGAATGAACTGCCAGAAGAAGTGCTGAATGCAGGTCCAGCTACAACATTAAAAAGGACATTTGGGTCAGTTCATAAATAGGAAAGATTTGGAGGCTATGGGCCAAACACAAGCAAGTGGAACTGGGACATGGTTGGTGTGAACTATTTGGACTGAAAAGGTTTGTTTCCATGCTTTATTAGTGTGTAACTATGTAAGGTTTTCAACCAAAGCCCTCTACTTATATCAATGTATAAATTATAATTCAGAGATTGGTCTAAGTCCTCTTCTCAGTTGAATTCAGTGATTAAAATCGTTGGACTCAGCCACACACAAAGGCCTGGAGGTAGATTGGAGAGAATTGCTATTCTTGGAGAAATGAAGGCTGAAAGGTGGTTTGATCAAGGTGTTGAAAATCTACAGGGATCTGACCAGAGTCAAAAGACAGAAATTGTACCAATGGATGGAAGATTGTGTACCAGAGGGCTACAGATTTCATTATTCATCATCAGAAGGAGAGGCCCCGTTGAGTTGGTGGCTCTCTAGAACACAGTTGAGAGGGAGTTAGTGAAATAACTCCAGAGGCCCATATTCGGTCATCATATGACCCTTTATTTACATACGTATAGTACAAGACATTACTCTGGCCCCCTCAGAGCTAACTCTCAGTGTGCAGAACCACCAACATGCCTGTATATATCTGTCAGCCAGGGCTCCCTGATTAGGGCTGTCAATCTAGTCAAATCAGGAAACTCAGATTCTATGGGAGGTCCACCTGACTGATCTCATTACAATCATTACATCTCTCCCCCTCGGAGTCTAGGGATGTAGGCCTGTTCTCTCCCTCCTACAGTCTTTGAGACACACACTCATTTGGCCTATTCTCCTATTTGTTTTTCATAAGCATATGGCACTGGGGGTAATCATATGATCACTAACTTTGACACTCTGCCATTTAATTTTTTTTTCCCTGGCACTTTATATTCTGATTTCAGGACTGCGTCCCTCTTTTTACTTTCAGAATATAAGAACTAGGAACAAGAGGAGGCCATTCAGTCTCTTGAGCCTGCTCCACCATTTAATACGATCATGGCTGCTCTCATCTCGGTCTCATCTTCACTTTTCTCCCTGTTCTCTGTCTATCTGACTATCTCCTCCTTCAAATTGACTCAATGTCCCAGCATCCATTGCACTCTGGGGTAGCAAAATTCACAGATTCATGACCCTTTGAGAAGGTTTTAAGTCTGCTCCCTCTTCCCCTGAAAGTGACTTCTTGTTCTAGATTACCTCTCTATATCTACTTTGTCAATCACCTTTCACATCTTGTAGACCTCAATCAGATCACTGCTTGCTTTTTTAAACTCCAGAGAGTGAGTATCGACCTAAACTGTGCAACCTGTCTTCATGAGACAAGTCCCTCATCTCTCTGCAGCCAATCTAGTGAACCTCCTCTGAACTGCATTCAATACAATGACATCCCTTCTCAAGTAAAAGACTAAAACTGCACGTAATACTCCAAATGCAGTCTCACTAAATGCCTAGTACAGGCTGCAGCAACACTTCCCAACTTTTATATTCAATTCCTTCAGCAATAAATGCCAAAATTCCAGTTGTCTTCTTTATTAACTCTTGTTCCTATATATTAATTTTCTGAGATTCGTGCACAAGGACACCCAGATCCCTCTGCACTGAAGCACTCTGAACATTCTCTCCATTTAAATAACAAGTTACCTTGTTATTCATCTGATCAAAATGGATAACCTCACACTTATCAACAATAAACTCTATCTGCCAAATTTTGGCCCACTCACTGAAATCTATCCATATATATTTGTAAATGTTCTTTTTTCTTTATTGAAACTTACTTTCACACCTATTATAGTCATCTGCAAATTTGGCTATAGTAGCTTCTGCCCCTGCATCCAAGTCATAAATATGGATTGTAAATTGATGAACCAAGGAATGAACCCTGCGGCATCCTACTAATTACATCATGCAAACCAGAAAAGGCCCATTTATCCTGACTCTCTCATTTCCAATGGTTAGCTAATTCTCCATCCACTTAGACATAGTCCACAGCCTCTGGATTCTCCTTCAGTATCTTCTGCACCCATTCTACTTCCTGCACATGTGGTCACCCAATACATTGGAACTAACTTCCCACAGGTGTGCATTTCACTGGAATGAACTGTGCTTCTATGACTTATCCTTAAATTACTTTGGTTTCATTGATTTGCTCCAATTTGAAGAACATTAAGTATAAACCAATGTCCTGAAATTCAGGCCCAATATCTACTTTAAAGACTGGAGAGTAGGAATATTAATTGGGTCTTGCATAACAAGGTTGTAACTCAGTCTTGAACTCAATTAACGACTTGCCTGTACTCAATAGAGGTGAGAAGAATACGAGGTGATTCAACTGAGCTATATAAAAGATGCAAATTTGAGAACAGAAAAGATCTCAACCACTTATCAGAGACTCACCAAATAACTATCTCCTTTTCTATAATATAGCAAGAACCAATTCCAACCAATTAGCTGCCAATCTGCCTGTTTCTTAAGGGGGTCTCATGTCCCCCATTACTCTCAGTAATGCTGACTGCTTGCCTCAGGATCCTCACCACCCCTGCTCCTCTCCTGAGGTTCAGGTGGTTGGACATCTGAGGATCTGATGCACAAAGATGGATATTGCCGAGTGTGTGCAGACATCTATGGGAATCTTTTCAGTTACAGTCATTAAGGAAATATCAACTCTTCCTTCCAGAGACCTCTTTTTTGAAGAGCAACTGGACTAAGACTTTTACCATGCTAACCAATAATGAGGATGAGGATTTTTACAGAAACGGGAGAGCTAAACTGGGATAATACAAAGAATAATAGGTGCTGGAGATTCAGAAATAAGAACAGAAATTGTTGGTAAAACTAAGGCACTCTGGAAACACCTGCAATTCTGATGAGTCACTGGATTCAATTTGTTAACTCTACTGCCATGCCACAGACACTGCCAGAACTACTGCAATTATCAGCAATTTCTATTTTTGTTCGAACTAAACTGGGAAGTTGTATCTATCACCAAACTGGTAACAATCTCCTCCAAACATTATCCAAAGCCAAATCTAAAATCTGACTAAAACTCAGACAGGGGGTCTCCAAAAAACAAGATGTTAAAATAAGTCATGTGACTACCATGACATAATTTGCTACAAAGTGCTCTAATATTCTTTCATTAATAAAAAAGTCAGCTTTAAAGATATTTAGATTCCTAAATACACAAGACTTAAGTATGGAGACTTTGTAATAATGAATACGAAGCTGGAGGAAATAAATGTCCATTTCATGAAGGATTATACAAGGAGACATTTATTAGTATTTTAGTTAGTTGGAACTTCAGGCTAACCATAATTACTCAACCCTGCTTTAAATGTGTTCTGTGCTACTGTCTCTCATGGGTTTTCCAATATATTAGTGCCTAACATTGCTACTGCAGGTAGAACAACTTCATAAAAATGTCAATCTATGATAGCTATTCATAACATCAATTATTAACTTTTTTAATCCTTTAAACAACTCTTAACATTGACCAGATAAATAAACAGCCATTGAAAATGACAAAGAGAGAACACTTACAGCAACTTATAAAGTTGTCAGTCAAACAAGATTAGCATTCCCTTCTGCAGCTGTCTAAACAGACTAAGCAGAGTTGGCAAACTTGAATTTCATCAATAATGAGACCATCTAGCAACAGTATCAACAGGTAAGGTTTGGGCATATGGCTCAATGTTATTTTCACAGATGACCTTATTCTGAAATGTGTGCAGATGGATGAAAGGGGGATGAGGGTGGGAGACCTCCTGGTAATGTAGAAGATTAGACTGATGCCCCAAAGAGAAAAGAATGGCCGATTAAACTACCCACCTGACCAACAGCACAAACCCATCACTGCCTCAGGGATACCAACATCTCTGTTAAATGTCTCACAGAGACAATAATACTGTGGCAGTGGGAATAGTAGAAATGCAAAGTTCTGAATTGAAACAAATAACACAGTTCTTAATGCTAGCACAGAGGATCCGAATCCAATGCTGTAAAAGAAAATCTCTTCAAACTACTCAGGTTCTCACTTCTTTAGAATTTTAACTCGTTCCCTGGATTAGGAGTTCAGTCCCTGAGGTGACAACATAACCATTAAATAACACACTGTGGCCAATGCCCCCAGTCGGAGGGCATACTTGAAAAATAATGAGCAATGGAAGATATCTCATAAATTTTGAAGTCAAAAATCATTTGCATCAGAAATTAAAAACAAATTAATACAGTGTTATGGCTTGCTCCCATCAACTTATCTCTCAGCTTGAATCAAAATCAAGGGGTAGGTTGGAGTAAAATTAGAAGAAAACTTTAAAATAATTTTAATCTCAATTTCAATACTATACAGTTCACTTCCATGACCCACAAATGAAGGTAAATGAAGACAAAATCTATTGATATGGATTCCAAGGTTGGAGTTATACCTAATGTATCTTTTAATTTAGTCAAAGTGTCCTAGTCATGTATGTGTGAAATTACATCCGGCATGCCCTATAAACACAAATCATCCTTACCTTTTAATAAATATTGAGAGAACAAGCTCGATCAGGATTCCTTTAGCTGCAGTTTCAGATTTGCCAGCAACTAATGTTAATGTTTGTTTCTCTGAGTCAAAAACAGGTGATTGACTGCATTCATTTCATTCATTTATTTTTTTCACCAAGGTTCCAAGTTCCTTAATTAATTTCACATTTAATTTGATTAATTGAGTCTGTTCATTAAGCCTGCAACAAAGATCAGCAAGAGTTTCTTCATTTCTGGAGATCTGTAATACAAAATGTTTGATGAGAGGGGACCAGAATAACTGCATCTGGAGGTACTATACCAGTAACATGATGTTCTTAATTAACTCGCGCAAAATAGCCAGTCTTTAAATGCCAGTCTTAAAGATAGCATTCAAGTCATCGGCAGAGATTCTGACTGTTGTGATTCTCTGGCTGAGATATCACTCTCTTATTTCCTGTATTAGTTTATGTGATGTGTGCATCACTGGCTAGGCCAGCATTTATTGCCCATCCCAGTTGACAATAGACAATAGGTGCAGGAGTAAGCCATTCTGCCCTTCGAGCCTGCACCACCATTCAATATGATCATGGCTGATCATCCTTAATCAGTATCCTGTTCCTGCCTTATCTCCATAACCCTTGATTCCACTATCCTTAAGAGCTCTATCTAACTCTTTCTTAAATGAATCCAGAGATTGGGCCTCCACTGCCCTCTGGGGCAGAGCATTCCACACAGCCACCACTCTCTGGGTGAAGAAGTTTCTCCTCATCTCTGTCCTAAATGGTCTACCTCATATTTTTAAGCTGTGCCCTCTGGTTCAGGACTCACCCATCAGTGGAAACATGTTTCCTGCCTCCAGAGTGTCCAATCCTTTAATAATCTTATACGTCTCAATCAGATCCTTTCTCACCCAGTTGCCTTTTGAGAAGGTGATGGTGAGCTGCCTCCTTGAACCGCTGCAGTCAATGCATTGTAGGTAGACCCATAATGTCCTTAGGGAGGGAACAGGATTTTGACCCAGTGACAATAAAGGAACAGTGATATATGTCAAAGTCAGGATGGTGACTGGCTTGGAGGGGAACCTGCAGTGGGGGTGGGGGTGGGGGTGGGGGTGGGGGGGGGGGGGGGGGGTCCTATAGATCTGTTGCTCTTGTCTTTTAGGCGGCAATATTGCAGATATGGAAGGTATTGTTGAATGAGCCCTGGGCAGGAGAGTAGGAGGTTACCAACATCTAGGGGTAAAACCTGCCAGGCCATACCCTTGAACTGAATGGAATTGGCTGAATTTATTGTCACATGTACTGAGGCATGGTGAAAAGCTTTGTTTTGTGAGCAATACAGGTGGATCAGAGTTAAGTAGCATAGACAGTAAATAATAGATAAACAGCAGCAAAACAAAAACCACAAGTACAGATGAATGTTAAGAGTTGGTGAGTCCATTCAGTATTCTAACAACAGTTTTCTTCCATCTTAGATCAGAGTGGTGATAGGACAAGGCTTTAAATTGGGAATGAATTACCAAAGGCCCTAAGGGTTTCAAATGCACCATGGGAAGGCAACTGACCCAACACCCCAATACCACACACACCACTAGAAAAAATCAATGGGTTGGATGAGGAGGTGGTCAGCAACTTGTCAACAATAAGTTGCTTGATCTTCAGGTCTCCTACAATCTCCCGTGATTGTATTCTAAATCCATTTCCATCAGGAAAGCTAAATGAAGCATGGATAAAGTGAAAGGTTGGGAAAAGTGGAAATATTCATTATAAAGCAATAGGAAGGTTATATCAAGTTTAAGCTTCGAAAGCTTGTAAATTTCAGAATAAAAAGAAATCTGAGGAAAAGTTACGTATTCCTACAGCTTTGGTGAAGTCCGCTTCATTTTATCTTTACTTTGTTAGTATCAGAAAGCTTCAGGTTATTTCAAACTCCTTTTGCCTGGGAGCTAGAAACAGCGGGAACTTTGTGACTTGAACATTGTAAAGATTAAGGAAGGAGAATGCACATATCAGATACGTGTGTACGTCATGATTGTACTTTGGTCATACTGACTCACTCACTCACTCAATAACTAAAAACCTTCCTTTGTACAATATGATTCTAGGAGGGAGTAAGAAGGGAATGCATAGATAAGCAACTTGACATCAATAAAACTGAGACAGCAGCAACTTTGCAGTGGGGAAAAAAATAATTGAAGTGATTGACAATTGATAGAGGATGTCCCTCTTGCCTGTGTGTCCTGTGGAGGTGACTCATTCCCAATCACATCCATTTCTGGAAAGTGCAGAACACTGAAAGCATCCAATATAGTCCCAGTCTTCACAATCCTCCTCAGCTCAGGAACTGTTTGGGTCTATTTATAGTGTCCACTTATAACCATAGGAACCAGTAAGCTAAGTGAAATTTATAGAAGATTCAAAGACTAGATGTATTAATGCTAATTAAAATTAATTTCTTGTTAAATCAAATTTCATTTCCTAATGTTGATTAGCAAGTTTCCCAAACATCTTGTGCTGTAAGGAATAAACAAAGGAGCGAACACCAATTATTTATTTTGAAGGATTTAATTGGGTGTAAGATTTTGGAAGATTAAGAAATTACAAGTTAGTTAGTTATTTTGTCACTCTTTATGAGGGAAGACCATTGACTTATGAGTCAAATCCTATCATAGTCCTTTACTTTGGGAGCAGGGGAGTAGTTGTTGGTGAGTAATAGTAAACTGTGCTATTGTTCTCATTGTAGTAAAAAGAGTTTTTGATGTGATGGGATGGGAGGTCAGCTGGGGCCAAGTGGAGTGTAGATTAGATTAGGTTCCCTACAGCGTGGAAACAAGTCCACACCAGCCCTCCAAAGAGTAATCCACCCAGACTCATTTCCCTAAATTTACCCCTGACTAATGTACTTAACACTATGGGCAATTTAGCATGGCCAATTCACCTGACCTGCTAATTTTTTTTGGACTGTGGGAAGAAACCAGACCACTCGGAGGAAACCCACGCAGACACGGGGAGAATGTGCAAACTCCACACAGACAGACAGACAGACAGACAGTCGCCTGAGGCTGGAATCAAACCCAGGTCCCTGGTGCAGTGAGACAGCAGTGCTAACCACTGAACTACTGTGCAGCCCTGTGTGGCTGTGTAAAGTCAAGGACACTGTGTCTCAGATGCAGGAGCTCAGGTGCAGGAACAGTCACCAACTGCACCAGCCTGAGCTCAGTGATTTGAGGCATTGCTGCTCATCTAGGACGCAAAGGACGTGTTTCAGGAGGAGGTGGTTAAACCACAGTTTAGAACTATACAGGCAGTTAGGGAATGCAAGACCATCAGGCAACCCAAGGGAAACAGGCAAGCAGAAACCAGAGCCCACTGACTGTATTGTACTTTGGTTACGTAGAACAGTCGGTCTTCCGTAATTACACCGGCACCACTCCCCACCTCTTCCTCCGCTACATTGATGACTGCATTGACGCCACCTCATGCTCCCGTGAGGAGGTTAAGCAATTCATCAACTTCACCAACACATTCCACCCGGACCTTAAATTTACCTGGACCATCTCTGACACCGACCTCCCCTTCCTGAACCTCTCCATCTCCATTAATGACAACCGACTTGACACTGACATTTTTTACAAACCCACCAACTCCCACAGCTACCTGGATTACACCTCTTCCCACCCTATCTCTTGCAAAAGTGCCATCCCGTATTCCCAATTCCTCTGCCTCCGCCGTATCTGCTCCCAGGAGGACCAGTTCCACCACAGAATACACCAGATGGCCTCCTTTTTTAGAGACCACAATTTCCCTTCCCACGTGGTTAAAGATGCTCTCCAATGCATCTCGTCCACATCCCGCACCTCCGCCCTCAGACCCCACCCCTCCAACCGTAACAAGGACAGAACGCCCTTGGTGGTCACCTTCCACCCTACCAACCTTCGCATAAACTAAATCATCCGCCGACATTTCCGCCACCTCCAAAAAGACCCCACCACCAGGGATATATTTCCCTCCCCACCCCTTTCCACCTTCTGCAAAGACCTGGTCAGGTCCACGCCCCCCTACAACCCACCCTCCCATCCTGCCACCTTCCCCTGCCACCGCAGGAACTGCAAAACCTGCACCCACACCTCCTCCCTCACCTCTATCCAAGGCCCTAAAGGAGCCTTCCACATCCATCAAAGTTTTACCTGCACATCCACTAATATCATTTATTGTATCCGTTGCTCCCGATGCGGTCTCCCCTACATTGGGGAGACTGGGCGCCTCCTAGCAGAGCGCTTTAGGGAACATCTCTGGGACACCCGCACCAATCAACCACACCGCCCTGTGGCCCAACATTTCAACTCCCCCTCCCACTCTGCCGAGGACATGGAGGTCCTGGGCCTCCTTCACCGCCGCTCCCTCACCACCAGACGCCTGGAGGAAGAACGCCTCATCTTCCGCCTTGGAACACTTCAACCCCAGGGCATCAATGTGGACTTCAACAGTTTCCTCATTTCCCCTCCCCCCACCTCACCCTCGTTCCAAACTTCCAGCTCAGCACTCTCCCCATGACTTGTCCTACCTGCCTATCTTCTTTTCCATCTATCCACTCCACCCTCCTCCCTGACATATCACCTTCATCCCCTCCCCCACTGACCTATTGTACTCTATGCTACTCTCTCCCTACCCCCACCCTCCTCTAGCTTATCTCTCCACGCTTCAGGCTCTCTGCCTTTATTCGTGATGAAGGGTTTTTGCCTGAAACGTCGATTTTGCTGCTCCTCGCGTGCTGCCTGAACTGCTGTGCTCTTCCAGCATCACTAATCCAGAATCTGGTTTCCAGCATCTACAGTCATTGTTTTTACCCTGTATTGTGCTTGTTAATCAGTATTTCCTTTAAGTCGTCATTGGACAGGCATATGGACGTACACGGAATAGTGTAGGTGGGATGGGCTTCAGGCTAGTATGACAGGGCGGCGCAACATCCAGGGCTGAAGGGCCTGTACTGCGCTGTGTTCTATGATTTATGTTTCTGATAGGGGCAATAGTACCTCAGGAAGAGCCAGGTCAGTGGCATTACGGGTGGCTTGGGTACAGAGAGTGGGGCTGGGAGAAAGAAGACTGGAAAAGCAATAACGATAGGGATTCCACAGTCAGGGGAACAGACAGATGTTTCTGCAGCCATCAACATGACTCCAGGATTGTATGTTGCCCTTGTGATTCCAGGGTAAAGGACTTTATGATGAGACTGCAGGATATATTTCTGGAGCAGTGTGACCTCCAGGGAGGTCAGGGTCCCATTGATACCAACAAATTAGGTAAGAATAGAGAGGAAGCCCTGCAAAACAACTTCAGGGAGCTAGGTAGGAGATTGAAAGACAGGACCCTTGAAGCAGTAGTCTCAGGATTATTCCAGTCCCATGTACTACTGTGCATTGAAATAGAAAACTTCAGTAAGTGAGCTCCTGGAGGGAAAGTTTGTTTCAGGGGAAGATATCAGATTTCTGTGGAAATGGAAAATTAGGGCTCCTTACAAGACTGGGATAACAATTTTTGTTCAGGGAAATTTGCTATTTAAATTTTGGGAGAAGATTTGTAGCTCAGGTGCTTGTTGTTGTGGTTCTGTTCGCTGAGCTAGTAGTTTTTGTTGCAAACGTTTCATCCCCTTTCTAGGTGCCATCCTATTGCTTTTGGTAAGTGTTTGAACTAGATTGGCAGGGGATGGAATCCTGGGGACAAGGTAGAAATTTGCTGATTGACGGTGAGAGACAAATGAAACAGTGTTTAAAATGGTAGAATATTGATAGTATTAAAAGGTGCATATGTAAATGCAAGGAGCATAGAGAATTAAACAAGATCAGGAGAATATCCAATTGACAAGAGGCAAGCAACACTCTCACCACACAAATGCTAGGCCATGATTGTCTCTTATTAGAGATAAATCTAACAACTGTCCCTTGACCTTCAATAATGTTACTGTCTTGGAATTCCCATTGTGGGTCTACCTACAGCACATGGCCTGCAGAGATTCAAGGCAGCTCACCCCCACCTTCTCAATGGGTAACTAGGGACAAGCAATAAATACTGACCCAGCCAGCGATGCATAAATCCTGTGAGTGGTGAATAGAAAAAGAAGGACTTTGGGCACTGATGGACACATGGTGGCATTTTATTTCTGATTTAACATAAATTTAGCTTAAAAAGACATAAGAATGACAGCGCATCACTGGATACAAAGATTTCAGGCAGGACAGAGAAGGAAATAGAAAAATGGTGGTGGTGTGTCATAATTGTTTAAACAATTAGTTACAGCTACACTAAACAAAACATCAGAAGAGATGATATGATATTCGATTCCCTACAGTATGGAAACAGGCCCTTCAGCCCAATAAGTTCACACCAACCCTCCTTCAGCTGAAGAAATGGAACACACGCAGCTGGGTCCGTACAGTGGACCTCCAAATGGTGGGAGAGAATTAGGGGAGTGAATGCAAATACTAAGCAGGCAATAATAGTTGAGTAATAATAACCAAATAACAACTAGGGCACAAAATGTGAAATAGCATAGAGGACTCAATACTTGAACGAAACATTTTTCTTTAAGCAAGGACAAACCCAAAGGAGAGAGTGCAATTTTAGATTTAGTCTTAGAAACTGAAGCTGGGCAGATGGATGAAGCAGCAGTGGGTGACCATTTTGGAGATAGTGATCACAATAAAGCTATATGTAGTATCATCATGGAAAGGGACAAAAGATAAAACAGGAAAAATGTTTTTAACAGAGGGAAGCTAAGGCAAAGGTGCTGAGATACCAGCTGTCAAAATTAGACGGGTTACAGCTATTTGAAGGAAATTATGTAGGAAATCTGAGGGAGGCATTCACAAGTGAGATTCTGTGCGCACAGTGTAGATATATTTCCATAAAGAGTAATTAGTTCTGCCAAATATGGGACCGCCTGGTGATCCAGAAACCAACAGGGTAAGATTAAACAAAAGAACAGAGCTTATAATTAGTCCAAACAAAGTAACACTTTACGAAGCTGAAAGAAAAATCTGAAGTATGAGATGAAAAGAAAAAGGAAAATAGGAAAGTGAAAAGAATAAATGGAAAGGGAATGACTGGTAACATTAAGGAAAATGGCAAGGTGTTTTAACTGTACATTGAAAGTAAAAGAATGACTGAGGGGATAATTGGGCCTATCTGAAAAGGCCATGGTGACTTCTCCATAGATGCACAAAATGTGGGCAGAGTTCAAAGTGAAGAGAAATGTCAGAATCTTAAAGGGTCATTTAAGATCTCTGAAAGGCACAGGTCATTAAGAGGGCACAGAGTGAAGGCAATTGGCAGGGGGATTAGTGGGAATATGATGGAAAATGCTTTCATCCGAAAGGATGGTGTGTGTCTAGAATTTTGAGGCAGAAACCTTTGTTTTGTTGGAAAGGAAAATGAATTTGCTGCTGAATTGATGGAACCTGCAAACGTTTGCACCAAGGGCAAGGAAAAGGGTCTAGAATTGGTTTGGCAATGGGAGGGGGGGGGTGGGGGGGGGGTGGGGTGAGGGGGGAGTTGGAGGGTGGCTCATTTATTCAGCCAGTGCAGATGGAAGAATCCATTCAATCTGTTGCAATTTTCACATGATTCCATGTTTCTAAAAACATGGATAACTGCCTTCCAACCCTCATAAGCCTCAGCTCAATCTCTATAGCTGCCTCCTTTCTGTGTAACCTCCTCCAGATTTACAAATCATGAGATCTCTCTTTTTTTTCTCAAGTTCTGTCCCTTCCTAAGAATCCCTGACGTTAAATCACTCCTTTAGGAACAGCCATTTTTAAGCTGCCTAGGCCCAAACCCTTGGAATTACCACCTAAAATGTCTCCAACGCTCCTTCTCCTCTTTTGAGATGCTCCTTGATATCTCCTACTTTGAGAGAGATGATGGTCACCTCAGCATAAGTCTCCTAATGTAATTCCGTGTCAGTCTTCATTCGATATACACCTGTGAAGTACTTTGGGACATCCTGGCAAGTAAAGGAGTGAGATAAAGCAGTGAGTTTGTTGTTGCTGTTGCATTGATACAAGTAAAGAACCAGCTAAACTTAGATATTTTTTCTACAGACTGTACAAATCATGCTTGATTACAGAGCACACTGGGTTTCATTTTGCTAAAGGTTGCAGTTAGGTATCTTGCTGTTTAGTCCCCAGCCACCACATTCTCAAACATAAACTGAATGAGAATTAGGTATCTATTAACTATATTAGCTGTTTTGCAAATATCATAAATTACTGATCTTGAAATGGTTGCAAGATTTCTTTTTCAAGGGAGATTTGAAGCTTTCTGAAACTGAATAATAAAAATCCCAATGATAAAAAGAAAACTTTTAAAATGCTTAAAATCTGTGGTAAAAATGGAAACAAATGAAAAGGTACGTGCATCCTATGTTACTACCTCGATGGAAATGTAACATTAAAAGGCATCTCCGTTCAAAGGTTAACCCAACTTTGGGGCATAATTCTGATAAATCCCCTCTCAAGCAATAACCCATCTCAAACGGAATAATAGTCTCCTTCTAAACATGAAACTATCTTTCAGATCCAATTTAATTAAGGGTCTAATTATCTCAAAGATTCCTCCTCAAAATGTTAACCCATCTTCGAGATCCAATTGTATCAAATAGTTAAGACAACTATAAATTGAAAAATGAACAAAAGCTCTGTCCCAAGCATTAACCTTTGAAATTCCAGCCCTAATAAAGGCTGCCACGCAAATTTAGAAACTCTCTTTGCTGATGCATTTCTGTTTGAAGTTACCAGGGACCTTCATTGTTTAAGTATCAGCCCTCACAAAGCAGCATTTTAACCCCATGGATTTTTTTTTTCGAATGCAGTTAGAGGTTGCGGAAAGCAATTCATGTCTAAGTTGCAAGCATTTGACAATTGCAATGATCTGAAAATATGCTAGACTACAGACTACAATTTACTAATAAAACATCCTGGAAAATCTATCAGGAACACACTTCTGCTGCTGTCTGATCTGCTCAGTAATTACATGCTTGTCAATATTGCGTAACACAAATCAGAGCAGCAGAGCATGCAGACATCCGGAAAGATAAGAAATATTATACCCTGTCAGTGGAAGCTGAGAAAAAAATTATAAACTAGTATTGCAAAAACTTGAATAGACAAACAATGTTGAACAGGTTGCACTGTTCTGGAGAGCAGCAAGATCGCAGTTTAAACTTCTCTCTTTCAGTGAAATCACACCCAACTGATACAATTTCCTCTCACAATCCAAAAGATTCCATTTCCTCCACCATCCTGCTGACATGGGATTTCATAAGGAATAGTCAAACCTGGAGAGGGATTGAAATTGCACTCAAATGATGAGCTGATGCTGTGATTTTTTTACTGAAAGTTACTAGACCTGCAGAAAAGGAATGTTCAAATGTTCATGCAAATTACTTGGTTTCAGATTGGCAAAAACCATTTTGGTCATTAATAATCTACAGCATGACAAAAGAATTCGATGTGTCTGCTCATCTGCACTTTAAGTATTTTATTTTGTGTGGAGATTTTGCTGAAATCATGTGGCTTTTCTTTAGGAAGAAGCAAAGATCATTCATTCTGACAAGTCCACCTCTCTTTAAGAAAGCGATTGAGAGGTATGATCATTTTAAGTATAGAAGTTATCATGTGGTACAGTGGTAGTGTCACTATCTCTCAGAGGCTGTGGTTCACTTCCCACAGGCTCTAGGGGCTGTGTAATAACAAAGCGTGCAGCAGGGCAAGTTAGGAGCAGTTTGAGATATATCTAAAAATGAGATGTCAATCCGGTGAAGTTACAACACAGAATTATTTCTCTCTCAAACAGCAAGCGATAGATATGGCCTCGAGATCCTACAACCAGTGGATCAGATCAATGCTCTGCAGTTGTGCCACATTATGCCATAGACAAATTAACAAACAATAGAAGGGGGAAGTGGCTCCAAAAGATATCACCAACCAACCATCCCATCAGCGTTAAAGAATTTGTAATGAACTTCAGCCAGAAGTGCCAATTGGATGGTGACACTCAGTCCCTTCTGGAGGTCTTCAGCATCACAGCCAACTTGTTCCAGTTCTTGCTGCTCCCCGAGCCAAGCTGTTCCAGTACAGTTACAACATGGGCAATTTTCCACATTGTCGGGTAGATGCCAAGGTATGTCCTGTAGACAAAAAGCAGGATAAATCCAACTTGGCCAATTATCCCCATCCCATCAGTTTACTCTCAATCATCAGTAAAGTGATGGAAGGTGTCATCAACAGTGCTAGCAGGCAGCACCTGCTCAGCAATAACCTGCTCAGTGACGCCCAGTTAATGTTCTGCCAGGGCCACTCAGCTCCTGGCCTCATTCCAAACTTGGCTTATCTCCTCCAGGGTAATTAAACATAGAGAATAAATGCTGGCCCAGCCTGCGATGGACACATCAGTTGATTGGAAAACAATTAGTGTCAGCTGTGATCCGAGTATTCTCTGGTACATACATTGTTCTTTAATCAGAAAGAGTCAGGGCCTCTCAATGTGTATTGGATTTGATTGCTTTTTTGTTAAATCCAATAACGTGATTTCTGGCTGTAGTTCATCTCAATTTAAAACTACAAACTCAAACAGATAGTCTGAGAATCATTCACATCCCTACAGTCAATGTCTCTTTTTTGAGGTCACAAAATTGTTTTGATTAATGGCTTCTAAGTTGTACTTTTATTGAAAGAAAGTGGATATTTGGTGGCCAGTCCAACCGTGATCCCCCAGCCCCAGTTGCTCTGAGGGCAATTAACAGTCAACAACAAGTCAGTCCGTCCAGAGGTGGATGGCAGATTTCCTTCACTAGAGGAAATTTGTGAATCAATGGGGTTATCCCCAACAATCAACATCATTAGATTCCTAATTCTAGACTTTTCCCCCCCTTATTGAATTCAAATTCCACCATCTGCCACAGCAGGATTCAAACTAAGGTCATCACCTATCTGAATTAACCATTATCCTGGACCTGAGTGAGTACTACTGTCAATCCTATTAAAGGTACAACTATGGCCATTCCTTTGGGTAACCTGCGATTGTGAATAACAGCTCATCTGAAGAAATTAATTGGTCTTTGATTAAAAATACTAGAATTCAATATTCCAAAGACACTGCTGGTATTTTCTGTTATGAAAGGGCGTGATCGAAGTATTATTTTCCAAAAGGTTATGTGGATCCATACAGGTATCTCTTGGTTCTTTCAACAAAGAGCATTCTGCAGAAGAAGAAGACATTGTTCATTGCTCAGTCCTTTGAGTATAGGACTTGGGAAGTCATGATGAGGTTGTACAGGACATTGGTGAGGCTTCTTCTTGAACACCATCAAATTCTGGTCATTCGGTTATAAGAAAGATATTATTAAGCTGGAGAACGTTCAGAAGACATTTACCAGGTTGTTGCCGGGAAGGGAACATTTGAGTTGTAAAGAAAGGCTGGAACTTTTGTTGTTGGAGTGTAGGAGGTTGAAAGGCAATCTGATAGAGGTTTATAAAATAATGAGGGGTATAGATAGAGTTAATGGCAGTTGTCGTTTCCCTAGGATTGGGAATTTCAAGAGTAGGGAGCACATTTTTTTTAAAGGTGAGAGGAGAGGAGATTTAAAAAGGACACCAGGGGCAAATTCTTTTACACAGAGGGTGGTTCGCATGTGGAATGAACTGCCTGAGAAAGTGATGGATGTGGGTAGAATTATAACATTTAAAAAGAAGTTTGGATCAATACATGACTCCAAGAAAGGTTTGGAGGCATATGATCCAGGAGCAGGCAGGTGGGACTAGTTCAGTTTGGGATTATGTTCAGCATGGACTAGTTGTTGTATGGCTATGACGGTAGTAGGGACTAGAGTCACATGGTCTGGCCAACTTTCTGGGAGATGTCACATGGCCCAGTATAATCAGTGTTTTTGAACTCAGTAGTCAGGAAGAACTCCACCTCCTTGAAGGACAAAAGCCCATTATTTCTTTCCTCTTGCAATTCCTGCATGAGAGTCGAAAACCTCACAGAAGTCATTTCTATCACTTGCAGAGGATTCCTATTGAGTATTCTTTGAATCTATCCCACAGTCTGAGACAAAGGGATGGAGCTATATTATAAACATATAACACATAATCTAACATGTTTATTCATAATCTTTGCACTTTTTTTGCGAAAGTTCGCTTTCGTGGTAAACCTATTACTTACTGCTGGCTGAGAAACCTGGCTCACTTGTTCTTATTATTGAACATGACATAATCTGAGACCTAGAGGATTGGTCATATCACTGACCTCATTCCACTTAAATTTGTTGTGACTAATGAAGAAGTGGGACTAGATGACAAAAACAGTGACCCATT
Source organism: Hemiscyllium ocellatum (assembly GCF_020745735.1). Taxonomy (NCBI): domain Eukaryota; kingdom Metazoa; phylum Chordata; class Chondrichthyes; order Orectolobiformes; family Hemiscylliidae; genus Hemiscyllium; species Hemiscyllium ocellatum. The sequence goes on along the minus strand of NC_083416.1, from coordinate 85,231,334 downwards.
AAACCCCAGTCCTAATAATACTTCCGAGCTCCTCAGATTGTAGCTAAGTTTGGAATGAACTTTCAGATCTTTTTGTCCATTCATAAAAGTTTCTGGACCTTTCTGCTTCTGGAAAGTCACTGACAGATGTTGTTTTGCAAGGACCTACCATTATCTCTCTCTCAGATGATATCTCCCAAGGACCTAATTCTCATTCTTGTGAATTCATGCCTCTCGTTCATTAGATTTCATTGCCCTGGACGTTTTCCCAAAGCTCTGCAAAGTCTTGGTAATCAAACACTCATCCCATTTCCTTCTGAAAATTTTTGGTGAATGGGCTTCGACCATCCTTTTAGGTAGCACATACTTGACCACAATAAATCACTATAAAGTAACCACGACACTGGTCAGAGAAAGCTGCTTGTTATGTTGATTTTCCTCTTTCATCTCAGAGAAGGAAAGAGTCTTGCTTAGGTTCCAACTTAATTATGTAGAGTTTAATCGAAATGTTTTTTAAACATATTTTGCCTCGAGAAAGTTCAAAGTACAACACTAATATGTTTGCAGAATATCTATTGCTGTTTCACTGTAATGAACAATTTGTGCTCCTCCCTTTAGCCACTTTCCTGCTGGCTCTGAACACTCTGACAACAATTTTATTTCGCCTGGCAATTTGGACTAATTGCCAAGTTATGTTGAAATGCCAGCTGTTCAACTAAAACTAAATTAGAATCATTTCAATTTTTGAAACTAGTTTTTAAAAAAAAATTGTCACCTTTTGAATAAAATCATCTTTCAAACCAGGCATATTTTACTCAAGTACAGAAATACCAAAGATATCTTGGTTTGCTGTATTCACGATGAATTTATTTTTTTTAAGATTATGAATTGAGCTGCTCATAAAAGGGGTCAGATATGTTGTGACTGTGCAATAATGTAAATTAGGTTAAGTGCAGCTTGGGTCACACTGACAAATATCTTGCCCACAAATGCTTTTTGCTGCCATATGCACAGTGATGTTGTAAGTGTGATGTTCTTTGTAATATTAACACAATATTCAGTAAGCATGAAATGAACATTCACAGAATTTTGCTTGTACAGTGTTTATATGATAAATGGACCTAACCAATTTTAAGCAGTGAAGCTAAAAGACAGATTTATATTTATGTAGCTGGTTTAACGTTTTCAGCTGCTGAGCTTTCCGGCTCTTTTTCAAATGTCATCATGCAAGCTTTAACAATCATCTTGTTCAAAAGATGGCACCTTTGAACATCCAGTGCTGCCTCCAATACTGACATGAGATGTCAACCTGGAGTTTCGCTGCATGTCCCGACAATGGGATTTGAACAACTATCTCATTGGCTCAGGGAGGTGAGAAAATGATCTCTGCATGTTTAACTTTAAACAGCTCAACAGGAAAATTGAATCATTGTGGTGGTGGTGGAGGTTGGGAAGAGGTTAGGCATAGTGGAGACTGGAAATCTTCCTTAATTCTTTTGAATAATAGGGCATTTGTGAAAAACATTTGTTCAATTTGTGCTCTGGGGAAATCTCTACTACTTAAATTACATACTCAGCCATGGTACAGTTGCACACTTGTCTCTGAATCAGAGATTCATGGGTTCAATTCCTATTCTCCATGCTGAGACTACATACAGTAAGGAAAGAGAGTGCTTCACTTTCAGAGGTGTTGTCTAAAATGATATGGCCCTAACTGGTTTTCTAAAGTAAAATATTCCTTAACCTGCTTTCAAAGAAGAGTTCTTGACCTAATGTCTCCTGATCAAATAACTGAGGGGAAAGAAATAAAGAAATGACCTGATCACGGTCACATTTTTGGTTATGAGCGCTTGCTTTGTACAGAATTGGCTGCTCAATCCCTACAATACAACAGTGACTACCCTTCAGAATTATTTCATTGCCTGGGAAGCATTTTGGGTAATCATCACATAATGCTGTAATTCTGATGTCAACATTCAGATGGTATTGAGATTCTGAGAAGGGAAACACAGAAACATAGAAAATGGAAGCAGGAGGAGATAATTCAATGCTTCACAGATGATATCGAATTTGAGCTCTGAGGCATCAAGAGTTCCAAAACAGATCAGAAAGTAAACTTTATTCATGCTTTTTTTGCAAAAATCATGAATGTATTGTTGAATTGTGTTGAATAAGCATTTGCTTACTTTATTTAACAACATCAGCATTTCTTAGACATAAATATAGAAAACTGCTGGAGAAAGTATTACAGTTTATACAGCTTCTGAAAAAGAGAATGATTAAATTGTGAGTGGCCTGATAAAGTCTAACTTAGGAATGTTTCAGGCAGCGGTACATATTTTAACGATTACCTTATTTTGTTCCAATTCTCATATGTCCTGTAATTTCAGTTAGTGTTCAGAATTTGTTTTTGCATTGTACACAAGATTAAATAATGTATCTGATCTTGATTGAGTTTTTTGAGAAAGTAACAAAGAGGATTGATGAGGGCAGAGCAGTAGATGTGATCTATATGCCTTACTGAAGTCCATTCAACGAGGTTCCCCATGGGAGTCTGGTTAGTAAGGTTAGATCACACGGAATATAGAGAGAATTAGCCATTTGGATACAGAACTGGCTCAAAAGGTAGAAGACAGAGAGCGATGGTGGAGGGTTGTTTTTCAGACTGGAGGCCTGTGACCAGTGGATTGCCACCAGGATCAGTGCTGTGTCCTCTACTTTTTGGACACCAAACTGATATAGTTGACCCAAAAACCTATCGCAGAAACTACCTAAATTCTTTTGCCATTTAAACATCAATGGACACTTCCTTATCTCCCATGTTAGTGACCCCCTTAAAAATACTATGTTAGGTTCGTTAGCTATGTCTTCGAATGGCATTGTAAAGGCTGTCTCATCATCAGATCAGCTCACATTTCTGCAATAGCTCGGTCCCTGTGTGGCTAATAGAGTCCAGTAACCTTCTCCTTCTAATAGCTGCATAGTGTCTTCTTCTTTCTCATCTATCCTCTAGAACAGTTGACTGTTATTTATAATTATCCATTCCACTTCAAACAACAGTTCCTGAATCAGGAAGGGGAAGGGTTAGATTTGGGAATCAAGGGGGATTTGGAAGATGCTACATCCCATTGGCGCCCCTCATTTCCACATCATAACTGATCACAAACAGATTCAAGTTCATTTTAGCATGAGGTTATTCCACTCTCCAGTGGAAATTTGTTAATGATTCTTGTTGTAAGCAATAAGGAGTCAATCACAAGGATTTAAGGAGTAATAGAGAGTAAGTTTATTACTTGCCAAAACTGGAAAGATGACATGTAACTTCATGTCATGTAACTTTGCGCAGTCATTTGGTCTACACAGAGACAGACAAACACACACACACACACACACACACACAAAGTGGATAATGTTCAGTTCAAAGTAACATAGAAAAATGTATAATTTTGAATTATTTAGTAATTTGATGTATAAACATTGGAACTTGTTCAGCTGATTTCTTGGATGAGGTCAGCATTACAAATGCTGCAGTCATTTCTCAGCTCTCTGGGGCAATTCTGAAGGCAGGTATCTGGATTCTGTTTTCACCACACAGACCCTGCAAGACGTACTTTATTTTGATGCAATTTCTGGAATTTCTACCATGGTAACTGAATCAGTTTCTTTGAGACACTTTGAGTAGTGATAGCAACCTCCATTTCAACCCCAAGAACTTTCAACTAGAGGTTTAGTATGTATTTTCAAGAATTATTTCCTTGAATCTCTCTAGGACAGATATCTTTTCAATGCCTAGTCCTTTGTATTTTTAAAGCATCTGTCTGAGACAATGATCGCTTTTGATGGGTGCTTTGATTTTAGGAAATCTATCTTATACACTCCCAACACAGAGGGCATTTCAATTGTTCTATTACCTTCAGTTTGGGATAGTTTGGAAATTTTCAAAAATAATGGATCTGACATTATGAAAATGATGTAGACAAGTACAATAACAACCCCGTCACTTATTGATGTCAAGTCCTAGAATGCTGCACATTGCAGATTTTCAATCTCAACAGTTTCCTGATTATGATGTCAACCAGGTGTCAACATACTGAAGCTACCAAATCAGACTACTTGTGTGTTAAGAACATGAGCAGCAAGTGATAGACAGACTTAAATGATCCCACAACCAATGGATCAGATCTAGGTTCTGCAGTCCTTCACATCCAATAGTGAGTGGTAGTGGATAATTCAACAATTCACTGGAGGAGGCTCCACAAATACATACATCTTCAATAATGAAAGTATCCAATCCATCAGTGTAAAAGGTAAGGGCTAAGCACTTGCAGCAATCTTCAACCAGAAATGCTGAGTGGATGAGTCATCCCAACCTCGTCCATTGGTCCCCAGCATCAGAGAATCCAATCTTCAGACAATTCAATTTATGCCCCCAAGAAATGTTTGGAGTCACGGGTGTGACATTGCTGTGGCTTTAAAAGAAACCTGGGACAAAATCCTCTTAAAGTGAGAGATTGAACGAGAGCTCAGTCATCTCAGTTCCAGGACATCTTTGCAGGAGCTCCTCTGGGTAGTGTCCTAGGCCCAATAATCATCTTCAGCTGTTTCATCAATGACCTTCCCTTCATCATCAGGTCAGAAGTGGGGATGTTTGCTGATGAATGTGCAATGTTCAGCACCATTCAGAACTTCCCAGATACTGAAGCAGTCCATGTTCAAATGCAGCAAGAACTGGACAATATCCAGACTGGGGCTGACAAGTGGGAAGTAATAATCACACCACACAAATGCCAGGCTATGACCATCACCAGTAAGAGACAATCCTTCAAATTTCTTTGGGCCATTTTGTGGTTGTTTTTGTCTCTATTACTTTACCAACAAACCTGGGCACTGAAGGGCAATGTGATTTAAATTTTTATTGACTGAAATGTATGAAAGTTTGAGGGGTGGGAAGATATTTGGACTTACTGGAGACATTAAGTGATCCATAAAAGACCTCAGTCCTGCAACTATTTTACCTACAAGGATAGTATAGAGGCTGTAAGCATTAATTGGGGTGAATAACCTGACAGCTTTGCCTGTGAGGGCTGGTGTTAGGAAAGCTGGTGGAGGACACGCATGGGTGGGGGTAGGGGAGTTAAATGGCAAACATCCTTTGTAGATCACCTGGGGTCTCTCTGAAAAGCCACTGTCCCTGCAGAGTACAATTTCCTTCCCTCTCAGCCTTTCCCCTGGCCTCTCAATCCTTGACACCTATCCCACAAACCCACATTCCCTCACCAGTCTATTGACCTGATACCCTCATAGTTTGGGCTCCTCTGCTCCACAAGGTCCCTGTAGTCCCTCAAGTGGTCAATGTTCTTGTCTAGTGACTACAGAGCTACCAGTAAGTTTGAGACATCCCAGGAAACAAGGCAAGACATCCTCATCAGATGGACTGGAGGTTCGCCTCAAATTAATGAAAGGTGCAGAGAGAATTGACAAGATATAAGGCAGTTATCAAGATCATGACAATGCTTCACCCTGACATTTAAGTCAAGCCAGGGTGGGGCTTGGTGAGATTATGACATTTTGTAAAATCCAGCCCCCATAGCATGAGCTGACCAGAGCAGAGCAATGTACAAGTGAAGCAGAACTACCTAATTTTCCCAGGTAGTGATCTAGAGTTGTCACATAGGTATGCCACTGATGCAGATAATGCCTTCAGGATTAATGTACGGAGGAAATTTGATTATCCAAACGACATGGGTGGGGACTATTTTATTCAGATAATTGAATGTTTGGATAATCGAGTGCTGGCTAACAGCTTAGTCAAGCCAAGCCTCGGGACCTTGCCATCTTGTTGGGATAATCTGAAACTTGGATAATTGAATGCCAGATAGGAGGTCCTTCTATAGTGCAGATATTTTTGAGAATCCTGAGGTTGCAATTCATCTTAGAATCACGTAATAGAGACAAGGCCCTTCAGCCGATTAAATTTGTACCACAAAGACTAAAATAAATCTACACCAGTCCTTCTTTCCCACACTAGACCCAAAGCATTGATTGTTATGACACTTTAGGTGTCATAAAGATTGAGGTTTCTCAGCTCAACTACCTTCCCAGGTAATGTATTCCAGATCCCATAACCCTTTGAGTGAAAAAAGATTTTTCAATAGGGCAGCATGGTGGCTCCGTGGTTAGCACTGCTGCCTCACAGCACCAGGGACCCATGTTCAATTCCAGCCTTGGATGACTGTCTGTGAGGAATTTGCACATTCTCCCAGTGTCTGCATGGGTTCCCTCCTGGTTTCCTCCCACAGTCCAAAGACATGGCTTTGTTAATTTGCTCAGAGTGTTAGGTGCATTAGTCAGAGGGAAATAGGTCTGGTGGATTACTTTTGTTGGGAAAAATGGCCAGTTTCCACAATGTAGGAATCTAATCAAAATGTGCTCTGAGCCTCCTACCTTTTACCACAAGACAGCTACTGATCCTTCAACAGTTCATTCTTCACTGTAGACAGTAGGCCACCCCACCCACACCCTTGCAACCTCATGGGACAGTCTAAAGGACAAACCCCTTCATTCTGTATTTTCTTTCCTATTAGATGACTCACGTTGTTCAACTGAGTGGAATTTAAGAATAACTACAGCTGAACGAAGCAGAAATGGAAATCATTTTGAACAGTATTAAAAATCTTCATTGATTTGTGGGGTGTTTGTGAACTTTATTTTAAAAATTAAAAAGATTGTTATTTTGTTTCTTTTTTGAAAAAGAACTTTTCCCTCATTTACATGTTCAAATTTATATTTTGCTTTCTTTGAAAATTTCAAAAAAAAATATTTTTACCATTGCCTCTATGTGCTTGGTCATTATCTGAGAATTGAGAGTCAAACCGCACGGAAACAGGCCCTTCGGCCCACGATGTCAATGCTAACCAACAACTACACTAATTCCATTAACCTGTTTTGTCCATAGCCTACAATACCATTTTAAGTACCCATCCAGATGCTTTTAAATAAATATTGTCAGAGTGCCAGACTGTACCCTCTCAGACAACACATTCCATATTTCTATCACTTTCCAGTGAGAAAAAAGATCAGATCTCCTCTAAACTACTTACACCTCACCTTCAACTTATGCCCCCTGGCTTTAGGCACATCTGCCATGGGGAGAAGATTCTCAATCTCCATTGTCTATGCCTCTCAATGTGGTATACCATAATCGGATCCCACTTCACTGTCTTCTTTTCTAACTAAACCAAAGCCAGCCTATCCAGTCCCTCCTCATAACTGAGAATTTCTATTCCAGTGCAATCACCTCCTTCTAACAATGTGCCAACCAGAACTATATGCAGAACTCCATCTCTGAACTAATAAAAACATTATAAAGTTTGGATCAAGATTTCATTGTTGCTATATTCTATGCCCTGGCTAATGAAGGCAAACATCTTGCATACCTTTTTCCTCACCCTGTCTACCTTTACTGACATCTTCAGGGGTCTGTGGACTTGTACACTAAGGTCCCTTTGTTTCTCAGTACTCCCTAAGAAACCACCAGTTATTGTGTGAACCCTCCCATTAATCAACCTCTCAAAATGCATTATCTGCTCAATTTACCAGCTGAAGAATATCAGACCTGCAATTGACTGCTTGGCTGGTGATTGGCTGCTTGGACAGGTTGAAGATATCATTATAATTGCTGAACGTTAAGCCTTGTTAAAGAACAGCAACTGCATGACCAGAGAGTTAATGCACTCACCACACAGTCTGAGTGAGATTTCCAAAGTCAGCAGTATCATCATCACTTCAGTGAAGACAAACTGGCCAATATAATCCAGTTTTTTACTTAAACAATTAACCCAGACAGTTTATGTTCAGGAATACTTAACACCACTAAGACCACACCCATTGTTAATATAACCTCAGTAAAAAATCAATAGTATTGATTTATGCCATAAATTTAAGGAAAAAGAATAATATTCCCAGCTTAAAAGGACAGAATTTGACCCATCAGGGACTTGTGGTTTGAAAGAGCAATCTAATATCATTATAGATCTTTATCCATAGCCTGTAGATGATAACACATAATGGATGTAACCCAGTGGGTTTTGAAAATGGGATTAGCGTTTTTGTTTCCGCCACACTTTCTGACAGTGCATTCCAGGCAACTGACATCTTAAAATAAAAACCCCAAATCCCCTTCCAATTTAAACCAAGTACCCTGCTTATTGAACTCTCTGCTAAAAGCATTAGGTAACAAATTCAGGGTCCCTAGTTCACTATTCCAAACAAATCATATTGTTTTTGCATGTAATGTTGTGACAACATCCCTTTAAGACATGAGTAACATAAAATTGTGAGTCATCAGACTGGTTTGAGATCTTACAGAGTACACTGTTTTGAAATAAAACCTCCTTATTGAGCTGCAATAATTGACAAATTCATTCCTTCAGTTCTGACTAGAACCTAGTAACTGCCCAGGGCAGAACAAAAAACAAACTTAATCAACTAAATCATTCCTCAGAACGAAACTTCTTTCTAACAATATTCTCATAAGATTGTTCCATTCTCTCTCAAATATGAGAGTAGCAATTCTCTGAAGAAGTGATCAGTGTTTCATAAGGTTATGTTGCTAAAAGGTGAAGTATTTTTTTCTTGCCCTTATCAACACAAGAATGCAAGGAATAGCCATGAGCAGAGGAACACCATTTTTTGCAGCCTGAAGCGTGGGGGCTGATTGGCCATTATTGGCACCAGGATGCAGCTCAAACAGTTAACTGTCAATCTTAATTCTCAGGCCAGGCAAGTAGTTTCTGATTAGTCAGGATGTTGCTTTGCAAAAACCAAAACAAAAGTTGCTGGAAAAGCTCAGCAGGTCTGGCAGCATCTGCGAAGAGAAATCAGAGTTAACATTTCAGGTCGAGTGACCCTCCCTCAGAACTGGATGTTGATATTGCAGATGCAGTCAGGCTTGGCTGTTTCCGTGGGGGTTTGTTATAGAAATAAGTCCAACATGTCTACAAAATTCCTTTTCCTATGTAGAGTGGTATCCCATTTTTCAAGTTTGTTTCTTACATCCTAGTTCTGCTGGTGTGAGACAATTAACTTAAACATCTCATGTCCCTTGAGCAATGTTTACTTGCTTATATATTTGAGGTCTACTTCCTTAATGTGACACCTCACTGATCTCTCCTGACACACGTAATTTTATTCTGGATTAGAGTGGTGCTGGAAAAGCACAGCAGTTCAGGCAGCATCCGAGGAGCAGGAAAATCGACGTTTTGGGCAAAAGCCCTTCACCAGGAATACAGGCAGAGTGCCTGAAGGATGCAGAGATAAGTGAGAGGAGGGTGGGGGTGGGGAGAAAGTAGCACATAGTACAATAGGTGAGTGGGGAGGGGATGAAGGTGATAGGTCGGGTGGGGGGGGCGGTGGAGTGAATAGGTGAAAAAGAAGACAGGCAGGTAGGACAAGTCATGGGGACAGTACTGAGCTGGAAGTTTAGAACTGGGTTGAGGTGGGGGAAGGGGAAATGAGAAAACTGTTGAAGTCCACATTGATGCCCTGGGGTTGAAGTGTTCCAAGGCGGAAGATGAGGCGTTCTTCCTCCAGGCGTCTGGTGGTGAGGGAGTGGCAGTGAAGGAGGCCCAGGACCTCCATGTCCTCGGCAGAGTGGGAGGGGGAGTTGGACCACAGGGCGGTGTGGTTGATTGGTGCGGGTGTCCCGGAGATGTTCCCTAAAGTGCTCTGCTAGGAGACGCCCAGTCTCCCCAATGTAGAGGAGACCGCATCGGGAGCAACGGATACAATAAATGATATTAGTGGATGTGCAGGTAAAACTTTGATGGAAGTGGAAAGCTCCTTTAGGGCCTTGGATGGAGGTGAGGAAGGAGGTGTGGGTGCAGGTTTACAGTTCCTGCGGTGGCAGGGGAAGGTGCCAGGATGGGAGGGTGGGTTGTAGGGGGGCGTGGACCTGACCAGGTAGTCACGGAAGGAACGGTCTTTGCGGAGGGTGGGGAGGGAATATATCCCTGGTGGTGGGGTCTTTTTGGAGGTGGCGGAAATGTCGACGGATGATTGGTTTATGCGAAGGTTGGTAGGGTGGAAGGTGACCACCAGGGGCGTTCTGTCCTTGTTACGGTTGAAGGGGTGGGGTCTGAGGGCGGAGGTGCGAGATGTGGACGAGTTGCATTGGAGGGCATCTTTAACCACGTGGGAAGGGAAATTGCGTTCTCTAAAGAAGGAGGCTATCTGGTGTGTTCTGTGGTGGTAATTTTATCCTGTTGTAATGAGATGTGGCAATTTACAAAAGCTAAGCGGCAACAAATGAGGTTCTTTTAAACTTAAAGATAATTCAATCTAACTTATATTTCTGAAACAGACCAAAGGCCATTGAGTTCCACTTCCAGCAATGGATTATCTCTGGTTCTGAAAGCACAGAAGCCCATCTGGCTTACTGTGAGGTATTTGCCTGTCAGACTGCTGAAAACTGAATATAGTGCTGCTTTAGTGTGATTTAAAAGACCCCAAGAAATCCTTCACATGTGCCAGTTTTTCATCTTTCAGGTCATTCCTAAGTTGCAATGAACAATGACTATGTTTAAAATGACTGCACTAAAGCACAGTCCTTTCTCAAAATCAGATGACAGGATGTTAAAAAAATTGCAGGAGAAAATTGAACGACATCCTTGTAAATAAGCTGTCAGCAATTTATGTCTTGTCTTCTTTTTTGAGAAATGATGGTTCATTGATAATAGTGGATAGTGAGTTCCAATTGTCTCTGCATTCTTTTTTATCATTATCGAGAGTTCTGGGTGAAGGGTCAAATCTCAAATTGCAAGACCTGCTGTGCTTGAGATTTGTAAAGACATGGTAAATCAAGAGGTATTGATAATATCATGTCAAGTTTGGACTTTAAGAGCATGCAGATTGTAGAGGGTGACAAAGGTGAGGGTATAAAATGACATGCACACTTCTGATATAATTGAGAGAAAAAAAGAAGTACAAATTGTGCAAAGCATTTCTTTTTCAACATGTGCTGAGATAAAGAAGATCATCCTGGATTGTGGTAATAGTGCACTGGGTAGATGGCTGGGATAGATATGGAGGGATATGGATCAAACACAGACAAATGGGGCCAGTTTATTTGTGGAAACTGGGCAGCATGGATGAGTTGGGCCAAAGGGCCTGCTTCCATTGTGAAAATCTCTATGAACAAAGGAAGTAAGGTCAATTGAGTAATAGTTTGAATGCAGATACAGGGTCTAGAAAGCAATAGTCACTTGTGATGGAAGCAATTCTTATAAGCAACAACTCTAAATGTTACAAGACATAGTTCATTAACAATTGTGCAAATTATTATTTAAGTTTAATGGTAGAGTTTTAAACAACATCAAGTAGCTCATGAAACATTATATTGTGAAGAGTTTTGTACATTTGTAGATGAAATGTGTTAAAGTTATATCAGATGGAACGATATTGATTAACTAAATATCTTGAGAACACATAAGAAGGCATTGGCTCCAGGAATAACAATTCAATTATATTTCTCTTTTCTAAATCTCACTTTTTAAAAAAAAATAGAATCCCTACAGTGTGGAAACAGGCCATTTGGCCCAACAAGTCCACACCCACAGTCTGAAAAGTAACCCACCCAGACCCATTTCCCTGACTAATGCCTACACTATGAGCAATTCCTGTAGCCAATCCACCTAACCTGCACATGTATGGACTGGGAGGAAGCCAAATCACACAGAGGGGACCATGCAGACACAGGGGGAACTGTGCAAACTCCACACAGACTGTTACCTGAGGTTGGAATTGAACCTGAGTCCCTGGCACTGGGACCCAACATGCCACCCCAATCATTTTGATTATGTTTATAAGTTCCTTTTAAAGTGTTGCTTTTGTTATAGTGAACCTTTTAAGGGCTTTCATCTCATTAATGATTTAATTGTGTTAAAGAGTTTCAAAAGATTATAAAAAGGGACTACCAAAATCACTGATTAACTTTGAATGGAACATATTAGGTTAGTTGTTTTTGTTACAATGACCTTTCAAGGACTACTTCATTCATTTATTTGTTCATTTAATCTCACCTAAAAGAGGTATCAGAAGTGACTGGTCTTGGTGGATGGTTCCATGCAGAAGTTCCATTAAATCACAGATTATGGCAATTCATGGATTCTCAGGGCAAAAGTTTATTTTGCAGCACTGTAGAGTCTGTGAATCATGTACAAATCATAGAATCATAGAACCCCGACACTGTGGAAGCAGGGCATTCAGCCTACTGAGGTCACACTGAACGACAGAACAACATCCCAAACAGACCCATCTCTCCACCCCATCCCTGTAACTCTGCACTTCCCATGACTGATCCAGTTAACCTGCATTTCCTTAGGTAGTACGGGGCAATTTAGCAAGGCTCATCCACCTATCCGGACCACCTTTGAACTGTGGGAGGAAACCAGAGCACCTGGAGCAAACCTGCACAGACAGGTGGAGAATGTGAAGACTCCACACAAACAGTCACCCGGGACAGGAATCAAACAAGGTCCCTATGTACCATTGTGTCAACAAATTGGTTTTAGGTGATTATACTCCTTTTAGTTAATTGAAAGATCTTTTGTTGAGTTTTTGGTTGCACTTGTACTCTACGCTCCTAACCTTTGGGCATCATGTCTAGGTAGATTGGAGGATCTCCTTGGCCTGGTCAGGCTGGATATAAACAGCTCCAGGCAGTAAATTGTGAAGGGGTTCATCGCTACCGACTGCCTATCCTTCTTCCGCCATTATGCTCATGCCCAGGTGTCATTGGACAGAGAGCATGCAAGGTCCTCCAGTGCTCTCAGTGCCTGTACTGAGAGGTGAACATCATGGAAGTTACAGTGTTTTATCTCCCCCTCCAAATCTATTTTAGTTTAGCCTCTCTCCCTCCCCCTACCTCCCCATCACCTTCTCATGGTTTAAATTGCCTTTAACTGGTTTATATGTAAATGTCCAATTAGCCATCCAGGTGATTTACTGTTCATAGTTAATTAAAAACAAAAACAAAAGTCACGGTGATTTGGTGATGGGGAAGAAAAAACTGTTCAGTTGTGATTGATTGCATTTCTGGCTGTGCAAACAAAAGGAAAAAAAAATGTGATCAGACAGACTAAGTTAGCCATGATTAGCTCCAGGCAGTGGGCGCTGAAGGGGATTGTTATTGCTGGCTGCCTGACATACCTCCACAGCTATGTCCTCACCCAGTGGGTCTGGGGAAGCTGAATACATTCTTCATCAGCACACACCAGTCACTTTCTGTTACCAGTGGGCATCACATGGAGTGCATTGTTTCATTTCCCCGTCCAAACTGGATGTGTAGCAGGCAGCAAAGAGGTTATTTCAGATTACAATGGGACCTTGATCAGATGATTCGATGGGCTGAGGAGTGAAACATGGAATTTAATTTATATGAATATGAGCCATTACATTTTGGAAGGACAAATCAGGGCAGAAGTTATATATTTAATGGTCCCCGGGGAGGTTGACAAACAAAGAAATCTTGGCGTTTCATAATTCCTTGAAAATGGAATCACAAGTACGCAGGATGATCAAGAAGGCATTTGGTATGCTTTCCTTCATTGATCAGTGCATTGAATATTGGAGTTGAGATGTCATGTTATGGCTATACATGACTTAGTTAGGCCACTTTTGGAAAACTGCATTCAGTTCTGGTCTCCCTACTATAGGAAGGCTATTGTTAAACTGGAACGGGTTAGAAAAGATTTACAACCATGTTGCCGAGGTTGGAGTGTTTGAGTGTAGGGAGAGGCTGAATAGGCTAGGGCTATTTTCCCTAGAGCATCGGAGGCTGAGAGGTGACCTCATAGAGGTTGATAAAATCATGAGCAGCATGGAGAGGGTGAATAGCCAAGGTCTTTTTCCCATGGTAGAGGAGTCCAAAACTGGAGGGCATAGGTTTAAGGTGAGAGGGGAAAGATTTAAAAGGGATATGAGGAGCAAAGATGTGTCAAAGGTGTTTGCGTATGGAATGATCTGCCAGAGAAAGGGGTGAAGGTCGATATAGTAACAACATTTAAAAGGCATCTGAATGGGTGCATGAATAAGAAGTGTTTAGAAGGATGTGGGCCAAATGTTAGCAAATGGGACTAGAGCAGTTTCGGACGCCTCGTCTGGTTGGGAAAGATGAGTTGGACTGAAGGGTGTGTTCCCATGCTGTTTTGCTCTATGACTCTACTTATAGGCAAACAATGGTTCTCATGGTTTTGTTGCTGGGCAAGTAATTTCGATACCCAAGTATTGAAGTGGAGATCTATGACTGACACAGGCCTGAGTGGGAGAGTGAGCTGTGAGAAGAATGCAGAGATGATTCATTCTGATTTAGACAAATTGAATGAGTGGACAAAAGCACAACAGATGAAGTATACTCTGGATAAATGTGATATTTGCCACAATGTTATCAAAAAATAGAAAGGTTGACTACTGTCTGAACGACAATGGATTGGGAAAGATGGAAACAGTAGGTCATTTAGTACTGAAATGAAGAGACACTTCTTCACCCAGAGAACCTGTGGAGTTTTTGCTGTAGGAAATATTGATGTCAAAACTTGGAATATTTTCAAGAAGGAATTAGATCAGATTTTAGAATTAAAGAGATCAAATGATAATAGGAAAAAGTGGGAACAGGGACCGAATTGGATGGTCAGCCATGATCATATTAAGTGGTAGAGCAGGGCGAGAGGGCCAGTGACCTAGTGTTGCTCCGATGTTTTATGTTTCTATGTTTGAGTCCTGTCATGGCAGATACGAATACTTGGAATACGTCTAATGATGCCCATGAATTGATTGTCTCAAGGACCCATCCTTTACGGAAGGAAACAGCTGTCCCTATCTGGTCTGGCCTACATGTGACTCCAGACCCAAAGTAAGATGCCTGACATTTAATTGCCCTCTGAAGTGGCTGGTCAAGCTGGTCAGTTGTATCAACTGCTAGAGAGGAAATGGCAATGAAAGCAGACAGACCACATGGTGTTGAGTGTCCACCTACTGCACACGGACTGCAGTGCTTCAAGAAGGCAGCTCATCCCCACCTTCTCAATGGCAACTAGGAATGGTCAATAAACCCTGACCCAAGCAGTGACGCCCATGGCCCATGAGTCTTTTTTTTAAAGATGCTCCCTTTCAACATTTTAATGTATTTATTCATTTGTTTATTTAACAGTTCAATAGAATATAAAATGGGACTACTGGGACACTGGGTTAATTGTTCAGGCAGAAGCAGAATAACGTCAAATCACATTCTGTAAACAAATCAACCATGGAATAAAGAATTTGTCTGATTTGTCATATTTTGTTTTGGTAACAGAGAGGCTTGATTGGTCAAGGAATGCCCAGCAGAGGGAAGAGAATCTATATTTTAAAAGTGAAGAAAAATATCACAAACTTTTTTGAAGAAGGGAAGGAGTGGAAGGTTGATACAAAGTGGGTTGTTCTCTCACAGGGAAAAGTGAGGACTGCAGATGCTGGAAATTAGAGTCGAGAGCGTGGTGCTGGACAAGCACAGCAGGTCAGGCAGCATCCGAGGAGCAGGAGAATCAATGTTTCAGGCAAAAGCTCTTCATCAGGAATCATTCTGCTTTGCTTTCCCACCACCACACTTTGTTCTTTCAGATAGTACAATTGTGATGGGTGAATGGCATCCGGCTAAAACATCAACTCCCCATGTCACTATCACATTGTTATTGTGGGATTTTGCTGTGTGAAAGCTGACTGACATATTTCCTAAAAAACAACAATTATTACACATGGTGGAAAAGAACTGCTAGGTGAACGCTTGTTGCAAAAGGTGATAAAGAAGTGTGAGCTTATGCTTTGATTCTACTGTGCAATACGTTATAATGCTGTGAATCCAATAATGATCATTTCAATGTTCACTTCATTCTCTGCAAAATATTTTTCAGATTCCATGTCGGTCTTACTAACTGTGATATCACATTGAGGTCACATAACCTCATACTGATCTAAGATTCACATCCACCAGTTCAATCTGGACAATGACCATAAGAAACAGGAACTGGAATTGGCCATTCAGCCCCTCCACCTGTCTCCTCCATCAGCAGATATGCTAGTGCATAACTTCTCTTTCAAAGCTTCTTATCAATATCCATGCACACATTAATCCATTGCTGGATGGATATTTGTTGTACAGTGGAACTTGTCTGAAGTAGGACAGTAACTGTGTATAACAGCACCTCCAAATCCCATTTCAGAGATTTAAAGAGAGATGGGTGGCACGGTGGCACAGTGGTTAGCACTGCTGCCTCACAGCACCAGAGACCTGGGTTCAGTTCCTGCCTCAGGTGGCTGACTGTGTGGAGTTTGCACATTCTCCCCGTGTCTGCGTGGGTTTCCTCCGGGTGCTCCGGTTTCCTCCCACAGCCCAAAGATGTACAGGTTAGGTGAATTGGCCAGGCTAAACTGCCTGGAGTGTTAGGTGAAGGGGTAAATGTAGGGGAATGGGTCTGGGTGGGTTGCGCTTCGGTGGGTTGGTGTGGACTTGTTGGGCCAAAGGGTCTGTTTCCACACTAAGTAATCTAATCTCAAAGGAAATTTGAAACTCCAGAGCTAAGAGTATGCTGAGTCATTGCTGGGTCTTATCTTTCAGATAAGGAATTAAACCAAGGCCCCTTCTGTCCTGTCAGGGGGATGTAACAGATCCATTGTCTCCATTCCAATGAAAAACAGAAGATGCCTCCCCAATTTCTTTCTACTTCAATCGATACCACAAAACAATTTGTCTGGTCATGACCACTCTGTGGCTGTGGTATCTTGCTGTGTGTAAGTTGATTGTCATGTTTCCTAAGTTGTAACAGTGATGATACAACACTAGGCACCCACTCTCTGCCACCTTCCCAACTCTCCCAACACCCAGCCCTTTGACAAACGGTGAACAAATTTCAGCCGGAACCAAACAGACGTAAAATAAGATTGTAAATAAAACAGGAAAGAAAGAAAAATCACGAAGTTATTCTTAGCTGCAAAATTGTTGCTGCTATATTTAATTACATACAATTAGATATATTTATTTCCTGGAGTCTGCAATGCCGAGTGTGAGAAGAAACTGTATTAAATGATCAACTCGGAGCAGCAAATATGGCTTTGTGGAAAAATTGGAAACTGGCGACTACGTTTTCAGTTAATGTGAGGCCAGACCTGTTTCTTATCCACATAGTCTCAGCCTTGGGCTTGGTCAATAGTTTGCTATCACTGGTCCTACATTATGAGTTCACTGCTTCCTCCCAAGCTTTTTTCAATCAGACACCACTAGCAACTTAAAATCCCTTCCAATTGAAATATTTTCTTTCTTGCAACAAAATACAATATAGTGGAATTACAGCGTGAATTCAGCAAGAGCTAGACCCCAGTTTTGTCAGTCAGAAAGTTTAGTCTTTTTTAGGGTTGGGAATTTTTTACCCTGACATTCGTCTGTCAGGCATCTTGGAATTGGCTTGACAATCAGCATCAAATGCCAACAAAAGTTTGTAAAAGACATCTTACATACATATAACCCAGTGGGACCACATAAAAAAACCAACTGTCCATGATGCTGCAGCTATAATGAATGATCATTTTACAACAGCATCTCAAGGCTTTAATTTCAGGGCTATCGGAGATCTTACATTCTCGAATGTAATATTCACCAACATAGCCCTGATAAGTGAAAGAACTAACTGTGTTTGAAGAGCATGTAATGCACATTTATAATTTTCTACCAGAGGAAATCAGAAGCCTTCAAATGTATTCAGTCAGGAGAAGGAGGAAGTTTTCATTTGTTGCAATTTGCATCAAGGATGTTGAAAAAAAACATTTTCCACCTGCACAATTTTGCAGGAGTAAATGGCAGAAAAATCCCTCACTGCTGATTTGAATAGGAATAACGACAGATTTTTAAAAAGAATTTGCAACAGGAACACAGTTCTAAATTGATATCTGAAATTCTGCCCTGATTAGATGACTGAACGCGTGCTCTAATATCTCCAGATAAACTTTAAGAAGTTCATTTTTAAAAAGCCATTAGTGAAATGACGTGAAAATGTAAGAGTTAAATGAACCAAAGTGAAAATCCAGTGTATTCTGATGGGTATTTTTGAATATTGCAAATGCTTCTGGGAGTAGAAGTACATTCTGATACGCCAAATAGCTTTGTAACTCACGGTGTAATGAAAAGAATAATATGTTTCTGAAATCACATTTATTCCTATATTGTCTCAGTTTTGACATACATGTGACATCCAACAAAGTTTGAGCTGTAGTAACTCATGGACACATCTTTCCTTCCTTCATTCTCAGGATGTGGACATCACTGGGAAAGTTAATATTCACTTGTCTTTGAAACAGCCCACATAGTTACTCAGACCTACCAAACCACGAGAGAAATGCTTGAAATGAATGAGACTGGACAGACTACACAGTAGTGATATTGGCACACCCTATCCTGTTGGACCTTGAAAAGTCGTCCTGGGAGGGGATTTGTGCCAAAATTGGGAAAGGTACTCAACAGAATGCAGCCTGATGGACTCACTGAATCATACTTTCAACACAATATGCCAGAGATTACCATCACTGTCCATCAGCATATGTTGTCCCAATTATAGGATAGTTCCACAAAAGGTGTTGGGAGAGTGATATACAGCCAAGAAGGAATACCCAAACAAGTCTGTCACATTGACTTTGATCACAAGGAAGTTTCATGGCAGCAGGTCAATGAGGGACAAGGAAACGTCATGCCCCATGGCCCTGGTGCTGATGAATCAGTAGTCATACCTGTTGCAAAAAAGTTGGAAGAAGCATTGATTATGGTAGAGGCATAAAATGTACTGAGGTGGTGGGCTGTATTATGTTACCAAGATTGGCTGGGTAATGTCTCTCGTGATGGAGTCCCAAAGAACAGAGCTGTTAGACTGGCTCAATGGCAAGTGTTGTATAGACACCAAAAAAAAAGGAAAGTATACTTGACCACATTCTTACCAACTGATCGATCACAGATGCACCTGGCCATGACAGTGACAGTCTGGGTCATCATCTCTCAATCCTTATGCCCCACCTTCACATTGGCAATATTGCTATCCTAGATGGGACAGAGTTTGAGCAGATCCAGCCAATCACAAGAGGACATTTACATAAATGGTTTGGATGCAAGCATAAGAGGTTTAGTTAGTAAGTTTGCAGACAACACCAAAATTGGAGGTGTAGTGGACAGCGAAGAAGGTTACCTCAGATTACAATAGGATCTGGACCAGATGGGCCAATGGGCTGAGAAGTGGCAGATGGAGTTTAATTCAGATAAATGCGAGGTGCTGCATTTTTGGAAAGCAAATCTTAGCAGGACTTATACAATTAATGGTAAGTTCCTAGGGAGTGTTGCTGAACAAAGAGACCTTGGAGTACAGGTTCATAACTCCTTGAAAGTGGAGTTGCAAGTATATAGGACAGTGAAGAAGGCCTTTGGTATGCTTTCCTTTATTGGTCAGAGTATTGAGTACAGGAGTTGGTCGGTCATGTTGCGGCTGTACAGGGCATTGGTTAGGCCACTGTTGGAATATTGCATGCAATTCTGATCTCCTTCCTATCGGAAAGATGTTGTGAAACTTGAAATGGTTCAGAAAAGATCTAGAAGGATGTTTCCAGGGTTGGAGGATTTGAGCTATAGGAAGAGGCTAAACAGGCTGGGGCTGTTTTCCCTGGAGCATCGGAGGCTGAGGTTTACAAAATTATGAGGGTAATGGATAGGGTAAATAGGCAAAGTCTTTTCCCTGGGGCCAGGGTGTCCAGAACTAGAGGGTATAGGTTTAGGGTGAGAGGGTAAAGATATAAAAGAGACCTAAGGGGCAACCTTTTCACGCAGAGGGTGGTACGTGTATGGAATGAGCTTCCAGAGGAAGTGGTGGAGGCTGGTACAATTGCAACATTTAAGAGGCATTTGGATGAGTGTATGAATAGGAAGGGTTTGGAGGGATATGAGCCAGGTGCTGGCCTGGACTAGATTGGGTTGGGATATCTGGTCGACATGGACGGGTTGGACCGAAGGGTCTGTTTCCATGCTGTACATCTCTATGACTCTATGACATCAATGATGCTAAAGGTCATCAACAGCAGCAAAATTGTATTCAACTCCAGTCTATAATCTCTATCTGCATCACATCCTTCATTCTGCCATTACCATCAAGCCTGGTTCAGTAAGGTGTCAATCTGGTAAAGCTACAGCACCGGATTACTTACGTGCCAAATGGCATAAGCAGCAAGTGTTAGACAGAGCTCAGCAATTCCACAACTAACAGATTACAACAATCTTCAGCCTGAAGTGATGATTGGATGATCCACCTTGGCCTCATCAGATGTCCCAAATATTATCAATGCCAGTTTTTAACCAACTCAATTCACTCCACATAATATTAAGAAATAGCTGAAGATACCAAATACTGAAAAAGCTATGGGCTCTGACAACATTCCAAGGGATTGTGCTCCAGAACTTGCCACACCCATCCGCACAGCTACAGTAGCTCCAGAACGGCTACAACAATGCTTAAGAACAGAATACAAAAAGCAGGACGATCCAATGCAGCCAATTAATGTCCTATCAGAATACTCTTGACCACAGACAAAGTCTTAGAAGGGGTCATTGATAGTGCTAATAAATTGTACTCTAAAGGTATAACCTGTTGATTTGACACTCAGTTTATGTTACTCGAGGGCCACTTAGTTCCTGACTTCAATAAAGCTTTGGTTTAAACATAGTAAAAAAGACCAGATCTCTGGGTGTGAGTGAAGGTGACTGCTCTTGAGTTAATGCAGCATTAAACTATGTATAGAATCAAAAGTCTTAGAAAAATGGCAGCCTATAAAAATCCAGGAGAGCATTCTCTATTGGTTGGAGCCATACTTAGCATGAAGGAAAGTGACTGCGGTTGTTGGAGGTCAATTACCTCCGCTCCAAAACGTCTATGTAGGACTTCCTCAAGACAGTGTCCAAGGCCAACCATCTTCTTCAGCTGTTTCATGAATGACCTTTCCTTCACCATAAGGTCAGACGTGGGGATGTTTGTATTTGGTCGTACAACTTTCAGCACCATTCACACTCCTCACATAGCAGTCCATGTCCGAATCCAGAAACCTTGGACAACATTCTGACTCAGACTGGTAAACGATTAGGAAATATTGTGCCACAGGGCAGAAGTGGGTACTGCAGTTGCTGGAGGTTAGAGTCAAGATTATAGTGGTGCTGGAAAAGCACAGCAGGTCAGGCAGCATCTGAGGAGCAGGAAAATAAATGTTTTGGGCAAAAACCCTTCATCAGGACTTCCTGATGAAAAGCTTTTGCCTGAAACGTTGATTTTCCTGTTCCTTAGATGCTGCCTGACCTGCTGTGATTTTGCAGCACCACTATAATATTGCACTACACACAACAGGAAATTTTCATCCCCAACAAATGACAATTTAGCCATGGCCCCTCTACGCAATTTATACCATCCAAAAAATGCACTGAAGCAGGTGGTGGGACAGTAGCTCAGTAGTTAGCACTGCTGCCTCACAGCACCAGGGACCTGGGTACTATTCTAACCTTGGGCAACTGTCTATGTGGAGTTTGCATATTCTCCCTGTGTCTGCGTGTGTTTCCTCTGGGTGCTCTAGTTTCCTCCCACAATCCAAAGATGTGCAGGTCAGGTGAACTGGCTGTGCTCAATTATCCATTGTGTGAGGTGCATTAGTCAGGGGCAAATGTAGGATAGGGGAATGGGTCTGGGTGGGTTACTCTTTGGAGGGTTCGTGTGGATTTGTTAAGCCAAAAGGTTTGTTCCCATACTGTCCAGAATCCAACTGAAGCATAACAATGTTTTTTCTATGGTGCATTCTAAGCCATGACCCCTTTCACCCAGAAGAACAAGGAGAGCAGATAGATAGGATATTACCATCTCTAAGTTTCCCTCCAGCCAAAACCAACCTGACTCGGAACGATGGCACCTTTCCCATACTGTTGTTGAGATAAAGACTTGGAACAACCCTCCTACCAGAACTCTACCTAATCCCTAAGGTTAGCAGTGCTCCCAGAAGTTGGCCTAGTAACATCTTTCCCAGGCAATTACAGGTGGATAATAAGTTTGGACCAGAAAGTGATGCTTTCATTTTATGAAAAAAGGCAGCAAATAAACACTTTTTACACTTGATCACTTAGAAGACATACCATTTATCTTGATTCTGTTTCTTACCTCCAACCAGTTTCCAATCCTTAACAACATTCCTTTTATTTCCGCTAATCTAATTTTTGATGGCAATCTCATCCACTTAACCTTATCAAATGTCTTCTTGAATTGTACAGTGATGACACTCACTGCCACACTTTTATCTCCTTAATCAATGATTTCCTCAAACATGCTCCTCGATTGGAGTCAAATGTAATTTAGTTATCAAAAATCCACACTGACATTTTCTGATCAGTTCCCAACAGTTCGTGTATTCTATCATAAACACCTGAATTTAATCTCAGCCCTACAATTGTGAGGGAAGGTATACAATGTGCCTGTATAATATTTAGGATTTGGATTTTACAATGGTAGTAGACAGATGTAAGTCCATTCTGTAAAGGTTTTATTAAAAAGCTGGTCTGAAAATCATTAGGAAGAGTGACCTAAATTCCTAAACACTGGGAAAGCATGTGGCTGCAGCAAAATGCCTAGAAGAATCCATGTAATGATAAAGACTCGATTGTTTTCTGCTGTTGAAATGTAGAAACCCCACACAACATAGCTGATCATCCAATTCAGTCGACTGTTCCCATGTTCCCCCATATTCTTGGTTCCTTTAGCCTCGTGTTTTATCTAACTCCTTGAAATTATGCAATGTTTTTTGCCTTGACTGCTTTCTGTGGTCGAAGGTTCTGTAGGCTCACCACTCTCTGGGTGAAATTTCTCACCAGGTCAGTCCAAAATGGTTTACCCCGAGTCCTTAGAATTGACTTCACAGCAAACGAGAAAGTCATCATTTTTATCTTTAAAGCAGACACCATGTGTGCTAGAGAAACTTGGCATGTATTGCAGCGTCGGTGAAGAGAGGAACTGAGTGAATGCTTCAAGTCTGATAAGACTCTATTTTGGTTCAAATGAATCAGGAGTTTAGTTCAGAAGGAAGAACAGTTGCTTGTAACGTGAGATTCAAGTTTTAGATCAGGACACCTGTCACAATAGCAGTGTTTTGATTTGTGAAGCTTCCATACCAGGAGAGTTTGGACATAAACCTTAAAAGATTGAATGTGCTGAATGGGTACAAGCCAATCCTGAGGCAAGGATGTGGGAGCTGATGGAGGGGACCAGTAACACTGGCTGATTCTGTAAAATTCATCAGTGTGGGTGTGGCTTTGTTTCCAACAGTTTATTTTACCTGATACAACAACACGTACACTATCTCCCACAACATAAGGTACAGAAAGTGAACATAATGGTTGTGAAGAATCCAGTGGATATTTATGACAAGTAACTATTGTGTACAAACATTTAATTCCTCAGACGCTGAAGAGTTTAGGCTAATTGGGTACAACAGAGGAACCTGCTCCCAGTAGAATATCATACTTCAAGTGTCCTGAGGTAAGAAAGGAGTTGGAGACAGAGATGTGGAAGTAGTTGCTGTGATGGGGAACACAGTAAACCTTTCCCCATTTGTTATGTTACAGTGAGTTTCCTGTCACTGCTGTGGGTTGAGTATCCAGCAACAGCTCTCCTCATGTCAATCATTTCCTCCCAAACCCCACTGCCTTCTGACTGATTCTTGCTGGGCATTGGCTACAAAGTCATCAGGTGCCTTCCAGGTCATCAAAGCGCTTACCCACCCTGTTCAGGCTGAGACAATCTGTGGAGATCATCACAATTGAGTCAATTTTCCAACATTACTTACTGGAGAATGGGGACACTTGGACTCTATAAAATTGTGGAAGATGATCACCAATATATTTGATATTTCCACGGTTAGTTCCTGTAGTACTCTGGGGAGTGTAGGTTTTAAGGCCCTTGGACTTGTCTGTCTTTAATTCCATTAACATGCCAAGCATGATTTTCCTACTGATATCCGTTTCCTTCAGTTTCACTCTCTCATTGGACCCTTAGTTCTTTAACATTTCTGGGAGTGTATTTGTACCCCACCTTGTTAAAACAGAGGTAAAGTATCAGTTCAATTCTTCTATCATTGCTCCTCCATTACAATTTCTCCAGGGTCTGACTGTAAGGGACATATGTTTACTTCTATTAATGCTTTTCATATATTGATGGAATAATTTATGTTCAGTATCCATGTTCCTGTAATTTTAATTTCTTAATCTATGTTCACCTTCTTGATCACATTTTCTGTCTGCATTTGCTGAATTCTGAAACGCTCCCTATCCTCAGGTTTGGTGATACTACTGTCAATTTTATAGATTTCTTCTTTAGATCTATGCCATTCCTAATTTCTTTTGTGACCTGTGATTGAGTCACCTTTCCTCTTTTATTTTTATGTTAGACTTGAAGGGATAATTGCTGTAATTCATGCACGCATTCATAGAAACATAGAAGACAGGTGCTGAAGTAGGCCATTCAGCCCTTCGAGCCTGCACCACCATTCAATAGATCATGGCTGATCATGGAAACTTAGTATCCCATCCCTGCTTTCTCTCCATACCCCTTGATCCTTTGGTCACAGGGACCATGTCCAGTCCCTCTTAAATGTATCTAATGTCCTGGCCTCCCGCAGCTTTTTGTGGTAGACAATCCCACAGGTTCACAACTCTCTGGGTGAAGAAATTCTTCCTCTTTTCATTCTTCAATGGCTAATCCCTTAACCTTATTGAGGAATGCGATCATATTAAGATCACTCTTCCTCACAGACCCACACAATGAGATTGTAATCAATAATTTGTCATTGCACAGTACCAAGTTTAGAATATATTTCAGCCAATAACCCACCCCCACCGCTGTGAACAACTGCCAATATGAAACTTAATGTCAATTCAACGTTTATTTTGAGATCTAACTTCTCCATCTCGGACGATAACATGACTGATGTGAAATGACAACATCAGCTTTGTAAGGAAAAGAAATCAGAAAAAGGGCACAAAAGGGCAACAGGAATAATATTAGTAACGGTAAGAAGAAACATTCACAAATCTGACAATCTATGACCTGAAACTTCCCTTGGGTCAACACAGATCTCACTGAGTTCAAATGTCTCCAGTTGGGTTTTATGTCATGGCAGCTGCTCTTGTTGCAATCTTCAAACATGAAAAGTCAACAGCAAAAATGCATTGAGGTACGTTTGATGTACACACACATAAATCTATCTGATACATGTGTCAGAGCGAGTGGATTTTAGTTACGGAATGGGGACCTGCAACAAAACCGAAGCCTGCTTTGCATCGCATGTAATTCCAATCCACTTGAGCAACCATTGATTAAATGTGTGTAAATTATTGCTACTTTCACCTTTTGCATTCAATTTGCTCCTTTATTCCCTACTTTGCTTTTGTGACATTGAATATGATTTCTGATTGCTGCATTTTGTTTCACAGCTGTTTCTTATTTTTAACAAAACTCCCTTATGAATGTGCACCTTAGCTGATTGTTCCCAGTGATTAGTTTTCTTTTCCTTATAACATTTGTTCTTATCCACATTATCTCTGCTGCTCTCCTGGTATAATGCCCAGTATTTCTAATGTTTTGATAGTGAGTGGCAAGAAATTCTATCAAGCTGAATCAACCTGTTTCTAAAATTCCTCATAAAACCTTATGAGGTGGTGGAAGCTGGCATGTTAGCAACATTGGGGGGATATTGTGATAGACACATAACCGGGAGGCAGAGAGGGATAGAAACTGCGAATGAGCAGGAAACAGCGAATCGAAATAAGGGTGAGGAATTGCAGGGCCGAAGGGCCTGTTCCTGTGGTGTATTGTTCTTTGTTCTTTGAGTCTTTTTCTTCCTTCCATTTGGAATGCAATGGACTCAAATAATTCATTCTGTCCAAATGCCACGTTGTTGTCCCTAAAGCATTCAGTTATTAGTAAATGCATTCTTTGTGTCTGTGTAGTATTCCAAAAACACTTATACACCAGAAAATATAGTTATAATTTCCGCAACAGTAAACAACAAAGGCATTCTCCATTGGACAATGTTTTAGTTTTATAAACAGTGAAGTGATAAATATCCAGCAAATGTCTTCTGAGCTAATATATTCAGGAGAAGCTGTTGATCAGGTCACCAGAAGAACTCTCAATCTACTTCAAGGCATGCCACATAACCTCTAATGTGTGAACATGGTTTTGTACTGAACCATTTTTGTAGTTATGAGTGAAAAGGACTTGGCAAATAGGGTTAAAGGGAATCCCAAGGCATTCTATGAACACCTTAAAAACAAGAGGATTGATGAGGGCAGAGCGGTAGACGTGATCTATATGGACTTCAGTAAGGCGTTCAACAAGGTTCCCCATGGGAGACTGGTTAGCAAGGTTAGGTCTCATGGAATAACAGGAGAACCAGTCATTTAGATACAGAACTGGTTGAAGCGTAGAAGACAGAGGGTGGTGGTGGAGGGTTGTTTTTCAGACTGGAGGCCTGTGACCAGTGGAGTGCCACAAGGATCGGTGCTGGGTCCTTTATTTTTTGTCATTTACATAAATGATTTGGATGCAAGCATAAGAGGTACAGTTAGTAAGTTTGCAGATGACACCAAAATTGGACAGCGAAGAGGGTTACCTCAGATTACAATAGGATCTGGACCAGATGGGTCAGTGGGCTAAGAAGTGGCAGATGGAGCTTAATTCAGAGAAATGTGAGCTGCTGCATTTTGGGAAAGCAAATCTTAGCAGGACTTATACACTTAATGATAACATCCTAGGGAGTGTTGCTGAACAAAGAGACCTTGGAGTGCAGGTTCATAGCTCCTTGAAAGTGGGGTCACAGGTAGATAGGATAGTGAAGAAGGTGTTTGGTATGCTTTCTTTTATTGGTCAAAATATTGAGTACAGGGGTTGGGAAGTCATGTTGCGGCTGTACAGGACATTGGTTAGGCCACTGTTGGAATATTGTGTGCAATTCTGGTCTCCTTCTTATCGGAAAGATGTTGTGAAAGTTGAAAGGGATCAGAAAAGATTTAGAAGGATGTTGCCAGGGTTGGAAAATTTGAGCTACAGGGAGAGGCTGAACAGGCTGGAGCTATTTTCCCTGGAGCATCGGAGGCTGAGGGATGACCTTACAGAGGTCTACAAAATCATGGGGGGCATGGATAGGATAAATAAACAAAATCTTTTTCCTGGGGTGGAGGAGTCCAGAACTAGAGGGCATGGGTTTAGGGTGAGAGGGGAAAGATATAAAAGGGACTTTAGGGGCAACTTTTTCACACAGAGGGTGGTATGTGTATGGAATGAGCTTCCAGAGGAAGTGGTGGAAGCTGGTACAATTGTAGCATTGAAAACGCATTTGGATGGGTATATGAATAGGAAGGGTTTGGAGGGATATGGGCCTGGTGCTGGTAGGTGGGACTAGATTGGGTTGGGATATCTGGTCGGCATGGACGGGTTAGACCAAAGGGTCTGTTTCAATGCTGTACATCTCTATAACTCTATGACTCTTAGACAATAACTAAAGAGAAGGTAGGACCACTCAAGGAAAAAGCAGGGAATTTGTGCTTGGAGGCAGAGAATATGGGTGATACTCTAAATGAGGACTTTGCATCTGTATTCACCCAAGACAAAGACATGGAGAATAGTGAAATTAGGGCATTTTGAGATCAAGAAAGATGTGGCTTTGGTCTCTTGAAGAGGATTAAGGTGGATAAGTCTCCAGGGCCCAATGGTGTCTTCCTCAAGTTATTGAGAGAGGCAAGAGAGGAGATTGCTGTGGCTTTGACCGAGATCTGAATGTGCTCTCTCACCACTAGAGAGGTCCCAGAGGACTGGCGAGTCGTTAATGTTGTTGCTCTGTTCAAGAAGGGAAATAGGAAGAATCCAGGAAGCTAAAGACCGAGAGTCTCACATCGGTGGTTGGGAAGCTTTTCGAAAGAATTCTTAGGGATAAGATTTATGCCCATTTGGAAAAAACATGACCTAATTAGGGATAGTTAGCATGGCTTTGTGCAGGCCAGGTCATTTCTGACTAACTTGACTGAGGTTTTTGAGGTGGTGACAAAAGTGCTCGATGAGGGTAGAGCAGTGGATGTCGTCGACATGGATATCAGTAAGGCTTTCAACAAGGTTTTCAACATGGTAGGCTCATCCAGAAGATTAGGATACATGGGATTCATGGTGACTTGGCCACATGGATTCAGAATTGGTTTGCCCATAGAAAGCAGAGGGTAGTGGTAGGAGGTTGTTTTTGAGGCTGCAGCTCTGTGATTAGTGGTGATTCACAGGGGTCTACACTAGGACCTCTGCTGTTTGTGATATTTATATAAGTGACTTAGATGAAAATGTAGATGGGTGAGTTAGTAAGTTTGCAGATGTCACAAAGATCAATGGAGTTGTGGACAGTGTAGATGGTTGTGAAAGGATATAGCAGGATATAGATCAGTTGTAGATATGGGTGAAGAAATGGCAAATGGAGTTTAATCCAGTTAAGTGTTAAGTGCTGCTCTTGAGGAGATCAGATGCTATGGAAAAGTATCCAGTTAATGGCAGGACCCTGAACAGCATTGATATACAGTGGGAGTTCAAATCCATAGCTCCCTGAAAGTGGCCACTCAGGTAGGTAGGGTGGTAAAGAAGGCATATGGCATGCATGCCTTTATTGGTCGGGGAATTGAGTACAAGAGTCAATATGTCATGTTGCAGCTTTACAATACTTTGGTTAGGCCACACTTAGATTATTGTGCTCAATTCTGTTTGCCACATTACAGGAAGGATGTGGAGGCTTCAGAGAAGGTGTAGGAGAGATTTACCAGGATGCTGCCTGGATTAGTGGGTATGAACTATAAGGAGAGGGTTGAAAAATTCAGGTTGTTTTTTCTGGAGCAGCGAAGGCTGTTGGGAGACTTGACAGAAGTCTATAAGATTATGACATGCATAGATAGGGTTGATATTCAGAACTTTTTCCCAGAGTAGAAATGTCTAATACTAGGGGGCATGCATTTAAGGCGAGAGGGAAAAAGTTCAAATGAGATGTGAGGGGCAAGTGTTTTACACAAAGAGTGGTAGGAGTCTGGAACACCCTGCCAGGGGTAGTGGTGGAGGCAGATACGATAGGGATGTTTAAAGGACTTTTAGATAAGCACATGAATATGGAAGGAATGGGCACATATGGACCAAAGGTCGGCAGAAGGGATTAGTTTAATTTGGTGTCATGTTTGGTACAACATCTTGTGCCGAAGGGCCTGTTCTTGTGTTGTAGTGGTTATGTTCCATGTTCTATGAGTATGAAGAATGATGAAGTTACCTACTTTCTGTTTTAAAACATCAATAGAAAAACAGTCAATATATCATTTCAGTTACATGACACTGGAACCTTTTGCAATAAATTTTGTATATTACGACCACAACCACCTGATGTTGGACTATACCCTGGTATTGTGTGATTTTTAACTTTATATGACAGTAAGATAAAGGAATAGAATTAGGCTAATTGGCCTGTCAAGTTTGCTCTGCCATTTGATCATGCTGCTCTTGACCCTCTTTCTCATCAAGAACTTGTCTAACCCTATCTTAATCTCACTCAATGACTTGGCCTCCACAGCCTTTTGTGCAAGGGATTCCACAGATTCACCACTCTCAGCTGAGTTGAACTTTCTAAATTGTCCAGTTTTATCTCAGAGGTGGCGATGTTTTGGAGGGTGCTACATGATGGATCATTGCCCCTTTGAAATTTAAACTTTCTAGGCAACTTTATTTCTCATTCACTCACAGGATGTGGATATCACTGGCTGAACCATCCCTCGTTGCTCCTTGAGAAGTTGGGGGAGCACTGCCTTCTTCCACTGTAGTAGATGTGCCTTAGGTTGGTCCACAATGCACATAGGGAAGGAGTTCCAGGATTTTGACCCAGTGACAGTGAAAGAGTGATGATATACTTCCATGTCAGGATAGTGAGTGGCTTGAGGGGGAGCTTGCAGGTGGTGGTATTTGCATGTATCTGGTGTGGAAGATGCTGTCTATGGACTCTTGGTGAATTTCTGCAGTGGATCTTGTAGATGGTACATTCTGTGTTACTGAGTGTTGGTGATGGAGAGAGTGGAGTTTTAAGGTGGAGTATGGGGTGCCAATGAATCACAATCCACTCATTAATTCTTAATCAATGTGAGACAGGTGGCACTCAGATTCAAAATCCTTTTTTGCAAGTCAATATTCCTTGGGTTTTGTGATATAATACAATGGCATATCTTCGCAGTCGTGACTGGAGATCTGTTCATTTCTGGAGACAGGTGATGTTAATAATCTGTACTATGTCTGATTAAGACTTTAACTGACATTCATTTTCCTAACTACGTTCCAGTGAGGACAGATCAAAGCATTAAATTACCTCACTTTTGGTACTAATTAAATATAAAACAGGTTTTGCAGCAAAGCTCAGCATTAATCAATTTATAAATGTGGAAAAAATACATAGCTTTCAATTATTTCCACTTTTCTACACACCATTTCACTTGGATTATAAAACTGTACTTACCAGCAGCGAAACATATGATATTGAATTGTTTCAGGTCAGATGTCAGTCCTGATAAGTGTTACACAACAGAACTGCAAAAGAATTGACATTGACTATAATGGAGATCAATAAAACACTATTCGGGGGAAGCTATTTGATGGATGTCGCGAGCACAGACAAGAACACGATAGCCATCAAACATTAAAGGGGAATTGGATCAGAGTGAAGAAAAATCAGCTCTGATTGGCTGAACACTGTGCCTTCAAACATGATTCTTGGTGAGTAGTGACAGATTGTACACTTGTCAGTACAATCACGGCCCAATTGACATTATCCCCACGAGATCCTTCAGCCTGTGATTAGATCCGTTCTCTCAGTGCCTCATCTGGAGTGCTACATCAGTCTTGTTTGATTTAACAATGGACACAATGACTTTTGTGATCTTAGGATAACCTATCATGCTTGGCCTCCAGCCTACATGGATATTGCAGTGTGTATGGGACTGTGGGGAGAGGGCGGAGAGTTCTGTGTGCAGCAGGGATTGGACATTGGGGTGAGCTCGGTATCATGAGGAGAGGCTTGGTGGCCTTAATGGGAGATGTGCCCACTTGGTCATGGGGGATGACCTTGTGGCTCTTAGCTAGTGGGGGGTGATGCCTTTTCTCCTCTTGCCTCACAAACATTACAATAAACACTCAGCTTCTCCCCCTCTTGTATCCTCTCCTTTCTGTTTTGTTTGCAGCCTGCAGAAGTTTAAAATAAAATCAACTTCAGAGGGGGACAGAGCAGCAAGACAATACAACAGCAAGACATAGGAGCAGAAGTAAGCCATACAATCAATCAAGTCTGCTCAACCATTCAATGAGACCATGGCAGATCTTAAAATCCTCAAATCTGCTTTCCTGCCTTTTCTTCATAATCTTTGATCCCCTCACAGATTAAAGTTGTTTAATCGGCCTTGAACATATTGGATAGAGAAAAAAACAGATAAATTAAACTCCCGGGTGGGAGAGTCCAAAAGAGGTTTCAGAAAAGAGAGGTTGGTGATCCAGAACAATTGCAATGTGTTGTAGAAATCTGAAACACTCTTTTCCACCAAACGTGTGATGCTCTAGGATGGTGGGGCGGGATGTGAACTAAAAATATTAAAACTGAGATTAGTCGATCCTTGTTAGGGAAGGCTATAGAGGTTTCTGGAAATGCAATAGTCAGATTGAAGAGCAGATCAGGTTTGAGAATTTGACTAGTTTTCTACCATTTCTGTGTTACTTCCTTTGCTTCTATGTCACCAGCTGAGAAAAGCTTAACCTTCCTGAGTGCAATATTAATTTCTTGAAAGGAAAGAGTGATAAATCATTAATCGACTAAATCAGCTACAACTACCAGTGACAGACTATTTCTTCAAAATAAATATGAAGTCTTTGATTGTCTGCAGGGAAATAAGTTTATTATTGGATTTAATTGAGGTTTTCAAAATCCTGAATGAGCTGGAAGCTATTCCCATTCATAAATGGAACAAGAAAAAGAGAAAAGATTTTAAAATCATCTACAAATGAAGCAAGGATTCTGTAAGAAAAACCTGTTGCCACAGTGCGTAGGATCTAGAATATGCTGTCTGGAAATGTAGTAGACGTAATTTCCAAAAGGCATTCGGGGGGTATTGGATGGTTAGTTAGATTGAAATATTGAACAGGAATATGGGGAAAAGACAGGAGATTGGCACTGGGTGATAGAACTAGTGCAGGAATGATGGGTTAAATGGCCTCCTTCTATGCTGTAATAATTCTGTGACCCTGTGGGTTGGTGACAGAGCTGTAGACTAACACTGAAATGTAGGTTACCGGCAATGTCAATAAGATTTGAATGGAACTTTGTTGGATTTTAACATTAATATATCTTTTCTTTAACTTGCATCTCCATTCTTTATTTTGCACTGTGATCACAATCTATAATCAGCACAATTTTAATCCAAAAGTTTTTGTTATTATATGGATTTTCATAATCATTAATAATTTTATTTTAAGTTGTTGCTGTGGTGTGAGAGTTTTAATATTCATGCATGTGTGCACTGTCAGAGTGATGTTAATGATTAGAACTGCACAGGAAGAAAATATCTTTTCAAAAAGCAATGAATTCATGAGATGAGGGACAGTATTGCTTTATTTTATCCACATGTTGAGCACTCAAACAGACACTGAAACATACAATATAACAGCACCATTACTTAAGTGAACTCAGCAATGTCTTTCCCCTTCAAGCTCTGGAGAAAATAAGACAGAGACGCAGAATTTGGTTAGCCTCAATTTTCTGGTGGATTTTTTAAATACTGTTTTGGGGCTGGGAAGGGAAGGGAGCAAAGGAAGATAGTAAATAAATTCCACTTCATGTGGGTCTTTGTGAAGTTGAGTTTTAGACAGAATAGATTTTTACTGCACCAACAAATGCTTTCGAAAATCTTTTGCTTCCACCTAACATTCTTACTCAAGTCATCAAGACTGGGCATTCACGCCCCTTCCAAAAACAAACTCAGATTCTTAGGTGAGACACAGTAGCCATGAGGAAATACTGCACTGTCAGGTGTCAACTTCCAGGTGAGTTGTAAAACTGAGGTTCCCACTGTTCTTTTAGATGGTTACTCTTTAGCTTTATGTTAACATCAAATGGCTGCCCAGGGCTATTTAGCTATCATAAGATGGCTGAAAAGGGGTTAGCAGCCAGATATAGCAGACATTCACTGTGACTGTGGTCACCGTGCAGAGTTATTGGATGAGGTAATGAAAAATCCTGTGGGAATCATAGATGGGTTCTGATGACAAAAGAAAGGGGAAATTGATTAGATTTCTGTAGAAGGCAGCTCTAAACTCGTAGGTATTTTGATAAAGAATACTCTTGAAAGGATAAAAGATACCTGGTAACTAACCACAGTCCCAAATTTCTTATTTAGTAAAATGTAGAAGGAAAAGTCTGATTCCACAGTGTTCTGAACTTTTTAGGTCATTGTAAATAGGCGGCACGGTGGCACAGTGGTTAGCACTGCTGCCTCACAGCGCCTGAGACCCGGGTTCAATTCCCGACTCAGGCGACTGACTGTGTGGAGTTTGCATGTTCTCCCCGTGTCTGCGTGGGTTTCCTCCAGGTGGTCCGGTTTCCTCCCATAGTCCAAAGATGTGCGGGTCAGGTTAATTGGCCATGCTAAATTGCCCGTAGTTTTAGGTAACGGGTAAATGTAGGGGTATGGGTGGGTTGCGCTTCAGCGGGTCGGTGTGGACTTGTTGGGCCAAAGGGCCTGTTTCCACTCTGTAAGTAATCTAATCTAAATGCAAACATACAAACAGACTGTCAGGAATGTAATTAATTCCTTTAAGAACATTCCTGCTCTGTCAAATGGGTTGGAAACAGCAAGTGATGCAAACAGATGGCTATGAGCAACACGGTAGCTTAAGGTGACATGGTGTTTCAGTGGTTAGCACTGCTGCCTCACAGCACAAGGGACCCGGGTTCAATTCCAGCCTTGGGCAACTGTCTGTGTGGAGTTTGCATGATCTTCCCACGTCTGCGTTTCCTCCAGGTGCCCCAGTTTCCTCCTACAGTCCAAAGATGTGCAGCTTAGGTGAATTGGCCATGCTAAATTGCCCATGGTGTTCAGGGATGTGTAGGTTAAGTGCATTAGTCAGCAGTAAAATGTAGAGTAACAGGATAGGGGAATAGGTCTGGGTGGGTTACTCTTTGGAGGCTTTGTGTGGACTTGTGCCAAGTGGCCTGTTTCCACATTGAAGGGATTCTATGATCTGTGATCATAACGTCGAAAAGAGCACCATAGTGTAGTGGAGGCTGGAGAAAAGTAACCACAGGTTGTGGCTGTGGGAAAATAAACAATTGCAGCTTAAGAACAGAGTCATACATTGAAAGATCAAGGCAAGAATGACAGAGACAGATTATAAAATACAGAGTATGAGGCCATGTCCAAACAATTTTCTTTTAATAACTTGATAAAGCTGTAAAGTGATTGAATTTCTGCTTCATCTGTGGAATTCAAATAGATGTAGAGGAGGCACAATAAGGTCAGGAGGAGTAGTTAATAAGTTTGCAGAAAGTGAGGACTGCAGATGCTGGAGATCAGAGCTGAAAAATGTGTTGCTGGAAAAGCGCAGCAGGTCAGGCAGCATCCAAGGAACAGGAGAATCGACGTTTCGGGCATAAGCCCTTCTTCAGGAATGAAGAAGGTTGCCAAGCAGGCTAAGATAAAAGGTAGGGAGGAGGGACTTGGGGGAGGGGTGTTGGGAATGCGATAGGTGGAAGGAAGTTAAGGTAAGGGTAATAGGCTGGAGAGGGGGTGGGGGCGGAGAGGTCGGGAAGAAGATTGCAGGTCAAGAAGGCAGTGCTGTGTCCGAGGATTGGGACTGAGATAAGGTGGAGGGAGGGGAAATGAGGAAACTGGAGAAATTTGCAGCTTGGAGGGTTCCTGGGCGGAAGATGAGGCTCTCTTCCTCCAGGCGTTGTGTTGCCATGGTCTGGCGATGGAGGAGGCCAAGGACCTGCATGTTCTTGGCGGAGTGGGAGGGGCAGTTAAAGTGTTCCATCACGGGGCAGTTGGGTTGGTTGGTGCAGGTGTCCCAGAGGTGTTCTCTGAAACATTCCGCAAGTAGGCGGCCTGTCTCCCCAATGTATAGGAAGCCACATCGGGTGCAGCGAATGCAGTAAATGATGTGTTTGGAGGTGCAGGTGAATTTGTGGTGGATATAGAAGGATCCCTTGGGGCTTTGGAGGGAAGTAAGGGGGGAGGTGTGGGCGCAAGTTTTGCATTTCTTGCGGTTGCAGGGGAAGGTGCCGGGAGTGTAGGTTGGGTTGGTGGGGGTTGTGGACCTGACAAGGGAGTCGCGGATGGAGTGGTCTTTCCGGAATACTGTTAGGGGAGGGAACGGAAATATATCCCTGGTGGTGGGGTCTGTTTGGAGGTGGCGGAAATGACAACGGATGATACGATGTATCTGGCGGTTGGTGAGGTGGTAGGTGAGGAACAGTGGGGTTCTGTCCTGGTGGCAATTGGAAGGGCGGGGTTCAAGGGCAGAGGAGCGGGAAGTGGAGGAGATGCGGTGGAGAGCATCGTCAACCACGTCTGGGGGGAAATTGCTGTCTTTGACGAAAGAGGCCATCCCGGTATTGGAATTGGTCCTCCTGGGAGCATATGCAGCAGAGGCGAAGGAATTGGGAATATGGGAAGGCGTTTTTGCAGGGGGCAGGGTGGGAGGAAGTGTAATCTAGGTAGCTGTGGGAGTCGGTCGGTTTATAGTAAATGTCCGTGTTGAGTCGGTCGCCTGAGATAGAAATGGAGAGGTGTAGGAAGGGGAGGGAGGAGTCTGAGATGGTCCAAGTAAATTTGAGGTCGGGGTGAAAGGTGTTGGTAAAGTGGATGAATTGTTCAACCTCCTCGTGGGAGCACGAGGCAGCACCGATACAGTCATCGATGTAGCGGAGAAAAGGTGGGGGGCGGTGCCAGTGTAGCTGCGGAAGATGGACTGTTCCACATATCCGATGAAGAGGCAGGCATAGCTGGGGCCCATGCGGGTGCCCATGGCTATTCCTTTGGTTTGGAGGAAGTGGGAGGAATGGAAAGAGAAGATTGGGAGG
The DNA here is from genome assembly GCF_020745735.1 of Hemiscyllium ocellatum. NCBI lineage: Eukaryota > Metazoa > Chordata > Chondrichthyes > Orectolobiformes > Hemiscylliidae > Hemiscyllium > Hemiscyllium ocellatum. Next base: position 85,195,097 of record NC_083416.1, on the reverse strand, counting down.
ACCAGTTCAGTCAGTCGAAGGAGGGTGTCAGTGGAAGGGTACTGGTTGGTGCGGCGGGAAAGGAAGAAGCGGAGGGCTTTGAGTCCTTCGTGATGGGGGATGGAGGTGTACAGGGACGGGATGTCCATTGTGAAGACAAGGTGTTGGGGGCCGGGGAAGCGAAAATCATGGAGGAGGTGGAGGGCGTGGGTGGTGTCCCGAACGTAGGTGGGGAGTTCTTGGACTAAGGGGGAGAGGACCGTGTCGAGGTATGCAGAGATGAGTTCGGTTGGGCAGGAGCAGGCTGAGACAATTGGTCGGCCAGGGCAGTCAGGTTTGTGGATTTTGGGCAGGAGGTAGAAACCGGTGGTGTGGGGTTGTGGGACTATGAGGTTGGAGATGGTGGATGGGAGATCCCTTGAGGTGATGAAGTTATAGATGGTCTGGGAGATGATGGTTTGGTGGTGGGAGGTGGGGTCATGGTCAAAGGGACAGTAGGAGGAGATGTCAGCGAGCTGGTTAATAAGTTTGCAGATAATACAAAATTGGTGTTAGGGTGAACAGTGAAGAAGATTATTTAAGACTATAAAGAGATCTTGATCAGTTGGAGGTCAACGGCTGAGGAGTGGCAGGTGGAGTTTAATTTGGATAAATGTGAGGTGCTGCATTTTGGTAAAATAAACAATGGTCGATCTCTGAGTAGTGTGATAAAACAGAGATTCCTAGAGGTTCAGATACATAATTCTTTGAAATTTCCATCACATTAGACAGGGTGGTTATGAAGGTGATTGGGACACTTGCCTTCATTACTCAGACCTTTTGAGTTTCGGTGTTGGGACATCATATTGAGGTAGTACAGGATGTTGGTGAGGCCTCATCTGGAGCACTGCATCCAGCTTTGATCACCCTGTTATAGGAAGGGTATGATTAAATTGAACAGGGTTCAGAAAGACTTCCCATAATGTTGCTGGGAATGGAAGTTTTGAGTTATAAGATGAGGCTGGATAGGCTCGGCTTTTTTTTAACTGGAGCAGAGAGGTCAAGGGGGTAATCTTATGGAGGTTTATAAAATCATGAGGGGCAAAGATAAGGTGAATAACAAGGCTCTTTCCCCGACAGTGGGGGAGTTAAAAACTAGAGGACATATTATTAAGGTGAGAAGAGGAACTTTTAAAAGGGACATAAAGGGCAACTTTTGTACACAGAGAGTGGTTCGTGTGTGGAATGAACTGCCAGAGGAAGTGCTGGAAGGGGTGGTATATTTGGATATGTACATGAATAGGAAACATTTGGAGGGATATGGGCCAAATGTAGGTAAAAGTGGGAGTAGATTAGTTGGGAACATGTTTGACATGGGCTAGTTGGATTGAAGAGTCTGTTTCCATTTTTCTATGACTCTGATTCTGTCTCTCTAATTAAAGATAGGTTTAAAACCCACCTGTAGCGTGTGAGTGGTGACGGTTGTAATTTCAGCTGCAAGTCAGAGAGACTGTGTTTGTTTGATCTCTCAGGGTTGAGTGAGAGAGAAGCTGCTCCCAATTGTAGACAATAGACCATAGGTGCAGGAGTAGGCCATTCAGCCCTTTGAGCCAGCACCACCATTCATTATGATCATGGATGATCATCCATAAGCAGTATCCTGTTGCTGCCTTATCCTCATTATCCTTGATTCCACTATCTTTAAGAGTTCTATCCATCTCTTACTTGAAAGTATCCAGAGACCTGGCCTCCTCAGCCTTCTGGGGCAGACCATTCTAATGCTGACCAATTGGTCAGCTTTGTTACAGAACTGGAGTAACTTTATATTAGAGATGATCGTAAAGACTTTATAACAATTAGTAGAAATTAAATTCTTTCTAATCCCCTGTGCTAAAGTTAGTAGAGAATATAAATTGCAACACAGATGTTGGAAGAGTCATTAGTGATAAGCAAGTGTCTAGGTTATTGGCAATTAATGTACTGCAGATGGCAAATGTCTGGGAGTGAGTATAACTGACTGTACAGGCCATCATGCTTAAGATCCATTAGCTAGATACAGTGCCACTATCAGTCTTAAGGTGGTAGAGAAAAACCATTTGGTAATTTACTGAGAAGATGATCTTTTCTTAAATGGGTCTGGTTTATTACACAATAGAAAAGATGTCCAAGCTACCTTGGTATAATTCTGATCCCAGCTGATTTGTAATGCCTAGAAAGTCAGATCCCAAATTAAACCCTCACTTGATAGTCTGTAAGTTTAATATTGGTTACCATGGTGATCAGTCATCGAGCATTTCACAATAGATTACCAATGTACTTTTAACAAAAGAAAATAAGATTTTTGTACAAAAGAAAGAAAAATACCATATCTATGCATATGCGTTAGATGAGTTTGAAAGATCAGAAACAATGCATTTTTTTTCCCAGCCACATCTCTGAAAATCAGTCCCAATGAAGTGTCACTCCTCTCTTAATTTTGAAATTCCACACTAAACCAATGAGATTGCAGGCACTCCCTTTCAATGACGTTCTGAGGCTCAGGATGCTGATACTTCAGCAGATGTCCACTAAGTAACAAGTTGATCCAGAAATAGTGCAATTAGGATGAGGCTCGAGTCAGATGTAAGCAATGTCAGGGAGACGAGGTTGGTAGTTAATGAGATACTTTTGGGAAGATACAGCTTGAACTCTCACCAGGCCTCACAGTGGGGAACCAAAGAAACTCGACATAACTGGTATGTCGTGGAAAGAAGCCAAAGATACAGTCTTTACGCTCCATAGTTTTTACACGATTCTTTACACTTTATACTATTCTTAGCCCAGTTTATAATTCTTGCAGCATGTTACATTTCTTAAAGACTTTACCATCATACATAATTTAAAAAAAAACGATATGATCATTACCACATTTAGGTACATGGGCACCTGCTGTGCATATATTACAGGTGTTCCTGTTTCCTCCCAAAGTCCAAAAATGTGCAGATTAGATGGATTGGTCATGGGAAAAGGCAGGGTTATAGGAATAAGGTAGGGGCGTGTCTTGGGGAGTTCTTCAATGGGCTGAATGACCTGCTTCCACACTGTAAGGATTTGATGTTTCTATGATTCTGTACCTGCCATGTTTTCCTATTTTATACCAGTCACGACGCCTTTTCACCTCAGAAATACTTCATTGGTTGTAAACATATTAATGTTAAAGAAAAATTTCTTCACCCAGCAAGTGGGGAGCCTGTGGAATTCTTTGCTGCAGAAAGCAGTTGAGGTCAAATCATTGAATGTTACAAGAAGGTGTTTGATATGGTTGGTAGGGCTGAAGGGATTGCAGGTTGTGGAGATAAAGTGGGTACAGGGGGCTGAGTTGGACAATTAGCCATGATCATAGTGAATGGTGCAGCAGGCTAAAGGGCTGAATGCTGAAAATGTGTTGCTGGTTAAATCACAGCAGGTTAGGCAGCATCCAAGGAACAGGGAAATTCGACGTTTCGGGCATAAGCCCTTCTTATGCCCGAAACGTCGAATTTCCTATTCCTTGGATGCTGCCTAACCTGCTGTGCTTTAACCAGCAACACATTTTCAGCTGTGATCTCCAGCATCTGCAGACCTCATTTTTTACCTAAAGGGCTGAATTGACTACTCCTGCTCCTGGTCTCATGTTTAGAAACTGGGAAAGGCCCCAGAAAAATGCATTTTTTCCTAACTGCTGCATCACTTACCACGTTAAATTTTCTCACAATCTATTCCTTTTGCAATGAAGATGCTTCATGTTTAATATTACTTGCAGGAATGACATATTGAAGGGTTCTGGAAGGTTTAAAGATTTAATTTGAGGGGCTTCATTGAAAGAGGTCATTGAAAGTTCACTGGGACATTGGACAGTTTTTTTTAAACACGGCTCTAATTATTGGTAATAACTCCTGTTTATCTGGAGATGGCTGCTGGGGATTGTTGTATTTAGATTGAGATTTATTGTCTCATGTACATGAAAATACAGTGAAACATTTAATACAGTGCACAACACAAAGTATCACCACGCTCCGGTGCCAATTTGAAACTCTCAAGAGAATGCAAGATTTTATTGCAGTAGACATCATCTTCCCCTCTTATTGTTACCTTCCATTCCACCTCTGTTCAGTGCTTGATATCACCTGGAGTCCCTGTATCATGCACTGGGGTCTCTGTAACAGGCCCCGGGGTCTCCGTAACACGCCCTGGGGTCACTGTAACACGCTCCAGGGTCTCTGTAACACGCCCTGGGGTCTCTGTAACAGGCCCTGGGCTCTCTGTAACAGGCCCTGGGCTCTCTGTCACAGGCCCCGGGCTCTCTGTAACAGGCCCCGGGATCTCTGTAACAGGCCCTGGGATCTCTGTAACACGTCCCGGGGTCTCTGTAACAGGCCCCGGGATCTCTGTAAAAGGCTCCAGAGTCTCTATAACATGCCTCGAGGTCTCTGTAACCGGCCCCAGGGTCTCTGTAACAGTGGCTGGGGTCTCCGAAACAGATGGCGTTTGTGTAACAGGGTCAAGATTAGAGTGGTGCTAGAAAAGCACAGCAAGTTAATCAATGTCTGATGAGCAAGAAAATCAATGTTTCAGGCAAAAACCCTTCATCGAGACACTGATGTCTCTGCTAACTCAGCACCAGCGCTGGCATGGCCATTGGTCAGGGCAGGGGGCTGCTTAGGGCCCAGACCCCAACACAGAAGAGGCCGTCTCCAATCACCAGGAGGAGCCGCCTCTATCACAAAGTGGGAACAGGCTTCTGCTCATCCGGCTTAAAATACCCAGAAAGACTATGAAAGAGAAAAGGAAAGACAAAGAGCAAAATAAGAGTAAAAGCAAAAAGAAAAAGTAAAGCAGGCAGACGTGGTCAAGCCCCAAGCACAAACCCCGTGCTGTTTCTCTGCTGCCATCTTGATGCTCAATCGCTGCCATTTTGAATAGTCTTGGTCAGGTTCATGTTCTAACTGGTTCCATCAGAGGAAAGCTTGTTAAAAATAAGCTGCCTGATTGATCGCCCTCATTTCTGAAAGGAAATATTGAGTTCAGGGTGAAACCTATTTGTTCTTTTGAAAGAGTGTTTGACAGAATTATCTCAGGATTGTACTCACTGAGCAAGCTGCACCTGCAAGACTTTGGTGTCGACAGTCTGATAGAGACTTAACCCCATGTACCAGAAGATCAGAGCAACAGAATCCAGAACATTTTTAAAATTCATTTACAGGATATGGTCATCACTGGCCAGTCCAGCATTTATTGCCATCCCTAGCACCTGAAGATGGACCAAGGCTCTGAAAGTTGGTGTTTGAAATAAACTTATTGGACTATAACTTAGTATTGTGTGCTTATTGACCAGATACCCAGGTAGTTAAGAGATAGCTGCGTTGTGAGTCTGGAGTCAGGATGGTAGCCTCTTTAAAGAACATAGAACAGTACAGCACAGTACAGGCCTTTCGGTCCTCAACCTTTTATCCTACTCTAAGGTCAAACTAACCTACATCCCCTTTATTTTACTAACTTCTATGTGCCTACCCAAGTGTCGTTTGATGTCCCTAATGTCTCTGGCTCTACTACAACCGCTGGCAGTGCATTCCACGCACCAACTGCTCTCTGTGCAAAGAACCTACCTCTGACATCTCCCCAAACTCCCTTCAATCATCTTAAAATTATACCCCCTCATGATAGCCATTTCCACCCTGGGAAAATGTTTCTAGCTATTCACTCCACCTGTGCTTCTCATCATTGTATACACCTCTATCAAGTCACCTCTCATTCTTTTTCACTCCAATGAGAAAGGTCTTAGCTCCCTCAATTTCCCTTCATAAGCCAAGCCCTCCAGTCCAGGCAGCATCCTGGTAAATCTCCTCTGCACCATCTCCACATCTTTCATATAATGATGTACCAGAACTGAACACAATATTTCAAGTGGGTCTAAAATCAATTTCCCTGCTAACAAAAGCCAACACACCATATGCCTTCTTAACAAACCTGTCAACCGAGGTGGCAACTTCGAGGGATCTATGGACGTGGACTCTTCCCTAAAGAAGATTGTGGACCTGTTATTTCATGGTCATCATTACAATCTTAATTCCAGACTTTTCTTGAATTCAAACTCCACTATCCACCATGGCAGGATTTGAACATGGCTTCCCATAACATTATCTGGGTTTCTGGACTAATAACTCAATGATAATACCACTAAATTGTCATCTCCCCTGTTTGTATGCTCTTGTCTTCAAGAATAACCTATTGGCCAATGTTTTTTGTTTCAGAAGGCCAATCTCATTTGAGTATGTTTCTCTTTTCCTGAAAAGTGTGTAATTATGTTTTGTGGATATTTTACAGGGCTAAACATTTATAATTCTATAATACTGACAATGATTTATGTTAAAGCATTATTGTATGTTTACTAAGTAGGTTTTACATTAATACAATGCAGTTATGTGCTTATTAAGAAATCTGGAGTGTACTGGGGCAAGAGTGAGGCACTCTCCTCCAGCCTCAGGGTAATATTTTTAAGAATATTTTAATGAACAGTCTTGAGCTTCAAACAGTCTTCAGCCCCTGTCAATGTAAAACAATCCAGGATTATTTTGAGATTGATCTGACAGATCCAGCAGCAGTTACATTAAATCGAAAAGTTCATACAGATTGTGACCATGGTTGATAAATAAGGCCAGCTTAGTGCAGACAGGATATAGATCAGCATTAATAGGCTGGCCAACTAACATATCAATACTCTTTTGCTTCTCAAATTGAAGGACACAAGTGTTTGGAAATCGAGACAGAATCAGACATAACATGGTACAACATAGAGTGAGGAGAAAGTGAGGACTGCAGACGCTGGAGATCAGAGCTGAAAATGTGTTGCTGGAAAAGCGCAGCAGGTCAGGCAGCATCCAAGGAGCAGGAGAATCGACATTTCGGGTATAAGCCCTTCTTCAGGAATTCCTGAAGAAGGGTTTATGCCCGAAACGTCAATTCTCCTGTTCCTTGGATGCTGCCTGACCTGCTGCGCGTTTCCAGCAACACATTTTCAGCACAACATAGAGTGAGACAGCTTCTACACTGCCCCAATCACTGAATAACATCACTATTGTTTCATTATAACTTCTTTTCTATTTCCAAGACCAATCGCATCTTCATCACTATTTGCAGCTGTCTGTTAATTAAGGACGATGTTTCCTGTGGGTTGTGAGTTTCTGCTGAAGGTCTCCATGTGACTGAATTCTCTGATTCTCGACCCACAGACCTTTAGGGCAGGGCATCTCATGAGGGGAAGAGATCTGGAGAGCAAGATCTGCTTCATTATCTCTCCTGCACTGCTACGCAACCTCATTGGATGGCATTTGGTGCATGATGGAACTTGATGAACAGGTTGTCTCCATTGGTAACAGTCTCCTCCCAAACATTCATGTCAAAGTTGCTGCCGCTCTTCAAGGGGAGCTTCAGTTACTTTGTCCTCCGCTCGAACACTGACCATTTGAGAGTTGAGAAACAGGATCAGGCAGGAGAAAGGCCTTTTGAACTTTCTGGACACAATACCCAATCTCATTGAAGTTCACCCTGCAGAGGTTTGGCCTGCATGCTTTGTAGAGCTGGTTTTGAGAAGGGCATGGGCATTTTTTCAACAGTTGTGACATGACTGGTTGCAAAATGGTCATTCAGTTTTCCTATATTATTGTTCATTATACTTCAGTGGAAACCATTGTCTTGTATAGATCCAAGTCTTTGTCAAGTGGTGTTGAAAAAAATCTCAGCAGAAAAATCACCTCCAAGTATCCTTCAACTATATCAGATGCCTCTAGGTCTGGGGATTGTATCCAACAGCATGTCCTTTTAGCTGTTCACAACAAACAAGGTACTGGCCCTATTCAACAATTCTACATTTGTAAAACTTGCAACACAATGTTCAACAGTGGATGTAATTCTCCCGTTGGGTAACATTTGTTGGATAATCCTGATTGTCTGATGGATCATGCTGAAAACTGACTGAGAATTGTTGCTGGGCTCAATGGTTAGCATACTTGCTTGGACTGAAAACGACATATATGACAGCCAGATTTCTATTACTTGAAAACAGAAAGAACGTGCACTTGCACCGCATCTGTTTCAATTTTTAAAAATAGGTAACGGTCCTTTACTGATTGATTTCTTGGTGCATTGCCCCAATCCTATAACATCGACCTATGTGTTTTCAAATTTCAACAAACTCTGCCCTTTGTCAAACTAAAACTGAAATTGCAGGACAAAATCAGCAGATCTAGCAGCATACATGGACAGAAATCATTGCTAATGTTTCGGGTCCAGTGATCCTTCTTCAGAACACACTTCTGTGATTTTGGAGGTCACAGCTCTGAGGGCTTTCAAATTCAATAAACAACTATGCCTTGGAATAAAAAAATGATCAGTAATACTGGCCATAAAACTGGTCAACACTCAACTAGTGAAGCAGAACTTGGATTAAATCTCTGGGAAAATGCTTTTATTTCCCACTATGGGAGTTTAAGGCATTTAATTTCTGAATCTGGTATTGAAGGCTACTCTTGGCAATGATAACGAAGAAACTAACATCAATTATTGTCAAGATGTATCTCAGTGAAGGAAATCTGCCCTGGTTGACATTCTTTCCTACATGTACGGTCTGAAATTGCTGAGGAAGCCATTTCTTTTAGGGGCATTTAGGGATAGGTAAGAAATTCTGGCTTTGCCAGTGATACTCACATTCTGTGAATGTATTCAAAGGAAACAAATCACCAGATTGTATTCAAAATCTCTCTGATCCACCAATATCTTTAAACGAAAGATGTATGCTATCCTTCCCGGCTCCAGTGTGTACATGACTCAAAGCCTCAGAGCAATGTGTTTGACTCCTACCTGCCCTCTGAAATGACAATGTTTAAGGGTCACCATTACTACCTTTTCATTGACAATTAGGGTTAGGAAATAAATACTGACCCAGCCAGTGATGCACATCTCCTGCGAATGAATACACATGATTGAGTTCAGCATTCAGGTCAATCTACAAACTCTGTAAAGCGGATAAATAGTTTCACAGGAAGCAACATTTATCTGATTGGCAGTTTGAAATAAAAGACCGTAACCAGGGCCATTGCTTCAAGACAACCCATTAAACTATAATTCCACTTCATTTGCTTATTTGTTTGCTTTGGTAGCAAAAGCTACATGACTATCTGAACGGCAATAGATTGGGTATGTGGGGGAGGTACAATAGGTGTCCTTGTATGTAGTTCATTTAAAGTGACCATTACAGATGGAACAGGTGGTGAAGAAGGTAAATGGTATGTCGGCTTTAAAAACAAGACGAGTTGAGAACAGGAGCAGAGATGTCTTGCTGCAATTATACAGGGCCTGGGTAAGACCATACTTGGAATATTTTGTGTAGTTTTGGTCTCCTTATCTGAGGAAGGGTGTTTCAATTATGGAGGATTGCAACAAAGGTTTACCAGACTGATTCCTGGGATGGCAAGGCTGATGTATGAAGAGACACTGGATCAATTAAGACTTTATTTACAGGAACTTCGAAGAATAAGCTAGAATCTCACAGAAACTTATAAAATGCTAACGAGACTAGACAGGGCAAAGGAAGGAAGAATATTCCAGATATCCAGAGAGGTCAGAAGCAGGGAACACGGTCTAATGCTGTGGGGTAGGACATTTCAGACTGAACTGAGGAGAAATTTCTCATCTAGAGAGTTGGGACCCTGTGGAATTCGCTATCACAAAACAATGAAACAAAGTTTGAGAAGATTTGTAGCTCGGGTGCTCGTTGTTGTGGTTCTGATCACCGAGCTGGGAGTTTGTGTTGCAGACGTTTCGTCCTCTGTCTAGGTGACATCCTCAGTGCTTGGGAGCCTCCTGTGAAGTGCTTCTGTGATGTTTCCTCCGGCATTTATAGTGGTTTGTATCTGCCACTTCTGGTTGTCAGTTTCAGCTGTCCGCTGCAGTGGTCGGTATATTGGGTCCAGGTCGATGTTCTTATTGATTGAATCTGTGGATGAATGCCATGCCTCTAGGTATTCCCTGGCTGTTCTCTGTTTGGCTTGTCCTATAATAGTAGTGTTGTCCCAGTCGAATTCATGTTGCTTGTCATCTGAGTGTGTGGCTACTAAGGATAGCTGGTCATGTCGTTTCATGGCTAGATGGTGTTCATGGATGCGGATCGTTAGCTGTCTTCCTGTTTGTCCTATGTAGTGTTTTGTGCAGTCCTTGCATGGGATTTTGTACACTACATTGGTTTTGCTCATACTGGGTATTGGGTCTGAGAGTGGCTGTTGGTTTGTGTGCTGTTATGAGTCCTAGTGGTCGCAGTAGTCTGGCTGTCAGTTTGGAAATGCTCTTGATGTATGGTAGTGTCCTCTGGGTTTTGGCATGTCCTCGTTCCGTTGTCTTTCCCTTAGGCATCTGTTGATGAAATTGCGGGAGTATCTGTTTTGGTGAATACATTGTATAGGTGTATTCTTCCTCTTTTTGCAGTTCTGGTGTAACGGAATATAGGACAAGCCAAACAGTGAACAGCCAGGGAATTCCTAGAGGCATGGCAATCATCCACAGATTCAAACAATAAGCACATCGACCTGGACCTAATATACCGGCCACTGCAGCGTACAGCTGGAACTGACAACCGGAAGCAGCAGATACAAACCACTACAAATGCCGGAGGAAACATCACAGAAGCGCTTCAGAGAGGAGGCTCCCAAGCACTGAGGATGTCACCTAGACAGGGGACGAAACGTCTGCAACACAAATTCCCAGCTCGGCGAACAGAACCACAACAACAATGAAACAATGAAACAATGAATGTCCTCAAAAAGGAATTAGACACAGTTCCAAGGGGATCAAAGGCTCTGAGGAGAAAGTGGAAACGGGGATTGAGTTGGATGACCAGTCAGAGATTATATTGAATCATGGAGCAGGCTCAAAGGATCTGAACAGCTTTCTTCTCTTCCTATTATCTCTGTTTCATTTTTTTCTAGCACAATAGGAACCTAACAAAAACCAAACACATTGTTCAACCCCGCAATGTAATAGAATTTCAGTATCACCTCCCATTTTCTGAACTCCTTCCACATGCTTGGAAACCCTAAAGATGTGAATATTGGAGCCAATGTTTTAGGTCAAAGGCCATTTGTTGGTGAGGCTGCTCATCGGAAGCATCAGGGATAAAACCATAGCCGCCTGTCAGGGGATTGTCAGGATCTGACGCAGTGCTCAGTTTCATTCTCCCTGACTTCAGAGGAGAGTAATATCAGGAGTTGCATGTTCCACAAATCCCCATTGGGTTGCCTGATCGATGAACTGGTTTGAAATTATTCCTGCTTCTTCTGCTTCTCTCTTGACATCAGCTGAGAACTGTGAGCACTTTGCTGTTTAAATGTCTGCCCTGCTCAGCAGCCTCTTTCCTTGAATCTCCTCCGACAGCAGTCAGCTCAATGCTACAACCACATGTCTAATAGAAAAATTGTCCACTTTCACCAGCAATGAAATATGCAGTTTTCACAAACATACGTAGAGCAAATATGTGGTTAAGCTTCGTTAAGTTTGGCTTGGAAAGCTGAGTTTTAATCTGCAGGAGCCTGTGGGAGTGGGACAAATGGTGGGCAGAAAGAACAGAGTGTCCAGCAGTCAGCTCCAGCACACCCTCTCCTCCACAATTAACTCCAAAGCTTTAGGCTATTTGGAAGGAATGTTCATGGGAGTGTTGGCTTATCATTTTCAATGTGAACATTGTCCAGTTGCAGTGATATTGATTCAGCGGTGTGGGATCTTGTGGAGGTGGACAGGAAACTTGGATCGAGAGCTCAGGAAAGCTTGTACCATCTCTTTTAGAGAAGATCAGAATAAACCCAACTCCTGGGGCAACTATTCAGTAAAGCAAGGCATTGGTGAGACTTCAACTGGTGCACTGTACTTACGGTTAGTGTAGTGGACACAGTTCCGAGGAGTTTAATAGATTAACTTAAACTCTGGATTGAGTGGATTACCTAATGAGGAAAGGCTAGACAGGCCAGGCTTCTATCCTCTGAAGTTTAGAAGAGTCAGAGGTGACATCATTTCCCTCATGGGAGAGCCAAGGGCCAGAGGGCATCGTCTCAGAATTAAGAGGCACCAATTTAAGACTGAGATGAGGAGGAATTTATTTTCTCTCAGAGAGTTGTGAGATTTTGAAACTCTGCCACATAGAGCTGTGAGGGTAGTGTTCTTGGCAGCAATAGATTGATTCCTGATCAGTCGGGAGATCAAGGATTAGGAAAAGAGCAGGAAAATGGACATGAGGAATGTCAGATTAGCCATGATCCTATTGAATGGTGGAACAGGCTCAAGGGGTCAAATGGCCTCCTCCCTGTTCCTATTTCTTATGGTCTTCTGATCCTCGGAGCTTCCCAGGTGTCTCTCATTGTTGGGGAAATGGAACTTTGAAGGAAATTCCATCATTCTCTGATTAATACATTGTTACATCTCACCTGGAAGCATCTCCAGCAACACTGATCTGATTGACACCGAGTAGCTAAAAGAAACTTTAAAGATAATTGTACAGGAACATGTATCGTGAATATAAATCAATGACATTGTAAAATTATAAATATTAATATTTATAAGCAATCAATACTTCAACAAAATGCGTTATTAGATGAAAACATTGATACCAATGATTAATTTTAAGGAAATGCTGAATGCAAATGTCAAGCAATTTGTCGATGGAAATCATTTCAGAATTAAACTGGATTCTTTCATCTCAGTCACGTTTCTTTCTGTGGTCTGACCTGAAGTGAATTATTCTGTTGGCCTTTTCAAACAAAAGACAAGGAAATGCCTTTGAACCATAAATGAAGTAAAACAAAACATTTATTTATAGAAGGCATCAGAACAAAGGCACGTGACTGAAATGATTCATTTGTTTTGCTGAGAATTTTAAGACGTTTATCTTTCCTGGTACCCAGGGAGGGAAATATTCTTTGAGGTACAATCATTTGGATGCGATGTTAAGTAAAGGCTTGCTTTCTGTTTCAAGTGAGTGTACAGTATTTTAAATTAGAGCAGGGATTTTCCCCTTACTGGCATAGAAAACATCTATACATTGACCTGATCCTTTGGTCAATATTTTTGCTGTTTGTGAGACATTCCTGTGTGCAAATTAGCTGCAGAATTGTGTTACGTTAAACCACTCACCTCATTTCAAAGTGCACTTTTTGTTTCGACAAGACATCGCAGGAGTTTATAGTGAAGGTAGTGGACTAGTTGTGGTGGACTTTAATCTTTATATAGACTGGACTAACCAAAAATTGTTAAGATTTTACTTTTAAAAGAAGGCTTTGCAGAATGCTTTTATGACAGTTTCCTGCAGCTATATGTTGCAGGACCAACCACGAATAAAGTTATTTTAGGTCCAGTGTTGTGTAGTGAGGTGGAACTACCATACTATGGCTTTTTTGAGGTGCATTTTGTTCCAGTTCTTTTTCTGAGGAGAGGGTGAGATGTGGTACTCAGTGCTCTGCTTCAAGCCAAACAAAGTAAACAGCCTGGGAGGCCTTGAGTTATTTTCTAAAGTTGAAAAAATAGAAATAGCCTGAATGGGTGGGGTCAAGCTCCCACAGAATCAAGATTTTAGTTTCAGCTTCAATAGCTTTTGGAGTTGTGAAAGCTGCTACATTTTTCTCTCTCTCTCTGTTATAGCCAAAAGCTGGGGTTCTCGTCCTGCTGCTAGAATGCCATGTGCGACAATCTGTTTTACTGAGTTTGCTTTGCCAAGGAAGTGTTTATGGGATGTCACGATCGGAACAATTGCTGTTTTGTAGTTAAATCACCTATTATTCTGTAAAGTTTGCCAACAGAGCTAACTTATTCCAATCCTTCCTTTTGTTTGTATTTAACCATAGTGAATGCATAAAGTGTGTTTTGCTTCAAGCTTGACAGCTGATCTGGGAATCAACGCCTATCACTTTCCTTTAAGGTAAGAATAAGTTATGTTCCAGGCTGTCTCCTTCACGTGCTTTGAGGGTGTTTGGTCTAGACCATAACTGTAGTTGCATAGACAAACATCCACTGGGAAATAGTGATCATGATACAATTGAATTCTTCATATGTTTGAAATTGACATGATCTAATCTCAAAGAAGAGTCTTAAACTTACTTACCAATGACAGAGACATGAGAAAAGAGCAGGCTATCATTGATTTGGTAAATAAACAAAAAGGTATGGTAATAAATAAATAGAAGGAAACAATTCAAAATATTCAACACAAATATTTTTAATTGAAAATGAAAACCTAATGGAAAGGTGCATTCTTAACCACCTCAACCTCACTAAGGAGGTTAAGGATATTATCAGACAATAGGAAAGGGACATTGCAAAGAACATGAGCAAGTCTGGGGATTAGAAATGTTTTGGAAGCCTTCAATAAGAGAATAAATTAACTGGCAACATTAAAAAATGTAGATTGGTGTGTTGCCTCCCAGGTGCCAGGGTCTGTGCTGTCTCGGATCATGTTTTCGGAAGGCGGAGGCGGAGTAGCCCCAAGTCTTGGTTCACATAGACACCAACGATATAGGTAGGAAGAGAAATGGGAATGTAAGCAGAAATTCAGGGAGCTAAGGTGGAAGCTTAGAGTGAGAACTAACAGAGTTGTTATCTCTGGTTTGCTACCTGTGCCATGTACTTGCGAGGCAAAGAATAGGGAGAGAGAGCAGTTGAACGTGTGGCTATAGGGTTGGTGCAGGAGGGAGGGATTCCGATACCTGGATAATCGGGGCTCATTCTGGAGGAGGTGGGACTCCTAAAAACAGGATGGTTTACACCTGAACTACCAATATCCTGGGAGAAGATTTGCTAATGCTCTTCGGGAGGGTTTAAACTAATTCAACAGGGGGATGGGACCCTGAATTGCAGCTCCCTGTACAGGAGGTTGAAAGTAGTGAAGTCATAAATAAAGTTTCAAGTCACAAGAGTGTACCAGCAGGCAGAAAGGTGGTTTGAAATGTATCTACTTCAATGCAAGGAGCATTCAGAATAAGGTAGGTGAACTTGTAGCATGGATTTTAATGTTGTGGCCATTTCGGAGACATGGGTAGAGCAGGGACAGGAATGGTTATGACAGGTTGTGGGATTTAGATGCTTCAGTAAGAACAAGGAAGGTGGTAAAAGAAGGAGGGATATAACACTTTTAGTCAAGGACAGTATTATGGTGGCAGAAAGGACATTTGATGAGGACTCGTCTGCTGAGGTTAGAAACAGGAACAGAGAGGTTACCCAGTTGGGAATTCTCTATTGGCCTCCGAAAATTTCCAGAGATGTAGAGCAAAGGATTGCAAAGATGATTCTGGAGAAGAACGAAATTAACAGGGTAGTTGTTATGGGGGACTTTAACTTTCCAAACATTGACTGGAAACACTAAAGTTCGAGTACTTTAGATGGGTCAGTTTTTGTCCAATGTGTGCAGGAGAGTTTCCTGACACAGTATGTAGAGAGGCCAACAAGGGGCGAGGCCACGTTGGATTTGGTACTGGGTAATGAACCCGGCCAGGTGTTAGATTTGGAGGTAGGTGAGCACTTAGGTGATAGTGACCACAATTTGGCTACGTTTACTGTAGCAATGGAAAGAACTAGGTATATACTGCAGGGCAAGAGTTATAGCTGGAGAAAAGGCCATTACGATGTCCTGAGGCAAAATTTAGGATGCAGAGGATGGGGAAGGAAACTGCAGGGAAGGAGAAGAATTGAAATGTAGAGCTTATTCAAGCAACAGCTACTGCATGTCCTTGATGAGTACGTACCAGTCAGGCAGGGAGGAAGTGGTCGAGTGAGGGAACCATGTTTTACTAAAGAAGTTGAATCTCTTGTCAAGAAGAAGAAGTAGGCTTGTGTAAAGATGAGATGTGAAGGCTCAGTTAGGACATTTGAGAGATACAAGTTAGCCAAAATAGACCTAAAGGGAGAGCTAAGAAGAGCCAGGAGAGGACATGAGAAGTGTTTGGCAGGTAGGTTTGAGGAAAACGTTCGATAGGTATATCAGGAATAAAAGAATGACTAGAGTAAGATTAGGGCCAGTCATGGACAGTGGTGGGAAGTTGTGCGTGGAGTCTGAGGAGATAGGAGAGGCACTAAAAGAATGTTTTTTTCTAGTCTGAATATTGATGAAAAATAATGTGTTGAGGAGAGAACTGAGATACTGCCTATTAGACGAGATGGGATTGAAGGTTCATAAAGAGGCGGTGCCAGCAATTCTGGAAAGTGTGAAAATAGGTAAATCCCCAGGACCATATGGCATTTATCCTTGGATTCTCTGGGAAGCCAGAAGGAGATTGCAGAGCCTTTGGCTTTGATCTTTCTGTCTTCATTGTCTGCAGGAATAGTGCCAGAAGATTGGAGGATAACAAATGTTGTCCTCTTGTTCAAGAAGGGGAGTAGAGGCAACCCTGGTAATTATAGACAAGTGAACATTACTTCTGTTGTGGTTAAAGTGTTGGAAAGGATTATAAGATATAGGATTTATAATCATCAGAAAGGAATAATTTGATTAGGGATAGTCAGCACAGTTTTATGAAGGGGAGGTAGTTCCTCAGAAACTTTACTGAGTTCTTTGAGAAGGTGACCAAGCAGGTGGATGAGAGTAAAGCCATTGATGTGGTGTATATGGATTTCAGTAAGGCGTTTGATAAGACTCCCCGCGGTAGGCTATTGCACAAAATATGGAGGCATGGGATTGAGCGTGATTTCGTGGTTTGGATCAGAAATTGGCTCGCTGAAAGAAGACAGAGAGTGGTGGTTGATGGGAAATGTTCAACCTGGAGTTCAGTTACTAGTGGTGTCCTGCAAGGATCTCTTTTGAGTCCACTGCTGTTTGTCATTTTTATAATTCACCTAAATGAGGATGGGTTAGTAAATTTGTGGATGACACTAGTGTCAGTGGAGTTGTGGATTGTGCTGAAGGATGTTGTAGGTTACAGAGAGACATAGATAAGCTGCAGAGCTGGGCTGAGAGATAGCAAATGGAGTTTAATGTGGAAAAGTGTGAGGTGATTCACTTTGGAATGAGTAACAGGAATACAGAGTACTGGGCTAATAGTAAGATTTTTTGTAGTATTGATGAGCAGAGAGATCTTTATGCCCATGTGCATAGATCCCTGGAAGTTGCCACCCAGGTTGATAAGGTTGTGAAGAAAGCATACATTGTGTTGAATGTATTAGTAGAGGGATTGAGTTTCACAGCCATGAGGTCATGTTTCAGCTGTACAAAAGTGCTGATCGATGCACTATTGGAAGGATGTGGAAAGATTGCAAAGGGTGCAGAGGAGATTTAACAGGATGATGCCTGGTATGGAGGGAAAATCTTATGAGGAAAAGCTGAGAGACTTGAGGCTGTTTTCATTGGAGAGAAGAAGGTTGAGAGGTGACTTAATAGAGACATATAAGATAATCAGAGGGTTAGATAGGATGGACAGTAAGAACCTTTGTTCTCAGATGGTGGTAGCTGGCATGAGGAGACATAGCTTTAAATTGAGGGGTGATAGATATAGGACAGTTGTCAGAGGCACTTTCTTTACTCAGAGAGTAGAAGGGGTGTAGGACACCCTGCCTGCAGCAGTAGTAGACTCGCCAACTTTAAGGGTATTTAAATTGTCATTGGATGATAGTAGAGTAGCGTTGGTTAGTTGGGCTTCAGATTGGCTTCACAGGTCAGTGCAACATAGCGGTTTGTGAATTTCAGATAATTGACATTAACAGTACACATGTAGGGGCAGCATGGTGGCCTCATAGCACCAGGGACCTGGGTTTAATTCCAGCCTCGGGTGACTGTCTGTGTGGAGTTGCACATTCTCACCGTGTCTGCATGGGTTTCCTCCCAGATGCAGGTTAGGTGGACTGGATGTGCTAAATTGTCGCATAGTGTCCAGGGAAGTGGAGGCTTGGTGAATTGACCATGGGAAGGCAGGGTTACAGGGCTGACATGGGTCCAGAAGGGGTGATCTATGGAGGTTCGGTGTGCTGCTTCCACACTGTAGGGACTGTATGATGTGAAAAAAAACATATTCTTTACATTACATCACGTCCCTTGACAAACATCTGTGTGTCTTCATTCTTGTTCAACCAGATGTAAGTAGCATTGTTTACAGACTGTCTGCTCCATCTCGATCCTGAATAGATGATGCTGGAAAAGTCAGCATTATGGAGCAGGGCAGAGCTTCAGTATCT
Source organism: Hemiscyllium ocellatum (assembly GCF_020745735.1). Lineage (NCBI taxonomy): Eukaryota > Metazoa > Chordata > Chondrichthyes > Orectolobiformes > Hemiscylliidae > Hemiscyllium > Hemiscyllium ocellatum. The sequence continues at coordinate 85,176,932 of NC_083416.1, read as the reverse complement.
TTCTGCTTTGAGGGATGAGAGGAGATGAAGAGGATTTGGGGGAATACTGTCACAAGGAGGCCCTGATGAGATGATGACCATCCTGAGTTATCCCTGGTTGGGTCAAAATTCTTGAATTCCCTCACTCAGAGCATAGTGGGTCAACCTACTGCATGTGGACTACAGAGGTTCAAGAAGGAAGCTCAACATCACCTTCTCAATGTAAACTAAGGGCAGACAATTAAAAAATATTGACCAGCTAGTCCTCACCTACCACCCCACCAATCCCCACATATATCATATCATCCATCGTCATTTCCACCACCTCCAAACGGACCCCACCACCAGGGATATATTTCCCTCCCCTCCCCTATCAGCATTCCGAAAAGACCACTCCCTCCGTGACCCCCTCGTCAGATCCACACCCCCCACTAACCCAACCCCCACTCCCAGCACCTTCCCCTGCAACCGCAAGAAATGTAAAACTTGCGCCCACACCTCCTCCCTTACTTCCCTCCAAGGCCCCAAGGGATCCTTCCGTATCTGCCATAAATTCACCTGCACCTCCACACACATCATTTACTACATCCACTGCACCCAATGTGGCCTCCTCTATATTGGGGAGACAGGCCGCCTACTTGCGGAAAGTTTCAGAGAACACCTCTGGGACACCCGGACCAACCAACCCAACCACCCCGTGGCTCAACGCTTCAACTCCCCCTTCCACTCCACCAAGGACATGCAGGTCCTTGGACTCCTCCATCGCCAGACCATAGCAACATGACGGCTGGAGGAAAAGCGCCTCATCTTCCACCTAGGAACCCTCCAACCACAAGGGATTAACTCAGATTTCTCCAGTTTCCTCATTTCCCCTCCCCCCACCTTGTCTCAGTTAAATCCCTCGAACTCAGCACCGCCCTCCTAACCTGCAATCCTCTTCCTGACCTCTCCGCCCCCACCCCACTCCGGCCTATCACCCTCACCTTGATCTCCTTCCACCTGTGGCATTTCCAACACCCCTCCCACAAGACCCTCCTCCCTACCTTTTATTTTAGCCTGCTGGACATACTTTCCTCATTCCTGAAGAAGGGCTCATGCCCGAAATGTCGAATCTCCTGCTCCTTGAATGCTGCCTGACCTGCTGCACTTTTCCAGCAGCACATTTTCAGCTAGTGATGCCCATGTCCCACAAGTGAATGGAAAAAAGCAAACAGATTAACATACTAGCCTTTTTAGTCCCTCATTTACCACTCTCTGAGAAAAAGAACAGAAAATGACATAACCATAGGGAATGACATCACTGCTGGAAATGATGTCACCAACCCAAGGAAACCTAAACACATAACTAGACAGCAGGTCACTAACAGCAATGCTTCACCGGAGGCTCACTGATGATGTTATCTAGTATAGTGACGAAACATCTGAAAACAAACCTTCCAGCTCAGTGAGCAAACTTACATCCAGACTTTTCATCCATTCAATTCCCTTATGTCTCTAGTTTTGTAACATAAATAGGTAACTTTGACATAATCCTTGAAGCATGAGGACTTGTTTGCCCTTGAAAATGACTTCTCATCATAAACAAAGTTGGTCTATGTGAGGCTGAAGTGAACAAATCTTCTCAAGCCATTGCTGGATAAAGGAATGCTCCTCTTGTGGTTGCTTATCCCATTAGTTGTTGTTTGCAGCTGTTAACGTTGGCTCTGGCCAAATTGTAACAGCTCACCTTGAGAACATTCTTCACTTCCTCGTCAAGGGCATCATCCTGTAAAATGAGAGAAATATTTTGGACTTTGTGTAGGTTTGGCAACCCATTCAGGATGTCATATGTAATCATTCCGGTACCTGGTTCCTATCTCACTGCAAAGTCATATCCTTGCACCTTGACACGTACATTCTGCAAATGAGGTGATGCATTTTTTCACGGTTCATCTCTGATCATTTGCAGTAGCTTATGGTCTGTTTCAAAGATGATTTTCTTGCCAACTAAGTCTGTGTGAAACTGCATGATGCTGCGAAGCAGAGTGAATGTCTCGTGTTCAAAATTGGCAGAGTGGCTAGTGCAGATGACAGGTTATATTTCCTGTCTTACACAAAACATGTAGCTAGGATTCTTTGTAGTGAAGCCTTTTGAAGAATTAAGTCTTTCCTGGAGTCATAGTATTGCAATCGGGAAGATTGTTCTGACAGAACTTGCTCGAGAGAATTGAAGACATGTGGCTGGTCATCTTGCCAAATGTCCTTCTGGATAAGATGTCTCAGTGTAGGTACCTTGTGCATAATATTGATAGGAGAAAGTGAGGACTGCAGATGTTGGAGATCAGAGCTGAACATGTGTTGCTGGAAAAGCGCAGCAGGTCAGGCAGCATCCAAGGAACAGGAGAATCGACATTTCAGGCATGAGCCCTTCTCCAGGAATTGATAATAAATAAAGAGGCACATTTGAACATTTGAGGTAACCTCACAAATCCTCTTTGTCCCATGAGGTAGGCATTTATTCAGTCATCCATGGTTTGGATGATCAATGTGGGAGAAATAAATGGATCCAAAGATGTTTCTCTGGCTGATAATGACCGGCCACTTCATGGTGTTAAATACCAGTCCTTGTGATTGTACCAGCAGTGGGTGAAGGTTGGCGTCATGTTCTGCCTCTGCTTCTCCACGCCCGTGATATGGTCAGCTCTACCAACACAGTCAGGACATTGTCAATTATCATATTGATCAGCTTCTGGAGCTACTATTGGAAAACCCATCACCCAAGAGGTCACCACGGAAAACAGTCCTGTCCAAAAGATTCCAGATGTTATGAACTCCTGGGATACTCTACCGAAAGGGCAGGCCAGTATTGACACTTCACACTGAACTTGGAATGGAGTTTCATTTGGAAAGGTTTAGGATCTGATTTATCCAGCATGGTATTTTGTGTGGACAACTTTTAATTGAAAAGTTGAGACTCTTTGGATCTGGACAAACTCCCGCACTGCTACCTTTCTTTGAAGCTTGGGACGGAGCTGTACCAATCTGTGTTGTCTTTGACATTCTAAATGTCAAAGCTCCTTCTGCCTGTGTACACGACATTTCCTTAGAGGATCAATAAGGTGTATTCCACCAACTAAGTGAAGAAATGCTATTTCACCCTTAAATTTTATAATCTTATCAAATCAATCTGACAGGCGTTTGAGGTCACTGAACAGATTTGACTGCACTACACGTGGTTTGTTCCACCACAGTGGGGAGTTTGAATCTCGTGGTTTGTGACTACACTGAGATTTGTGCACACTGAACATCCTGGCACTGCAGGATTGTTGGTATTTCCCAGGTTTCAAGAAGTCACGAGGAGCACCTTGATCTGCATGGCAGTGTGATTCTGTCGAGGCATGAAATTGGTGATTTGTTATTTTATTGTGAGATGATTTCTTGTAGGTTGTAACATGAAAGATCACTTTCTGAGGTATATGTCTTTCAGGATACTCAATGGTAATATTATTGCCTCCAGCATCAATTTTAGCTTTTCAAATATTATTTGGGATGTATGGAATTATGTTTGTAAAACTTCTGATCACCTTATTCCATTGACATGGTGCAGGGTTGGAGGGGACGGGAGTTAATGAAATGGAAAGCCAGGTCACATGAAACTGGTGTTTAATTTCACTGACTCCAAATCTCATTGATGTGTTTGCGCTTCATCACCTTCTTAGCACTTTCCTTGCTGCCAGCATTGTGGGGCCTACTGTCTGATTTCCTGCCAAGGCCCGGTTTGGGTTCTGCCAGGGCCACTCAGCTCCTGACCCCATTCCAGCCTTGGGTCAAACATGGACAAAAGAGCTGAATTCCAGAGGGGGGTGGAGAGTGACAGCCCTTGATATCAAGGCTTCATTCAACCAGGTGTGGCATCATGGAGCCCGGAGCATCAGTGGGTATCTGGGGAAAACTCTCCAGTGTTTGGAATCGCACCTGGCACATAGAAAGGTGGTTGTGGTTGTTGGAGGTCAGTCATCTCAGCTCCAGGACATCTCTGCAGGAGTCCCTCAGGGTAGTGTCCTAGACTCAACCATCTTCAGTTGCTTCATCAACGACCTTCTGTCCATCATAAGGTCAGACGTGGGATGTTCACCAATGATTGCACAATGTTCAGCAACATTCTCAACTCCTCAGATACTGAAACAGTCCTTATTCAAATGTAACAAGTTCTGGATAATATCCAGGCTTTGGCAAGTAACATTCATGTCACACAAAGGGCAGGTTAAGATCATGTCCAATAAGATATAATCGAACCACCACCCCTGACATTCAATGGTGCTCCCATCACTGAATCTCCCACTATCAACATCCTGGGGGTTACCATTGACCAATAACTACACTGGCCTCACCACAGTGGCTACAAGAGCAGACCAGAGGCTAGTGAGACTGCGGCAAGTAACACAACTCCTGACTCTCCAAAGCCTATCCACCATCTACAAGGCACAAGTCAGGAGTATAATGGAATAGTCCCCACTTGCCTGGATAGGCACAGCTCCAACAACACCCAAGAAATTTGACACCATCTAGGACAAAGCAACCTCTTGATTGGCATGGCATTCACAAGCATCCACTCTCTCCACCACTGGCGCTCAGTACCAGCAGTGTGTGCGATCTTCAAGATGCATGCAGATATTCAGCAAAGATCCTTAGACAGCACCTTCCAAACCCCCAATCATTTCCATTATTTCTAGAAGCAGCAGATATCTGAGGACTCCACTACATGTAAGTTCTTCTCGAAGCCGTTCACCATTCTGAATTGGAAATATATCACGCTCCTTCAGTGTCACTGAGTCAGATTCCTGGAATTCCCTCCCTAAGAGCATTGTGGGACTCCCTACAGAACATGGACTGCAGCGGTTCAAGAAGGCAGCTCACCCCCACCTTCTCAAGGGGCAACTAGGACGAGCAATAAGTGCTGCCCAGTCAGCGATGCCCACATCCTGTCATCACATTCTTGACTTAGAGGCATAGAGATGTACAACACGGAAACAGACCCTTTGTTCCAACTCTCTTTGGTCGTTGTACTTTGCTGATGATGGACAGGCTTTGGAGAGTCAGAGGTGAGTTACTCACCACAGTATTCCTGACCTCTGACCTGCTCTTGTAGCCACTGTGTCCTTTTTGAACAGACTTTGATCCTGCTTCCAGGTGACATTCATGCCAAATAAGGAGGGATGACATCACATGGGCTTCCTTCTGCTGAGTTGGAGGAAGAACACTCCGCAATTGGCTGAGTTCTGGGCACAGGCCAGGCCCTTTAATACAGAAACTTGTTTCTCTTTAGTTTACTTTTTGGCTAATTTTCCCTTTTGTAGTGCTTTGGAGCAACATTGTCAGGATCAGTCATTTGAAGTTTTATTTTTAAAGGACGAGGCAGAATGCATAGTTTTTTTAAAAATCTTGCTTGCATTTATTATTTCAACCTTTTTTATTTTTAAGTAAAAAGATTCATAGAAATTTTTGGTATTGTGTAAATGTTTTGATTTTAACGAATAGAAATGAGCTCTGCATTCGTTTTGGTCAGCGCCGTATCCACAGGTCTCTGGAACTGCCTGTTCCCATGATGATTGATGGTGTTGACTGTTCAAATTCTGTAACTGCAGAGTTGGGTTTCAGTCAGCCTTCAATTGTTTTTCCAAATATCTGCCATCAAAGGGCCTTTCTTTTAATTGGCAGGTAGTCATCACGTGAGTTATATCCCCCGCAGGGTATTTTACAAGATGTGGCAATGTTTTTGTTATCTCATGTAACATAATAAAGGAGGCATGGATATCATGGGATTAAAGACCCCAACAAATGGTTGTTTTAATTCACTATTCAATACAAACATTACATTTCTCAGACACTGAAGTGTCTGCGCAGATATTGTGCAGTTACACTACACTGAGCAAAATGCTTCGAGTGATCCCAGGGTAAGCTGGAATGTGGCCCCTTTATTCTAACAGGTCATGTGTTATGATGCAGTGATCATATCATCAGCAAATATTCTACAGGGACACTGACATACTAACCATGAGAGACAGCACACAGTCAGCATCAAATTCAAAGGCACAGGCACTGGGTAGATGTAGGTAATATGTTTATGCACACAAAAACAGGAGAACAATAGTAAAATAAAGGGTGTTGTATTTTGGGGCTATGGGGAAATTGTTTGACTAAGACAGTAGTGAACCTGTTAAATTGTCTACCACAGAGGACTGTAAGAGGCTCAGTCTTTGAGTATGTTTAAGGTGGAGATCGATAGATTTCTGATTCCCAATGGCGAACAACATTATGGGGAGTGGGGTGGATAAAGGCATTGGCATGTTCGATCAGCTGTGATTGTATTGAATGATAGGGCAAGCTTGATGGGCTAAATGACCTACTCCTTTCCTTATACTCCCATGAACACACCTGCTCCAACACTGACAAAAAAAATTGACTAATTGTTTCACTGTAAAGAGATCTGAATCTTGGAAATTTTCCACTTACTGAGTGCTGCAGATGTACAATTATTGAATACATTGTTGGATGGGATAGAGTTTTGAACTCTCGGAATTAAGCAATATTGAGAGAGGACACTTAAATGCCATTGAAACATAACATAAGCGAAGTTAGATTGAAAGTGAGACCGGCCTCAATGGACACTTTCTGTTGAATACTTCTTAAAATAGCTTGGAACTGCCTAAAGCTATGAATGGTGCTTTACAAATGTAGGTGCTTTTTGTTTTGCTACCTTTCAGGATTCACACAGTCCTCCATTTAGTTTGTAGGCTGTGTTGAAATCGCTGATTTTGGATAAGTACATGTAATTAGTTCCCTGAGCTGAGGGGAAAGCTGAACATTGGAGTCTGACTTCTGTTTCCTCTCCAGCAACTTAGGGCTGGAAAATTCACCAGGGAAATTGATTGGGCTAGAAATTCAGGATCTTTAATATGAAGAGTTTAGCAGCGCTCATTTCTTGCAAGATACTGGAAAGAATAACAACTCAAATAATCAGCAAACTATTCTGGGCCTAAGTTAAACATGGGGTACGTCTTAACTATTTAATCCAAACTATTCTGGGACTAAGTTAAACATGGGGTACGTCTTAACTATTTAATCCAAACTATTCGGGGCCTAAGTTAAACATGGGGTATGTCTTAACTATTTAATCCAAAGCAGCAGGACAAGATGCAGCAGAGTGGGCCATCAATCCTTCATCCACAACGTAAGCTTCCCTGATCTTAACATTCAACCTTAATTGCTTCTTCCCATTTTGAATTGGTTCATCTGGACACCACTTCACTGTTGTGTCAACCATTGGGAGATTTGAAGATTTGTTTACTTGCTTCATTTCAATAGTTTTGGATATGAAAATTCTGTCCCAACCCCACTCCATGCAGTTATTCTGAAGCTATCGAGATAAATAGAGTTTTTTTTCTTTCAGATGGCATCACTGTCCCTTGAAAGTTTTAATGACTTTTTAAAACCTTTTCCAGTTTACACCAGACCCTACGGCATAATATGCATAACACAAAAGTAAATGTCAGAAATGATTTTACAAGAGAAAACTATCGAAAGCTTTTCAGTCAATGCAATATGTAAAGGTGAGGTCAGATGATAAGATCTGTATATTGTCTACTATTCTAAATGATTTAACCCTGAGTATGAAGTTGTTCTTTGTCCTTTGCTATCTTGCTTTTAATTCATTCACAGGATATGGGTGTTACTGGCTAGGCCAGCAGTTAATGCCCAAACCTGATTGAGAATTAATTAATTATTGCCAGTTAAGATTCAGCCAGCTTACTCAGGGTCTGGCGTTAAGTGTCAGACCAGGTAAGGCAGGCACGTTTCTTTCTTTCAGGACATTTAGTGAACCAGAATCTTTTTTTTCAAGCAACAATCCGCAATGGATTCATGTTTAGAATCTTAGACTCTTAATTCCAAACTTTTATTGCATTCAAATTCTACCATGGTGAGATTCAGACCCAGTCCTCGAGACATTCTCTGTCCCTGGATTGTGAGCTCAGTGACAATGCCACCAGTTCTTCGCCTTGCCCACACTCCCTGTTACCAATACCATTTGTCGGCACAGCTGAATGTGACTGTTCTCAGGGAAAATGTCTCCCACAGTTTGGATGTGACACCATGTAGAATACAATTTGTGCAGAGCGATGAGAGCTACCTTTCTCTGAATAGATGTGCACTGATGTCTTTGAGACATCCTCAACAGTTGCATTCACTTTGAGTGTGTGATGTAAGTTATTTAAACCACAATGATATGTGTAGACAGCTAGACCTCGTAGTTCAGAAGTTCACTGATTTGGGCTGTTAGTCTGGTCCAAACAGGGAGCCCTGGCTGACTGGTTAAAACGAGGAGTGTCAGAAATACTGTCACTCTGATAGCTGATTCTGAAGAGGCAGTACTAAAGTCAAGGACCCTTTATGTATAAATAAAGAATGACTTATGATGGCAGGCCAACCTACATGGAGGTATTACAACACAGAGAGGGAATGTATTCATCACATGCCTACACACAGCTGTCTTGTGCTCATGGGAGTCAAGAGTGTAGTGCTGGAAAAGCACAGCAGGTTTCCTTCATCTGGTTTCCAAAACATCAATTCTCCTGCTCCTCAGATGCTGCCTGACTGACTGTGCTTTTCCAGCACTATACTCTTGGCTCTGATCTCCAATGTCTGCAGTCCTCACTTTCACCTCGTCTGTGCTCATGGGAGTCCACCTCAGAGCAGGTTTGTATAAACATGGTACTGTCAGACTACAGCCGATTGTGTTGTTCCTGGTCTCCAAACAATAACTGAAGTATAAACACAACTTTAATTTTACTGCTGCCCCTCAGGGCTTTGTAGCTATGAAAGTGCAGCCTGCCTAATGAGACTAAATTATACTGATATCCTGGTTCATAATTAAAGCAATTTATTTTTATCAATCATCATTGTTCATTGCTTTGTGTATTTTCACTGACCTGCAGTGATTATAATTCCCCTCCTATTGGGAAAATCCCTGTCATGTAAAGAATTGCCTTCAGCTTATTCCCTACTAACCTTCATCCGGAAAGCATGGGGTGGTGGGAATCATTGTGTTAAGTCAAATGATGTGTGTGTCATCGGAATACTACTACAGAATAATTGGAGCATAAAGAGATCTGATTTTAACCTACCACCCCGTCCCATTCCTACTCCCAGAGCCTCGCTGTTATTGGAGAAAACCATTGGGAAGCTGTCACATTCCTAGTCACTGGTCACAACAGATAGGCTGTGTTTTCTGTTTCTTACCAAGAATGAATAATTTCTCCCTATGCCACCGCCCATGCAATGCTGACCTTTCCATTTTTGTAAAGTTTAATTGAGATGGCCTTTTTCAAATGTCTATTGGGAACATGCTTTAATAAATCTAATTGGATATAATTAGATGGGTCAGAAAAATCCTCTGTTGGAGCAGGTTATGCTTCAATAAACTTTCCCCTTCATTACACTTTAATCCTTTCATCTGTAATTTTTGTGATGTTTTTTCTGTGCACTTGCTTCTTTCTTCTTTGATTTTCTCAAGGATATATAAACAAGGGGATTTTCAGCTTTACCAGGGTGAACTAATTATGTTGTCAAAGTGGCAGAATCATAAATGTGCCTTTTTAGTCTGTGTTGCATTTGTGAAGGCCTATATCAAAGGGCAAGTGACTGAGGTGTCACTGAGGGAACACTTTTGGACCAGTGTCATGATACTATTGGTTTTAAAACAGTTACAGGAAAAGATAAGTCTTCTTTAAAAGTTGAAGTTCTCAATTGGAGTAAGGCAAATTTTAAAGGTTTGAAACAACTTCCAAAGTTGATTGGAGTAAACTATTCACAGGTAAAGGGTCAACTGACATGTAGGAGGCTTTCAAAAGTGTGATAATGAGAGTTCAGAGGCAATATGTTCCTGTTCAAGTGAAAGGCTGGGCTGGTAGGATTAAGGGAAAGTGAGGACTGCAGATGCTGGAGGTCAGAGTCAAGTTTCTTGATGAAGGGAACTTTTGCCCAAAACGTTGATTTTCCTGCTCCGTAGATGCTGCCTGACCTGCTGTGCTTTTCCAGCACTGCTCTAATCTTGACTCTGGTAGGTTTAGGGAGAATTGGATAGATAAAGATATTGAGGTTAAAGTGAAGAATAAAAGAGAATCATATATTAGATACAGACAACTGGGATCAACTGAATCTGTTGAAGAATATAAAGAGTATAGAGTTAAGAAAGAATCCAGGAAGACAAAGAGGGGATAGCCTTGGCAGAATAGGTTAAAGATAATCCAAAAAGATTTTACAAACGCAATAAGAGCAGGAGAGCAACCAGGGAGAGAGTAGGACTCCTTAAAGGTCAACAAGGTTGGCTTTATGTTGAACCTCAGGAGATGGAAGAGATGTTAAATTAATATTTTACATCAGCTTTTGCTGTTGAGAAAAAAATGGAGGCAGGAGAACTCGGGGAAACGAACATTGATGTTTTGAAAATAGTTCTCATCACAAAAGAGGAAGAGCTGCAGGGGTTTAGAAAACATAAAGGTAGTTGACTCTCCAAGATCTGATCAAATATATCCCAGGATGTAATAAGAAATTAGGGGGGGATGTATGTTGTGAGGTTTTTCAAAAAATATTTGTATCATCTATAAATACAAGTGAAGTATCAGAGGACTGGAGGGTGGTTAATAATTTGTGCCATTGTTTAAGAAGGCAGAAATTATAGACCTGTGAGTCTGACATTGGTGGTTGATAGGTTATTGGAGGTGATTCTGCAAGATAAGATTTACATGCATATGGATAGGCAAAGACTATTTAGAAATAGTCAGCATGGCTTGGTGCATGGGAAATCATGTCTCTCAAACGTGATTGAGCTTTTTAATGAAGTAACCAAAAGGATTGAGTGCAAAGCAGCACAGTGGCTTAGTGGTTAGCACTGCTGCCTCACAGCACCATGGTCCCAGGTTTGATTCCAGCCTCAGGCAACTGTCTGTGTGGAGTTCACACATTCTCTCTGTTTCTGTGTGGGTTTCCTTTGAGTGCTCCAGTTTCCTCCCACAGTCCAAAGATGTCCAGGTCAGGTGAATTGCCCATAGTGTTAGGTGCATTAGTCAGAGGGAAATGGGTCTGGGTGGGCTACTCTTCAGAGGGTTGGTGTTGTTGGGCTGAAGGACTGAGGGTGGTGGAGGCTTGTCCTTTAGACTGGACGCCTGTGACCAGCGGTGTTCCATAGGGATCGGTACTAGGTCCAATTTTGTTTGTCATTTAAATAAATGATTTGAATGAGAATATAGGAGGCATGGTTAGTAAGTTTGCAGATGACACCAAAATTGGTGGAATTGTGGACAGTGAAGAAGGTTATCTAAGATTACAAAGAGATCTTAATCAATTGTTTCTTTGGGCTGAGGTACTGGGGCTTGAGTTTAATTTGTTTATATGTGAGTTATTGCATTTTGGTAACACAAACAAGGGAAGAAGATATACACTTAATAGTAGGGTTCTGGGTAGTATTGTAGATCAGAGAGAGCTAGGGGATCAGGTACATTTTTTTTAAGTTTGCATCACAGGTAGACTGGGTCGTTAAGAAGGCATTTAGCACACACATTCATAGCTCAGATCATTGAGTATAGGAGTTGGGATGTCATATCAAGGTTGTAGAGAACATTGGTGAGGCCTCTTCTGGTGTATAGTGTGCAGTTCAGCTTGCCCTGTAATAGGAAGGGTATCATTACACACTGGAGAGGGTTCAGAAAGGATGTATCAGCATGTTGCTAGGACTGGAAGATTTGAGATATAAAATTAGACAGGAAAGGTTGGGATTCTTTTCACTGGAGCATAGGAGGTCGAGGGGTGACCTTATAAAATCATGACAGGCATAAGAAAGGTGAATGACGAAGGACTTTTCCCTAAGGTGGGGGAGTTCAAAACTACTGGGCACATTTTTAAAGTGAAGGGGGAAAGTTTTAACAAGGAGATGAGGTGGCAACATTTTTACACAGAGTGGCTCGTGTGTGGAATGAGTTGCGAGAGGAAATGGTGGGTGCAATTAGAATAATTTAAAAGACAATTAGATAAGTTCATGAATAGGAAAGGTTTAGAGGGATATGGGTCAAGTGCAGGCAACTAGGACAAGTTTTAGTTTGGGAACTTGGTCGACATGAACTGGTTGGACCAAAGGGTCTGATTCCCTGCTGTACGTTTCAATAAATAGCTTTTTTTTTAATGTGAGAATTGTAGTGCAGAAGAAATGAAAGTTAGCTTTTTTAATTGCTCTCTGGTGATTAACTCACGTCTGTTTCAAGACAAATTGATCTATGTGGTTATTCGACAAGGCAGAACAAAATAGTTCCAGAACAAAAATGGTGCTTCCCTCTTGGTCAGCTATTGTTTTTCTCTCTCTTTCAATCAGGAAATGTGAACCCAGTACTGTCTGTACTGACTGGGCAGAATGCAGGAGGATTGTACAGCAGTTGGCTCCTCAGTTTCTCGAGTCTGCTGCAGTGTTCCATTATAATATGGCTGACCGAGACCTGACACAGCATGGTGCTGTAATCCTTTAGAATGGTGCGAAACAAACTCCTTCCAATCTCAGTGACTTCCAGGCTGTAAAGTCCATTGTTCTGTGCCCTAAATATTGTGGGAGGTGTAACTCAAATGTATCAAAAGTATCACATGATTCAACCAGTTCTTTTCAAATAATGTGAGTTAAGGAATAAGAACTGGAATGACCCTGACCTTCCAACATTTTAATAAACTACCTTGCTCCCATTTTAACATGGCCACTGTCTTCCAATGAAGCTCGTTTTTCTCTTTACAGTCTCAAGGTTTCAACATTGCATTCCACAACTTCACAGTGTACTATGTGTGAAATAAGTCCACAGAGGCCGGTATCCTGTTCCCCCTTTATTTACATCTGGAGAGTCCTTGACACTGATCCAGCTCCCTCAGAGCGAACAGAACCCCTGACATTCCTGTTAATACCTGTCAGGCAGGGCTTTCTGATTGTACCAGAATAACAGGCCCAATTCGGGAACTCATACTCTATGAAGTCAACCTGGCTGACCTTTTTATAATCATTACAATTGTACTCTATTTTTCTTACATTCCTCACTTACATTTGGCTGTGTTAGAAACATAGAATCCCTACAGTGTGAAAGCATGAGTTTGGCCCATCGAGTCCACACCAGCCTTCCAAAGAGCATCCCACCCAGACCCAACCCTCTACCCTATCCCTACATTTCCCATGGTCAATCCACATAACCTGCACATCTTTGGACTGTGGGAGGAAACTGGAGCACCTGGAGGAAACCCATGCAGACACGGGGAGAATGTGCAAACTCCACACAGTGGCCTGAGGCTGGAATCGAACCTGGGTCCTTGGTGTCGTGAGGAAGCAGTGCTAAGTACTGAGCAACCGTGCCATGCTGCGCTTCTCTTGTGTCTAATTGGCTTTGCTTTCAGCAGTCTGGATACCTTTTCTCTTTTTAATACTGTGTATTAGCACCCTATTTTTCAGCTCAATCTTTCTTTTATGACCATTATTATTGCCTTTGTCTTTTGCTCTGGTCATCCTAACCATCTGTTCCCACTTGCTACTTTTTACCCGTCTTTTTCAAAGGCGAAAAACCATTTTTCAGCTCCTTTCACTTCTGGACTCAAAACATTAAATCTGTTTCTCCCTCCAACAGATGCTGTTGAATTGCCCCCGTACTTTCGGTTTTCATTTCAGATTTCCGGCACTCACAGCTTTTTCTTCTATTTATTAGAGATAACTTCTGGTGTCATACATCAAGATAGTGATGTGGGATCATTTTTTGTGAATCTGAGAGTGCATATGTGGCCTCTGTTTGATGCTTCATTGAAGTAGCAGCCTGTGGAACAATGAAGAACTACGTTAGTACGACAGTGGAGTGGCCAGCCGAGATTTTGTGAAACACTTCCCGAAAGAGACATAAGGCCCTGAGCTGCATATTCAATCTCCAGAGATTAGTTGTGTTAAAAAGACAACTTACAAACTTTATTCAAGCATTATTAAGCTGAAGCAGAAGTTGTCTAACAGATTCTTTTCTCTGTCATTTGTTTATTTTGGTGGCCAGAAACAAATAGGAGGGACTCAAAAATGCCATGCAGCAATATTGCAAATCATAGAATCACTGAATTGTTACAGAACAGAAGGAAGTCACTTGGCCCATTGTGCCCACACCAACTCATTAACTGAGCTTCGTTGGAACTAAGACATCTCCTCCTTTTCCCCAAATTTTTGAACATTATTTCTATCTGGATAACCCTCTTGAATTTCTCAATTGAACCTGCCTCCTCCACATTTCCAGCCAGTGCATTCTCGACCCTCACTACTTACTGTGCAAGAACATTTCTCCTCAATTCATGTTTGCTTTTGTAATCACTGAAGTTCTATGCATTTGAGAATGCAATGATTTTTGGAAAACTTTGCAACTCTTAATTACCATTGCTATCATCTGACCTTCCAAACATTTACAGACATGAACGGCTATAGTCTACTCAGAGGCCCACATTGTCTGTGTTCACTGTTCACTAAAGAATTCCAAATCTGACCCCCGTTACACTATTTATTCTGCTAATTCCCTAACCATTATATTCCCCTTCCTCTGAGAATGTGTGGGATAGTTTTGTGTGTTTGAATGGCCTAGTCTTTTCCCCAAGTTCCTTTAACAAAGCACACTATGATGTGAGAACCGCAACTGGTAGCACTTTGTATGACTGCAGTGTGCTCTGTACAGATCTTTAATCTTGGTTTTAACTACTTTAGCAATAATTATGTCTTCCAAGATCAATACTGGAATTTGGATACTGATTTGCTGGCATTCATGTAAAGTCTCCAGCCAATTTGTTACTTAATGGCTAGGTTATATCAAGCGATCAGTCATCTGCAGACAAAGTGGATCAGTTGTGTATTTCATGAACCACAGAACAAGATACAATGTATCACATCCATCTGTAACGCTTGAAGTTCATTCAAGATTGTGTTATAAAACCCGCCATAATTGAAACATGACCCTGTCATTCTGTTTTTGTGTTCTGATCGATCTGCTTTGTTTCTGGCATTACATTTTCCATTATTTCAGATTTCCAGTATTTGTGGTTTTTCTCTTTATGTTAGCTGTCTCCATATGTGGGAGGTTAGTGTCAAATCACACTGACCTATTGACTTTTCGTTTTCTCCATATCAAAATTTTTATTTAAGGTGTTATGCTTTCAAAATGACAAATGTATAAAATGTAGAGTTAAATGATTCAGTGTTTGCCTTTTTCATTCTGCTCAGCATGTTCCATCATGGCCCAATAGGTTAACATTTTTGTCATGTCAGTGAGGAACAGGTGAATGTAGAAAGTGTTTTTTTAATTTTGTAAGACCAATGGTTTCTAATGTTTATTATTACAACATATAACAGAGATATGAAGTGCTTCAATGAATGTTATATCAAACAAAAGTTGAGTCTAAGCTAAGGAAAGCGACATGAGGTCAGAGAACAAAAACCTTGGTCAAAGAGGTGAGTTAAGCACCAATTTATCACGGAGCTGGAGTCAGTGGAGAGATGAGAAGATATGAGGAGGAAGTTTCAGAGTTTCATAGGTAAAAGGATAGTTGTCAATGGTTCGTCAAAGGGAGAGAAGGGGAGAGCCTTTGCTGAATTCCATGGAGATGATCTTCCGTTCTGCACACTCCATGACAGATCTAGACAATCTAATTTTAACAGATTGCAAAACTTATACAAAGTGGGTTTTTTCAATATTCTACTTAAAAAAACCCCATGGCAGGCACATACTGGCTTTTCCTAATGACTTTGCATAGCCCTTGCTAGTGGCATTTTAATTTGGTTAAATTCAGCATAATGTTGCCTGTAGCTCACTTGATAACATTGTGGTCTCTGAGTCAGCACTGTAGAACACAATGCCAGGCTGATACCTATCCTAGGGAGGGAAACAGCTATCCTTACCTGGTCTGCACTACATATAACTGCTCTCCTTACCTGCTCTGCACTAGATGTAACTCCAGACCCACAGCAATGTGGTTGATGGGGAATAAATGCTGGCCATCCCATGAATGAATATATAAAAACACACATCAGTGCAGTACGAAGAGAATGCTGCATTTCAGATGATGCTTTAAACTGAGACACTGTCTGCTCTCCCATGGCACTATGTGAAAGAAGTTCAGGGAATTATCTTTGGTATCGCAGGATATTGCCTGGAATAGAAAGTGTCAGTTATGAGAAGAGACTGGATAGATAGGGTTGTTATTCTATGGAGCAGAGGAGACTGAGGGGTATCTGACCGAGGCATGCAAAATTATGAGAGGCATTGACAGAGTAGATCATGAGAACCTTTTCCCATAGCAATCATGTCTAAGAATAGAGGGTTAAGGTTAAAGAAAGGAACAAATGGTTTAAAGGAGATCTGAGATTTTTTTTCCATCCAGAGGGTGATAGAAATGTGGAACATGCTGCCTGAGAGGGTGGTGGAGGGAGGAACTCTCACAACATTTAATAAACATCTGGAGTGGCACTTAAAATACCAGGGCAGCGTAGGGTATGGACCTACAAGGGTGCAGGTCAATGGGTTTAGTATTTTTTGGTCAGCATAGATGTGGTGTACCAAAGGGCCTGTTTCTACACTGTATGACATGGGAACACCACCCACTGCAAGTTCCCCTCCAAGCCACTCACCATCCTGACTTGAAAACATGTCACCTTTCCCTCACTCTCGCGGGTCAAAATCCTGGAATTCCCTCCTTCATGGCATTATGGGTCAACCCACAGAACATGGACTGTAACAGTTTGAGGTCAATTCCTGACAGACAGTGCTGCACATGTCTCTTAATGAATAAATGAAATAAAAAAAACCATTACAATATTTCAGGTAAGAAAAAGGTTTATTAAAATTGGGAATGAATTGATAACGAGGAGCTATTGAAGTGAAATCAAATACAAAAGTTAAGGGTCATGAACAATAAATGAAAAATTAATGGGTTCAAGCAATGTAAAAATAGAAGTAAAACTAGTTGCTCTGATTAGAGAGAATCTGTTCCAACTTCGGAGTCATTTGGTTTCCTTTACTGGATTTTCTACAGTTCTATGAATTTATGCACACTGTATCACAAGGAGCAGGAGAATCAATGTTTTGGGCATAAGCCCTTCTTCAGGAATGAGGCTGGTGTGCCAAGCGTGCTGAGATAAAAGGTGGGGGGGTGGGGGAGGAATTTGGGGAAGGGGCACTAGGAATACGATAGGTGGAAGGAGGTGAGGGTGAGGGTGATAGGCCGGAGAGGGGGTGGGGGCGGAGAGGTCGGGAAGAAGATTGCAGGTCAAGAGGGCGGTGCTGAATCCGGGGGTTGGGACTGACATAATGTGGGGGGGAGGGGAAACGAGGAAGCTGGAGAAATCTACATTCATCCCATGTGGTTGGAGCGTTCCTAGGTGGAAGATGTGGCACTCTTCCTCCAGGCGTCATGTTGCCATGGTCTGGCGATGGAGGAGGCCAAAGACCTGCATGTCCTTGGTGGAGTGGGAGGGGGAGTTAAAGTGTTCAGCCACGGGGCTGAAATTTGACCTTACTGAAGGATGAACTTTGACACAATTGTTGGATATGTCAGCCACTGATATTGGTGAATATTCTCCAAATATAGTTTCACCAGTCAACAGTTCAAATTCCGCTGTGGTACATAATGCTAAACTTGTTTTGATATTTGCGGAATTTACCAAAGCCTGGAACAGTGTAGACTGTTTCTGTGTTCCCTTTAAACACCAGCATTCACTGAATCATTCAAAACATCATTTAGTCAATAGTGTTCAGTTTCCTTTTTGATTGGGGGATGCTTAACCATGGTCTGGAGTTTGAGTCCATACATCTTTAAGAGACATAAACATTTCATCATCACCAAATTATGGCATATGACCCAAAGTCTCAGACTCTATCTTAACCCAAGCCATTTGAAACATGACATGCTAACACAATGTGCCCTCAACTGGAATCTAATAAAATAATGCTAGTTTGGACACTGCTGGGTCTGTGAATGTATTGTTTATACATAATAGGGAACTGTAATACATAGCTATAACATTCTTCAATATCCCAATGTCCAAACACAGTTCCAAATGTTCTGAGGGAAAGCACCAGCAATACTACATCAAGTACAAAACATGACTAGAAGCAAGATCATATGTAGGAATGACAATAATCACACAATAAAGTCTCTGTTAAAAGATTGGAACCAGAGCAACTCCAGACAGAGATGCTGCCGTTAAATCATTGTGTGTTTGTGGCCACAGTTTGATGAGACATGTTAAGGTTTGGTTTGACATGAGCTGTACAGATGATCCCTGTACTAAAACATGGCGGCAGTGATAGAAGCATCAATCTGGTTTGAAAGGTGTTGGCTTGTGTTTGATACCCAACCTGTTTGGTCAGCCTTTCCAAGTGTTGCAGAACCCATGAGTTCTCCCTGTCTGTGAAGGTACCTCACAATCTGAGATGGACATGGTGAATGCGACCATCTGGAAAGGAGAATGAACTTCTTTGAGATGCTTCAGGCATGAGAAGTGAGGTACTATGTGTTACACACGGTATGTAACAGTGACAGAGATGGAGAAAGCTGACCCAGAGCTACAAAAAACCCCAGCCTATGTCCTGAGACTCAGACAAGGAGGGATTATAATGAGATAAGCCAAGTGGACCTCATAGAATAGGAGTCTCCTGATTGGGGCTGTTAATGCAGTCCAGTCAGAGAGCCCTGGCTGACACATGTAAATAGGAGTGTGACTGTTCACTCTGAGACCTGGCTCTGAGGGAGCTGGATCAGTGTCAGGGATTCTCCATGTGTAAAGAAAGGGAGACTTGGTGATGGGATACCGGCCTCTGTGAAGTGATTTCAGTTCTAGTGGTGGCCTCTACATTGGTACTGCTGGAAATCCCACGTTAAACCAATCACCCATCCACATGGACACGGGTCTACCTTTGGATTTGGCTGTAGGACATCATGGCGTTTTGAAAAATCCAACTCACCAGTTTGGTTATATGTCAATCTCAGTTTTTCACTCCCATTGACTGCAGTAGAAAATTTACAATTTAAATAAGTGTTTTGCTGATGTGACCAAAGGCATGAATGTTAAATTAGCCGCTGAAACAACAATATAAAGGAAAGCGAGTTATGAAGAAGACATAAGGTGTTACTAAGGGAAATGAAAAGATTAAGTGAGTGGTCAAAGATGGGGCAGATTAACTGAAATGTGGAAAAGAGCAGAAAATAAAGTTTTGGGAGAAGTAAATAATGAGAGGTTGTCGAGTTCTGAGCTGCAGAGGGATCTGGGTGTAGAAGAGCATGAATCACAAAAACAATTAATTAGGAAACCCATTGGAATGTTAACATTTATTGGGAAGGGAATTGAATACAAAAGTGGGGAACGATGCCTCTGATAATTATGCAAATAATGGGACCACATCTGGCATACTGTACAGAGTGCTGGTCCCCTTATTTATAGGATGCATGTCAATGCAGTGGAAGCAGTTCAAATTTATAACACTAATACCTGGAATGGGCAGGTTGGTTTATGAGGAAAATTTGAAAAAAATGAGGCTTATATGCATAGAATCCAAAAGAGTAAGAGAAAGATGGAAAAATAGAAAAAATAAAGAGTAGGAGACAATTAGAGAACATGATTGACTTTTGGTGGGAGTTACTATAATAAATAAATATCACGGTGATTTGGTGATGTGGAGAAAACATGTTTAAAATTTCATACACATCAACAACCTTCCTGTGATTGGTCCCCATTGAGGGAGTTGGGGGGAGAGTGTAGTGCTGCTCTCGAAGCTCAGGCCCCAGACACTGCCATGAGCACTTCCTCCTTAAAGGTGCTGAAGACAACTTGGTGAATAAACATTACAACCCAGGCCAGGCTCTTAAATCAGTGTTCAACCATAAGAACAGATTTCCTCTTTCTACTCTATACAAACGCCCAATTATGAAATCTTCGCCTTACCCTTTTTGCTGTGAAATGTGCCACTGTTCCTCTAGTCTCGTTGGAACTGAAATGCTGCAGCCCTCATCTTCTCTGCTCCCTCTCGAAGATTTGACAGTACAGGGTTCAGAACTGAATGCTCCACTTCACGTTGATTCATAGAACATAGAACATAGAACATAGAAAAATACAGCGCAGTACAGGCCCTTCGGCCCTCAATGTTGCGCTGACCGAATCCTACCTAACCTACACTAGCCCAATAACTTCCAAATGCCTATCCAATGCCCGCTTAAATGACCATAAAGAGGGAAAGTTCACCACTGCTACTGGCAGGGCATTCCATGAACTCACAACCCGCTGTGTAAAGAATCTACCCCTAACATCTGTCCTATACCTTCCACCCCTTAATTTAAAGCTGTGTCCCCTTGTAACAGCTGACTCCATTAGCGGTAAAAGGTTCTCAGTGTCTACCCTATCTAAACCCCTAATCATCTTGTACACCTCTATCAAATCTCCCCTAAACCTTCTTTTCTCCAATGAGAACAGCCCCAAGTGCCTCAGTCTTTCCTCATACGATTTTCCTACCATACCAGGCAACATCCTGGTAAACCTCCTCTGCACTCGTTCCAATGCCTCCACATCCTTCCTATAGTATGGCGACCAAAACTGCACACAATACTCCAGATGAGGCCGCACCAGAGTCTTATACAACTGCAACATGACCTCAGGACTCCGGAACTCAATTCCTCTGCCAATAAAGCCCAGTACACCATATGCCTTCCTCACAGCACTATTTACCTGGGTGGCAACTTTCAGAGATCTGTGTACATGGACACCAAGATCCCTCTGCTCATCCACACTACCAAGTAGCCTACCATTAGCCCAGTAATCCATCTTCTTGTTACTCCTACCAAAGTGAATGACTTCACACTTAGCTACATTGAATTCCATTTGCCACCTTTCTGCCCAGCTTTGCAACTTATCTATATCCCGCTGTAACCTGCCACATCCTTCCTCACTATCCACAACTCCACCGACTTTTGTGTCATCCGCAAACTTACTCACCCAGCTTTCAAGCCCCTCCTCTAGATCATTTATAAAGATAACAAAAAGCAATGGTCCCAAAACAGATCCTTGAGGTACACCGCTAGTAACTGCACTCCAAGATGAACCTATACCATCAACTACTACCCTCTGTCTCCTTCCAGCCAGCCAATTTCTAATCCAAACCTCTAATGCACCCTCAATGCCATACCTCCGTAGTTTTTGCATTAGCCTACCATGGGGTACCTTATCGAACGCCTTACTAAAATCCATATACACAACATCTACTGCTTTACCCTCGTCCACCTCCTTAGTCACCTGCTCAAAGAACTCAATAAGGTTTGTGAGGCACGACCTGCCCTTCACAAAACCATGCTGACTATCCTTGATCACGTTATTCCTATCCAGATGTTCATAAATCTTATCCCTTACAATTCTCTCTAAGACTTTGCCCACCACAGAAGTCAGACTCACTGGCCTATAGTTACTCGGGCTATCCCTACTCCCCTTCTTGAACAAGGGGACCACATTCGCCATCCTCCAGTCTTCTGGTACTATTCCCGTTGACAATGACAACATAAAAATCCAGGCCAATGGCTCTGCTATCTCCTCCCTAGCTTCCCAGAGGATCCTAGGATAAATGCCATCAGGCCCAGGAGACTTATCTATTTTCATCCTTTCCAGTATTCCCAAAACATCTTCCCTACATACTTCAATGCCATCCATTCTAATCACTTGTGACTCAATATTCACACCAGCAATAGTGTCCTGTTCCTGAGTGAATACTGACGAAAAGTATTGATTTAGTGTCTCTCCAATCTCCTCCGCCTCCACGCACAACCTCCCACTACTATCCTTGACTGGACCGATACCTACCCTAGTCATCCTTTTATTCCTGACATACCTATAGAAAGCCTTTGGATTTTCCCTAATCCTACCAGCTAAGGACATTTCATGTCCCCTTCTCGCTGCTCTTAGCTCTCTCTTTAGATCCTTCCTGGCTACCTTATAACTCTCAATCGCCCCAACTGAACCTTCACGCCTCATCTTTACATATGCCACCTTCTTCCCTTTCACAAGGGATTCCAATTCCTTATTAAACCACGGCTCCCTCACAAGACCCTTAACTCCATGCCTGACTGGTACATACTTATCAAGGACACTCAGTAGCTGTTCCTTGAACAATCTCCACATATCATTAGTATTCTTCTCTCGAAGCCTGTTTTTCCAATCCACACATCCTAAGTCATGCCTCACCACATCATAATTTCCCTGCCCCCAGCTATAACTCATGGCCTGCAGTGCACACTTATCCCTCTCCATCACTAAAGTAAAAGTCACCGAGTTGTGGTCACTGTCCCCGAAGTGCTCACCTACCTCCAAGTCTAACACCTGGCCTGGTTCATTACCTAGAACCAAATCCAGTATAGCCTCACCTCTTGTTGGCCTGTCTACATATCGTGTCAGGAAACCCTCCTGCACACATTGGACAAACACCAACCCATCTAACGACCTCGAGCTATAGCTTTCCCAGTCAATATCTGGGAAGTTAAAGGTCCCCCATAACAACCACCCTACTACTTTCACTCTTCTCCTGAATCATCCTCGCAATACTATCCTCTACTTCTCTCGGACTATTAGGAGGCCTGTAGAAAACACCTAACAGGGTGACCTCACCTTTCCTATTTCTAACCTCAGCCCAAACTACCTCAGATGGCAAGTCTTCCTCCATCGTCCTTTCCACCGCTGTAATACTATCCTTGACAAGTAATGCCACACCTCCCCCTCTTTTACCCCCATGTCTGACCCTACTAAAACATTTAAACCCTGGAACCTGCAACAGCCATTCTTGCCCCTGTTCTACCCACGTCTCTGTAATGGCCACAACATCGAAGTCCCAGGTACCAACCCACGCTGCAAGTTCACCTACCTTATTTCTTATACTTCTGGCATTGAAGTATACACACTTCAAGCCACCCTTCTGTTTACAGGCACCCTCCTTCGAGATTGCTGCCTTGTTCATAACCTCCCTACACTCAAGGTCCTGTACCCTAAAGCTACAGTCCAGGTTCTCATGCCCCGGCGGAGTTAGTTTAAACCCTCCCAAAGAGCACTAGCAAACCTCCCCCCAAGGATACTGGTGCCCCTCAGGTTCAGGTGTAGACCATCCTTTTTATAGAGGTCCCACCTTCCCCAGAAAGAACCCCAGTTGTCCAGAAACCGGAATCCCTCCCTCCTGCACTATCCCTGTAGCCACGCGTTTAACTGCTCTCTCTCCCTGTTCCTCGACTTTCTATCACGTGGCATGGGTAACAAACCAGAGACTACAACTCTGTTCGTTCTAGCTCTGAGCTTCCAATCTAGCTCCCTGAAAGCCTGCCTGACATCCTCACCCTTCTTCCTACCTATATCGTTGGTGCCAACGTGGACCACGATCTGGGGCTGCTCCCCCTCCCCCTTAAGGACCCGGAAAACACGATCAGCGACATCACGTACCCTTGCACCTGGGAGGCAACATACCAATCGTGAGTCACTGATGCCCCCACAAAACCGCCTATCTGTGCCCCGAACAATCGAGTCCCCAAGAACTATCGCTCTGCCTTTCTCCACCCTTCCCTTCTGAGCAATGGGGACAGGCTCCGTGCCAGAGGCCTGAACCTCGTTGCTTGCCCCTGGTAAGTCATCCCCCCCACAAGTATCCAAAACGGTATACTTGTTCTTGAGGGGAATGACCGCAGGGGGTCCCTGCACTGGCTGCTTCCTCCCACTCCCCCTCACTGTCACCCATCTGTCTATAACTTTCGGAGTAACTACTTCCCTAAAGCTCTGATCTATGACCTCCTCTGCCTCCCGAATGATCCGCAGTTCATCCAACTCCAGCTCCAGTTCCCTAACACGGGCTTGGAGGAGCTGGAGATGGGTGCACTTCTTGCAAGTGTAATCAGCAGGGACGCTAATGGCTTCCCTCACCTCATACATGTTGCAAGAGGAACATTGCACTGTCTGCACTGCCATCCCTCTAAAAAGTAAGCTTTCTTTTTTTTAAAAAAAAAACTAAATCTAAAGAAACAAACAAGCAAAATGCAGCACTTACCTGCTAGTCACAACTGGTCTTATTATTAGGTTAGAGGAGGAGGGCGGGTGGGAGGCACTACTCGTGTAGTGCCTCGGGTTACTCGCCTGCGCGCTTAAATAAGGAAAAAACCCTACCCAGGTAACCTAGCGCGACACTAGCTTCCGGGTCTGCTAAGCGCTTTTTTAAAAAAAACTTTAAATTTTTAACTGTTAAACAAACGACACTACTGGGACTTACCAAACAGCCGTCACGTGGTCCACCGAGAGATTCAGTGGATTATAAAGATTCATCTAATTTCTCTTTTTTTATATAGTCTATCTCTCTATTTGTTACCCCAGAATTGACTGCTGTTTGCTTTTGAGAAGCTTTTCAACCTTTCTGGACATCTCATGTTCTACATCGCTGTCACAATCCAAATATTATGTGATTTAAAAGTGAAGCACCAATTCACTTAATAACAATTCATTGACCTCAATTATTTTCTTTTAAATTGATGCAGAGAGAGGAAGAATACAAGTTATTGTTCATTTCGAATCATTGGCTGCTGACACTTTCAGAGCTTCAAGAAAGAAACAGTTTGTACAGTGAACCTTAACACATAGGCAGCTACCTCTATCTCTCAAACCAGGCCTGCAGGATAAATGATAGCTACCTTACAGGCCAATTCGCATACCCTCTCCTCACATTGTCTCACTCCCCAGAAAGACATCATTCTGTATTTGAGACATAATTTCAGAATCAGGATTATTCTGGTGCTGATGGAGGGCATTCAGCCCATTTTGTCTGCAGCAGCTCTTCAAACGACACCAACACCCAGTACCAATCTCGTGCCTTTTTCCCATTTCTCTGCACACTATTTCTATCCAAATAATCATCCAATTCCCACTTGGATGCCTCAGTTTAACCTGCGTCCACCCATTTCCTGGGAGTGCATTCCATACCCTGACTACTCGTTGGGTAAAAGAGGTTTTCATCGCTTCACCCTTGCTTCTTTAGCACGTCAGTTTAAAATTATGCCCTCTCATTCTTGTTTCCTTTACGAGTATGAACAGATTTACCTGATTTTCTCTATCCAGTCCACTAAAGGGTTTTAAAGCCTCGATCAGATCTCTCGCAGTCATTTTCTCATTGAGGAGTATACTCCCAACTTTTTCTATCTATCCTAATAACTGAAGTTTCACCTTCCAGGAACCGTTGTTATAAATCGCTTGTGCACTCTCTCCAATGCATTCACACTTTTCCTATAATGTGCCACCCAGAAGTGTACACAATACTTTAATTGAACTTTATGCACAAAAAAGGCAGTTGACTCGTTTTATCTATACTCCTGAAGTAATTACATTGCTTTCAGACTGACATAAGCATTGCTCTTATTTTCATGCTTGATTGTTCTGATCCTCAGCAGCTATGATGTGAAGACAACATATTAAGTCTTCACATATTAAGCTCTTAATCTACAGGTAATCCTTGATTTACAAACATTTGACTTACAAACACTTTCCTAAATACCAAAATCTCATATCAATATTAAAGATTCAACATGTGACCCTTTGCTTGTATTTATTAATAGATATTTTGTACTGTACTGAGGAAAGTTCTGAGGATAGGTCACTCGACCTGAAACATTAACTCTGATTTCTCTCCACAGATGCTGCCAGACCTGCTGAGCTTTACCAGGATTTTTTTTCAAAATTTATTTATTCATTCTCGGGATAAGGACATCACTGGCTAGACCAGCATTTATTGCATCCTTAATTTGTCCAGAAGATGGTTATGAGTCAATCACATGTAGGCCAGACCAGGTAAGGATGACCGTTTCCTTCCCTGAAGGACATTAGTGAAGCAGATGGGTTTTTCCAAAAATCAACAGTAGATTCATGGTCATTATTAGACTCTTAATTCCAGATTTACATTGAAATCAAATTCTACCATCTGCTACCGTAGGATTTGAACTCAAGTCCACATCTCATTACCTAGGTTTCCAGATTAACAGTCCAGTGATAATAGCACTAGGCTATCACCTCCCCTTCTCTCTGATTTACAGCATTCACAGTTTTTTTCATTTTGTTCTTTGTTGTATTGTGTTCCTACTTGAAAACAAACTGACTTATGAATGCACTCAAGAACAGTAATTGTTCATAACCTGGGGAATTACTTTATCATATGAACCAAATTAAAGATCTTCTCTTCACAACAATATTTCAGTTTAACAATGTGTACACAATCTTCAAAATCAGTAATAAGAAGGAAATAATCTGTAACACACGTGCACACACCCACACACACACTCACACTCACACTCACACACTCACACTCACACTCACACACTCACACTCTCACACACACACACACTCTCACACACACACACACACTCACACATACACACATACACACTCTCTCACACACACACATTCACACATGATCACACACAGGTATATGTATGAAAAAATATATATCTGTGGTAAAACAATAATCTATAATTTTGACACAAACATAAATCTTCTCATTTCAAATGCAAGAGATTTCCAAAGAAATTGGTGTTAGCTTTTTGTTATTCCTAAATACAACTTCAAATTTTCAGTAAATGTTTTACACTTATAAAATATTCCTTGTTAAATAAAGATACCATATAGTTAAGTCTCCACTACAGTGGTAGGCAGCTACAGTTAGACTGTGTCTTTCAAACTGCATTGACATCTGAGTGCCACGCCTTTGTTGGGTTTCAGGGTCCTTCAAAAAGGTGCACCATAGATTCACTTACATTATGCCGAGCTGTGGAATTCAGGAATGAGAGCGGGTTACAAAGGCTAGAATTGTGTTCCCTGGAATACAGCCAAATCGAGGTGATTTAACTGAAGTGTTTGAGAAGATTAAAGGGTTTGTTAGGGTAAATAGACAGTAAATATTTCCTCTGCTGGAAGGATTTAGAAAAACAGGGAATAACTTTAAAACAGGAGTACAGATGTTAAGATGTGATGTCAGGGAGCATTTTATCACACGAAAAGGAACGAAATTCTCAAAATTTCATCTCCAAAAATCTGTTGACACTGGGGGTCAGTTGGAAGTTTTAAAACTAAGATTAATAGGTTCCTATTAAATAATTGTATGAAACCATGGCAAGCAGACAGATTTAATCATAAGGTATTAAGAGAAGGCTTTAAGCAAAGTTTAGAAATATTCTCATAAGAAAAATGAAGAAGGGGATATGATTGGCTACAGTCATAGGGAAGATAACCATTGACACTGACTGGGTTTACTTTTAAAATTGATTTTTGGGAATGGGCATCACTAGCTGGACACATATTTATTTATAGTCCATTTTGAATTGGAGAAGCTGTTGGGAAATTATTACTTTCATTTTCTAAACTTGATATAATGTAGGGACACACACAGGGATGTCAGGGAAAGAAATCTGGCATTCTGACACAATGACAGAGCAGTGGTGAATCATTAATGAAGCTGCCAATTGTTGACAATGCCATCATCCATCGCTTTGTTTGTTGAGAATTTCGCTGCAGGTTTGTGGCTGGTAAAACATGGGAGGGTCAAACTAAAGCAACAGTTTATTCTATTCCTCTAATGTTATTCCTTAGTCTTCCCCTATTGCAGTAGTAGAAGCTCCTGAAATAACTCCACAGTATCCCATTACTAAGTCACTCTTGCAAAGAGTCCTTGACAGTGATCCAGCTCCCTCAGAGCCAGCTTTCAGAGTGAACAGAATCTCTGACACTCTTGATTATTTGTTCTTTTTTTTTCAACGTTTTACCAAAACAATCCAACAGCAGTACACTGGCTGTGGCCACCCAGCTCAGAGTCAGTCTCCTGAGCTGACAAGATTCTAGATCATTTGTTTATCCTTTCTTTTCCCACCCGAAACTACCGCCAAACAGTAGTAATGCTCTTTTCTCCCCAGTACCCATGTCATGTGTGCATAGGTGTAGGGCACAATGAAGGAACTTCGAGTGTTCCACTACCAAGTGGCCGGTGACGAGCAGTACCCGTTACTCCTGTTTATATTTATTTTATTAACCAGTACAAATTACAAACAAACAGTTAACATGAACAGCCGTATACAAGAAACAGCCATTTACAGGGGAAAGGGGTAGCAAAGCCAGACCCCAAACCCCACTGTTCAACTGGTTTTCAGGGAAATGAGGACAAACCTCAAATCCCAGCCTCTGTTTATATCTGTCAGCCAGGCCTCCAAGATTGGACCAGACTAACAGCCCCAATCAGGGAACTCATATTCTATGAGGCCCACCTGGCTGACCTTGTTACAACCACACAACTTCAAGAGGGAATGCTTAATGTAAGGTTCGGTAAATACTTGCAATTTTAGAACATAGAACAGTATAGGCCCTTTGGCCCTTGATGTTGTGCTGACCTTTTATCCTGCTCTAAGATCAGACTAACCCACATACCTTTCATTTTACTATCTTCCATTGGCCTATCCAAGAGTCATTTAAATATCCCTAATGTATCTGACTCTACTACCTCTGCTGGCAGTGCATTCCATGCACCCACCACTTTCTGTGTAAAGAACTGACCTCTGACATCTCCCCTAAACCTTTCTCCAATTACTTTAAAATTATGCCCCTCCCCAACCCCCATGACAGCTATTACTGCCCTGGGAAAATGTCTCTGGCTCTCCACTCTGCCTGTGCCTCTCATCACCTTGTACACCTCTATCAAGTCAACTCTCATCCTTCCTTGCTCCAATGAGAGAAAACCTAGCTCCCTCAACCTTTCTTCATAAGATAAGCCCAAGTCCAGACAGCATCCTGGTCAATCTCCTCTAAATCATTACGAAAGCTTCCACATCTTTCCAATAATGAGGCGACCAGAACTGAACACAATATTTGAATTGTGGTCTAACCAGGACTTTATAGAGCTGCACCTCACGGCTTTTAAACTCAATCCCCCTGCTAATGAAAGCCAATGCACCATACGGCTTTTTAACAACTTTGGTGCCAGTTTTGAGGGATCTATGGACATGGACCCCAAGGTCCC
Source organism: Hemiscyllium ocellatum (assembly GCF_020745735.1). Lineage (NCBI taxonomy): Eukaryota > Metazoa > Chordata > Chondrichthyes > Orectolobiformes > Hemiscylliidae > Hemiscyllium > Hemiscyllium ocellatum. The sequence goes on along the minus strand of NC_083416.1, from coordinate 85,147,836 downwards.
TCTGTTCCTTCACACTGCTAAGAACCCAGCCCTTAACCCTGTATTCTGCATTCACATTCAACCTTCCAAAGTGAATCACTTTGTATTGCTTACAGCTTGTAAGGTCTTCTTATTATTTATAGTTTCTCAGGGTTGTATTCTGTAGTGATAAGGAAAAAGAATGAAGGGCCTTAGAGAAATTCATAATAGACGATGTTAAGCATCTTCCAAAAGATTTAAATTAAAGAGGTGAAACATGATGAGCTCCTCCCGTTCTTTGTTGGAGCAGCATGTGTGCAGGAAGGTTATCCAACTGCAGTTCCTGGAAACCCAGGTTCAGGAGCTACAGCTTTGACTGGGAACACTGCGGAGTATCCACCAAGCTGGCAGAATCCTAGATAGCATGGTCAGAGAGCGGTCACACTGCGGGCTGAAGGGGAATAGGTAGCCACTAGGACTAGACGGGCAGTGCATAAATCCCCTGTGGCCATCCCCTCTGTAAAACATATCCTGCTGTGGATACTATTGTGGAGGAGGGGGTGGGGGGTGTACCTTCTCATGGGAAAATAGGAACAGCCAAATTCTTGGCACCACAGTTGGCTCTGCTGGGTGGGGGAGGAGAAAAGAAGTGTGGAAATACAATAATGTACAATCATAGGCGATTCGAATGAAGGGGAATGGACAGGTATTTCTGTAAAAACGTATTTCTGTAGCTGAAAACAAGACTTCAGGATAGCATGTTTCTCCCTGGTGCTTGGGTTAATGACGACTCAGCACGGCTACAGGACGTTCCATAGCAGGGGAGGGTAAACAACCACTGGTTGTGGTACATATTGACACCAATGACTTGGTGAAGACAAGGGATGTGGTCTTAGAAGCAGAATGTAGGGAGTTGGGAAGTAAGGTGAAAAGTATGAGTGAGAAGATAGTGATGTCAGGATTACTACCAGTTCTGTGCACCAATCAGCGTGTAAATGGCAGGATGTATTGGATAGACACATGGCTAAAGACTTGGTGCATATGGTAGAGATTCACATTCAATGGTGGGGTTGCATTGCTAGTTTAAAAATGGATGTATACACAATATTGAGGAATGATATTATCTCTGATGATGTAGAATCTGTGTGAGTTGAATGAGAAATATCGAGAGACTAAAAAAAACACGAGTGAGGATGGTTTATAGATACCAAACTATGGTGATGATGTTGTGAATAACAATAAACAGGAAATCAGAGATACTGTGGTAACAGAACATCTGTAACTATGGGTGACTTTAATCTACATATAGATTGGGCAAATCAGCTCAGTTATAATATCATAGAGGACGAATTCTCGGAGTGAACATGGGATGATTTTCTAGGCCAATACATTGAGGAACCAATTAGAGAACAGACAATGTTACTCTGAGTATTTTGCAATGAGAAAAGAATAATTGGTGATGTAGCCTTGAGGATGAGTGACCATAATATGATAGAATTCTAAATTGGAGTGAGGTAATTGATTCTGAGTCTCGGGTTCAATGGTGTGTGATATGAATTAGCCATGATTAATTGGGAAATGGTATGAAAAGAAATGATAGTGGATAGGCAATGGCAAACACTCAAAGAGCGAATGGGTGAATTACAAAAATTGTTTATTAATGTCCGGCACAAGTGTGCGAAAAGAATAGTGTCTAAACCGTGGCTTACAAGGGAAATTAGAGACAGTACTAGATGTTTAACAAAGTCACACAAACTGGTAAGAGGAAACAATAGATTTGAGGATTGGAAATAGTTTAGATGTCAGCAATGGAGGACGAAGGGACTGATTCAGAACAGGTAAGTCGAGTATGAGTAAGGTTTGAGGAACATAAGAACTGTCTAAAAATTTCCACGGTCGATAAAGAGAACAAGGCTGATGAAAACCTTTGTAGGTCTCTTCCAGTCGGAAGCAGGTGAATTCATAATGGGGAACAAAGAAATGGCGGATGAACTGAATTCATACTTCACACGTGTCCTCCTTTTGTGAAGACAGACGTAATAGAACATAGAACATAGAAAAATACAGCGCAGTAGAGGCCCTTCGGCCCTCAATGTTGCGCCGATCCAAGCCCACCTAACCTACACTAGCCCACTATCCTCCATATGTCTATCCAATGCCCGTTTAAATGCCCATAAAGAGGGAGAGTCCACCATTACTACTAATGTATTGGAAATTATGGGAACACAGGGTTTGGTGAGAAAGAGGAACTGAAGGAAATCTGTGCTGGTAGAGAAGTGGTGTTGGATAAATTGATAGGACTTAAGGTTCTTACATGCCCAAGGCTTGATAATCTACATCCCAGAGTACTTAAGGAAGTGCCCCGAGAAATAATGGATGCATTGGTGTTCATCTTCCAAGATATATTTGAATCTGAAATAGTACTGACAGATTAGAAGTACTAATTTAATGCCACCATGTAAACAGGGAGGAAGAAAGAAAACAAGGAATTATAGATCAGTGAGTCTGACATCAATAGTGGAGACAATGCTAGAGTCTATTATCAATGATCTTGCAGCAAAGCACTTAGAAACAGTAATAGAATCTAACACTGCATGAATTCTAAAATGGAAATTGTGTTTGCAAATCTACTGGAATTCTTTGTGGCTGTAACTAGTGGAGTTGATGAGAGGGAACCAGTGGATGTGACTTATTTGAACTTTCAGAAGTCTTCTGACAAAGTACTGCATAAAAGATGAATATGTAAAATTAATTTGCATGGGATTGGAGGTAGTGTATTGAGATGGATAGAAAGCTGGTTAGTGGACAGGAGTCAAAGAACAGGAATAAGTGATATTTTTCTGAATGGCAGGTAGTGATTAGTGGGAGACCAAACACTGACATGTATGAGCTACAAAACAGTTGCTGGCTCAACTTAGAAGCACACAGAGAGCTGCATATCACATCACAGGATAGCTGCAAGACGAAAAACAGTAAATGTCACAGGGATCGGTACCCATTTATAACATATGTTAATGATTTAGATGAGGGAACTAAGTATAATGTCTCAAAGTTTGCAGATGACATAAAGCTGGGTGGGAGAGTGAGCTGTGAGGAAGATGTCGAGATGCTTTAGTGGGATTTGGATGGGCTGAGTGGGTAAATGCACAGCGATTGCAGTATAATGTGGATAAATGTGAGGTTATCCATTTTCGTAACAAAAGTAAGATTGTAAGTTATTAGTTGAACAGCTGTAATTTGAGTGAGGGGGATGTTCAATGAATCCTGAGTGTCCTCATTCACCAGTCGCTGAACGTGAGCATCCAGGTGCGGCAGGCAGTAAAGAAGGTCAACTGTATTTTGATGATTTGGAACAAGGATGTCTTGCTGTAATTATACAGGGCATGGGGGAGGCCACACCTGGAATATTGTCAGCAGTTTTGTCTCCTTATCTGGGAAGGATGCTATTAGTAGAGAAAGACTGCAGCAAAGGTTCACTAAATTGATTTCTGAGATGGTAGGATGTATAAGGAGAGATGGAGTTAGTTTACATTGTATTCACTGGAGTTCAGATGAATGAGAGTGGATCTCATAGAAACTTATAAAGTTCTAGTAGGACCTACAGGTTAGATGCAAAATGATATTCCCAGTGGTAGGGGGGCTCCAGAGTCAGGGGTCATAGTTTAAGGATAAAGGGTAAACCTCTTAGGACTGAGATAGGAGAAATGTCTTCACCCAGACTCTGATAAGCCTATGGGATTCACTGCCACAGAAAGTAGTTGAGACCCAAGCTTTGTGTTTTCAAGATGGAAGAAGTTATGGCTCTTGTGGCTAAAGGGATCAAGGGATATGGGGGAGGGGCGGGGGCTTAGGTGTTGAACTCAATGATCAACCTTGATTATAATAAATGATGAAGCAGGCTCAAGGGGTCAAATGGCCTATCCTGCTCCTAGAGATGTGTTTCGATGTTTCTACAGTGATTTGTAAGGCACCAAATGAGTTGTGCCATAGTCCTGGCAGTGAATTGTACGGAAGCCCAGATTGTGCTCACTTGTCTCTATTTGTACTTTGTCGAAAACATTTACATCTATCGATACAATCTAAAAGCACTGAGATAGATTGATGACTCGCCATAATCTCTGCCTAAGTCAATGACAGTAGCTACTAGTTTTCCACATTTCCTCACACATAACTAGTTGACCCATGTGTTTGACAGTAATTGCATTCTCTAACTGATAACTCAACACTTATTTTGTTCAGCTCATTGATATGTACTTGCTGTTTCCTGATTCTTTGAGGTTATTATTCAGTTTCAGTTGAAGTAAACCACACAACAATGACAAACCATTAATTATATTTACTCCTGTGTGCTAATTATGGAGGCAGTGAAGCATTGTCTCTCTGGTTAAGAACCGATCCAGGATATTATACACCATCAAAAATGGAGAACAAATCCAACGGGATGATTTCCTCTGTCAGAGATGATCTTATTTCTTTTCCTTTTGCTGGCCCTGTGATGTGATGTGCAGCTCTCTCTGTGCTTCCAAATTGAACCGGGCAGTCGTTTTGTAGCTCACACATGCCAGCGTTTGACTCCCAACCGTGGAAGCTGTGAACTGCAATCCCCAGTGCTGCCCATCATTCAAACCTATCAGCTTCAGTTGCATGCATTTTGTCACTTCTCAGCTGGATGGTTCGTGGATGCTCTATATGGGGCGAGCCATTCCAACCTGGAAAGGAAGAAAAATTGACATTTTCCAGCTTGTGTTACATGTCCTGCTGGTAACCTATGAAGTATCACTGACAGCAATAATAAAATATTCTGATGCTCAGAGTATTGTTCCTGAACAGATGAGAGCAGGTATAATAGGAAGAAAGTTTTCTGAGGTGGTGGTGGATTGGAAAGGGGGAGGGGTGTGGTGGAGAGAGAGAGAGAGAGAGGGAGAGAGAGAGAGAGAGAGAGAGAGAGAGGGAGAGAGAGAAAGGAGCTGAGAGAAAGAGTTCAACATAATAAATTGGAATAAATGGAAGGATCTTGCATTTTTTCAACATCTTTCACAGGCTCAGGACAGAAGAAATAGGAGCAGGAGTTGGCCATTTGGCCCATCAAGCCTGATCTAGCATTCAATAAGATCATGGCTGATCTTTTCATGGCTCCATTTATCTGCCTGCTCACGATGACCCTTATTTCCTTCACTGTTCAAAAATCTATCAATGTTCGCTTTAAAAGCACTCAACAGGGTCACATCCACTGCTTCATCGGGCAGGGAATTCCACAGATTCAGTCAACTCAAAATCTGCGTCCCCTTATTTTGAGGCTGTGACCCAAGTTTGACTTTTCCCCCACCAACAGAAACAATCTTCTGCTTCTATCTTATCTATTCCCTTCATAATTTTATGTGTTTCTTTAAGATCCCCCTCATTCCTCTAAATTGAAATTAGTATAATCCCAGTCTACTCAATCTCTCTTCATAAACCAACCCCCTCAATGTCCAGAATCAACCTGGTGAACCTCCTTTGCACCCCCTCCAATAGAAAATAGACAATAGGTGCAGGAGTAGGCCATTCTGCCCTTCGAGCCTGCACTACCATTCAATATGATCATGGCTGATCATCCTTAATCAGTATCCTGTTCCTGCCTTATCTCCATAACCCTTGATTCCACTATCCTTGAGAGCTCTATCCAACTCTTTCTTAAATGAATCCAGAGACTGGGACTCCACTGCCCTCTGGGGCAGAGCATTCCACACACCCACCACTCTCTGGGTGAAGAAGTTTCTCCTCATCTCTGTCCTAAATGGTCTACCCCGTATTTTTAAGCTGTGTCCTCTGGTTCGGCACTCACCCATCAGCGGAAACATGTTTCCTGCCTCCAGAGTGTCCAATCCTTTAATAATCTTATATGTCTCAATCAGATCCCCTTTCAGTCTTCTAAACTCAAAGGTGTATAAGCCCAGTCGGTCCAGTCTTTCAGCATAAGGTAGTCCTGCCATTCCAGGAACTGACCTCATGAACCTACGCTGCACTCCCTCAATAGCTAGAATGTCTTTCCTCAAATTTGGAGACCAGAACTGCACATGATACTCCAGGTGTGGTCTCACCAGGGCCCTGTACAGCTGCAGAAGAACCTCTTTTCATCTATACTCAATCCCTCTTGTTATGAAGGCCAGCATGCTATTAGCCTTCTTCACTATCTGCTGTACCTGCATGCTTACCTTCATTGACTGGTGTACAAGAACACCCAGATCTCTTCGTACTGCCCCTTTACCTAAATTGATTCCATTTAAGTAGCAGTCTGCCTTCCTGTTCTTTCCACCAAAATGGATAACCATACATTTATCCATGTTAAACTGCATCTGCCATGCATCCGACCACTCACATAACCTGTCCAAATTTGCTAATGTTATTAATAATACCATCTTCTATATCATTAACATATATTGTTAAAAGCTGCGGTCCCAGAACTGATCCCTGCAGTACCCCACTGGTCACTGCCTGCCATTCTGAAATGGAGCCGTTTATCACCACTTTTTGTTTCCTGTCAGCCAGCCAACTTTCAATCCAAGTTTGTACTTTGCCCCCAATACCATGCACCCTAATTTTGCTCACTAACCTCCTATGTTGGACTTTATCAAAAGCTTTCTGAAAGTCCAGGTACACTACATCTACTGGATCTCCTTAGTCCATCTTTAGAGTTACATCCTCCAAAAATTCCAGAAGATTAGTCAAGCATGATTTCCCCTTCATAAATCCATGCTGACTCTGACCTATCCTGTTGCTACTATTCAGATGTGCCGTAATTTCATCCTTTATAATAGACTCCAGCATCTTTCCCACCACTGAGGTCAGACTGACTGGTCTATAATTTCCTGCCTTCTCTCTCCCACTTTTCTTAAAAAGTGGTACAATATTAGCCACCCTCCAATCCACAGGAACTGATCCCGAATCTATCGAACTCCAGTGCCAGTACGTCCTTTCTCAATTGAGCAGATCAAAACTGTGTCCAGTTTGCCAGATGTGTCCTCATCAGCACACTATACAGCCGCAGCATGACCAGAACATCCCAAAGCACCTTACACACAATGAATTACTTCACTCTCTTCGATCAAAGAATTGTTATGGTGCAGATGGAGGTGATTCAGCCCAGTGTGCCTGCTCCAGTTTATTACCTGAAGCCAATGCTCTGCCTTTCCTCCATAGCCCCACACATCATTTCCACCAAAATAACCATCATATTTCTCTCAGTTGAATCTGCCCCCAGCATATTTCCAGGCAATGCATTCCAAACCCAAACTATTTTCTGTGTGAAAAGGTTCTTCTCCCTTCACCCTGGCTATGTTTGCTTATCACTGCAAAACAATGTGGGAACTGCAGCTGCTCAGAACATTAATTGAGAGTTGAAAAAATGCAAAGAATGTCGGAGAAACTCAGCAGGTCCAGCAGCATTTGTTAAGGCAGAGTTAATTTTTTGAGTCCAATGCAACTCTTCAGAAGTGCCCGTAGCTGTCTCACCTGTGGCACGGTTTGGAGTATGACAACTAATTTCAACAATTTTGGATAGTGAGGGGGCACATCCAGCTCGACATTCCTACAGGAACATGTCAGGAAACTCAATAAGATAGAAATTGGTTGGGCATTTTCTTTTATATTTCACAAGTGGCAATTATCCCCTCTTGAACAGTTCCAAAAAAAAGAGTCATACCCCTACAGCTACTGTCAGTTCTGCTGAGATTCCTCATAAATTTGTGTTTTATTTCAGATTTGCATGAACAGCAAGATCTTGTTTTTACATTAGGACAGACCGTATTTTTTTACTCAAACGAAAAGTCTGAAAAGGACAAGAGTCTTAATATTCTCATTCATTGTAAGACACTCATACTTGGTCTTGAATGCTCTCCTACTGAGTCTTCCCACTGATAATATTTCTCTTAATTCAAAGGTTATAATTTAAGCAACAGCAATGCAACTGTGTTTAATTTTTGAATATGGTATTAATGCATTTCAAGTCTGAAGTTAACAACTGAATGGGATTAAAAAATGGAATTCTTCCTCCAAACCTCTTTCCGTTTGGCTAATGCCTGGGTGTCCTTAATGTGAGAGCTCGTTTCCAACTGCATAGTGGTTGTAATGTGTGAATAATTCAGTCTGGCTTCTCTCATTGGCGAAAGCAGTTGAGTCTCAGAATTGCTGTATAGCTGCAACCTACTGAGAGCAAAGATATTTGACCAACACGAGTTTACTTTTCCTCCAAGTATTTGACCCTGACATTAAATGTTGATAATTCACTAATGAGGTGCTATCTGGAATCAGTGGGATGTTCAATGTGTGTCCTGTTGTATTTGTCTGACATATTCTAACCAACTTCCAGGGACCAGCCTCAGATATCTGATCTTTGTTGATTATAAATGCTTAGCACATCATTGACAAAGGTGCCATTATATGGAAAATCTATTGTCAGGCTGAAGAAATAAATAGCGTTTGTTCTACACTATTCTGTGAAATAGCAGAGGTGGAAGGAGTGTATGTTTGTAAATATACAAACACGGCGGCACGGTGGCACAGTGGTTAGCACTGCTGCCTCACAGCGCCAGAGACCCAGGTTCAATTCCCGACTCAGGTGACAGACTGTGTGGAGTTTGCAAGTTCTCCCCGTGTCTGCGTGGGTTTCCTCCAGGTGCTCTGGTTTCCTCCCACAGTCCAAAGATGTGCGGGTCAGGTGAATTGGTCATGCTACATTGCCTGTAGTGTTAGATAAGGGGTAAATGTAGGTGTATGGGTGGGTTGCGCTTTGGCAGGTCGGTGTGGACTTGTTGGGCCGAAGGACCTGTTTCCGTACTGTAAGTAATCTAACCTAATCTAAAAATATAGTGCCAATTAAGTGGCTGCTTTGTCCTGGATGATGACAGCTTTTTGTTGGAACTGCACCCATCCAGGCAAGTGCGGAGTATTCCATCAAACTTCTGACTTGCACCTTGTAGACAATGGAGAGGCTTTGGTGGGGTGTGGGGGGGGGGTCAGGAGGTCTGGCAGTGTCAGTGGAGAGAGAGCCAGGGTTAACACTGAGTCCAGTATTACCACTGAATTCTCATTTCTCAGGAGTCTCCACATGCAGAATCACATTAGACAGAAAACGTGGTTACAGAAATAAAAACAGCAAGTGCTGGTAGAATTCAGTGGTAATACTGGACCCAGTGTTATCTCTGGTTCCCTCTCCACTGACACTGCCGACCTCCTGACCCCACAAAGCCTCTCCACCGTCTACAAGGTGCAAGTCAGAAGTTTGATGGAATACTCCCCACTTGCCTGGATGGGTGCAGTTCCAACAAAAAACTGTCATCATCCAGGACAAAGCAACCACTTTATTGGCACTACATTTACAAACATACACTCCCTCCACCTCTGCTATTTAGTAGCATCAGAATACAGGATGCATTGACAAGATACACTGCAGAAATTCACCAACACTCCTTAGACAGCACCTTGCAAGCTCATGACCACTTCCATCTAGGAGGGCAAGGGCAGCAGGTGCATGGGAACACTACTTCCTGAAAGTTCTGCTCCATGCTACGCCCCATCTTGACTTGGAAATATATCGCCATTCCTTTAGTGTCATTGAGTGAAAATCCTGGAATTCCTTCCCTGAGGGCATTGTGGGTCAACCCACAGCACAGGGACTGCAGCGGTTCAAAAAGGTGGCTCACCATCACCTTTTCAAGGGGCAACTAGGGATGGGCAATAAATGCTGGCCCAGCCAGTGATGCCCACACCCCACAAGTAAATTTTTAATATTAGATGATGTGGCTTTCAAACTGAGGAGCAGGATGTTGGATTTTGCTTGAGTGGAAAGCTTTGAGGAATATTGAACATGGAACTGATGGCATATTGTAAAAAACATGGAGAATTGCAAGCAAGAGAGAGAAGTTTTAGACCTGAAAAGAGAAATGCTGACCTGACAGAGGATAAATTTTTTGTTAAATATTGCCCAATATCTGAGATTAAAAAATATCACAAAATCCGATAACATTTTTTTCTCAATCGTTTTGCACTAAATAAAATATATAATCTACTGTCTCCCTAAAAAAAAAGCCTTCTGGGTTTTTCTTTCAATGATTTGAACTTTGCCACACTGAGAATTTGCTATTTTGATCCACAAATTCCCAATAAGTATGTGGTAAAGAAATCTATTCCATCTAATTGATCCAACTCAAACCATCGATAGTAAAACATGAGAGGTACAGCCCGTTAGCCAGATGGGCGGGTGGCTCCTGAGCTGTGTCTGATGGACCCTGGTGTTGAAAGACAGTACCATCCTTCTGGGTGTGAAAGGAGCAGATGATTTCCCGCTGCCCTATTTCTGGTGAAGTTGAATTCTTCTCTCAATGGTTCATGCTTGATTTTCTGCTACTATGTATCAATAATGTGGATCTTGGTGTACATGGGACAACCCCAAAGTTTTCAGATGACACTAAGATTGGAAAAATTGTAAATTGTGAGGAGGGCAGGTGTAACTCCAAAGGGGCATTGACATGTTGGTGGAGTGGGCTGACAGATGACAGATGATGTGCACAGAAGTGTGAGGTGATGCACTTTGGTCAGACAAACTTTGAAAGACAATATGAAATAGGGGATACCACTCCAAAGGGGCTAAGGGAGCAGAGAGACTTGGGTGTATATGTGCACATATCATTGAAGGTGGCAGGACATGAGAAGGGAGCAATAAATAACGCATAGTGTTCACAGTGAGTAGTTTTGGTGTGAAACACAGTGCCTGTAAATGTGGTGGAGGCAGGTTCATTTGATGTGTTCAAGATGGTATCGGATGAATATTTGAATATTATATGAGGAACTGGCAGAAGATTAACACTAGGGAATAGAACCTGTGCAGTTAAAATGGACAAAATGGCCTCCTTCTATACTGTAAAAATCTGTGATTCTGAATTGAGTGTCCTTTAATCACCCTGACTCAATTTATTTTTCATGAAATTAATCTGTGTCTGAATGTATTGTTTTGGTCTAACTTGATGTTAATTTATGTTTGTACTTGTGTTGACCATGTTCCTTCTGAATTTAGACCATTCCAGGACTTGAACACCAAAATTGAGAGAGCAGTATGAAGGAAGAGTCTCACAATGTTTCAGACTGGACTTGAAACATTAATTCTGTTTCTCTCTCCATAGATGCTGCCAGACCTGCTGAGTTACTCAAGCATTCTCTGTTTTTATTTGAGAGTTCCAGCATCGACATTACTTTTCCTCCTTACAAAGGAAGTTCTGTGCCTTTGGAGGTGCTGCCTATAAGATGAGATGTCAAACTGATGCCTTGTCTGCCTGCTTACATGAATTACATGATCCCATGGTACCATTTTGAAGGAAGAACAAGTAAATTATCCCCAGGATCCTAGTCAGTATTTACACCTCAATCAGCATCACTAAAACAGATTGTCTGTTTATTACCTCCTTGCTGTTCATGGGAGCTGACTGGTCATAAATTATGTGCTGTATTTTTACTTTACCAGAGGGAAAACCCTTCAAAAAATATTCTATAGGCTGAAAAGTTCCCTGGAGTTGTGACAGCTCCCATTTACTGTAAATGAGATTCTTTGTTTCATTTAGATTTTTTGAAGGCCTTTTCAGAGAGTTATTGTGAGGAAATGACTCTTGGCTTGAAATCACTCCTCTCAGTCAAGACCATTCAGTATAAGAGCACAAATACGCCATTCAGCCCATCGACTCTGCTCCACCATTCATTGAGATCATGGCTGATGTGGTAATCCTCAACTTCTAATTTCCTGCCTATAATCTTTGATTGTCTTACTGATTAAAAACCTGCCTGTCTCACTTTCAATATAGCTAGTGAACAATCTTCTGTGATAAGGAATTCCAAAGATTCACTCCCTTCTGAGAGAAGAAATTCCTTCTCATGTCTGCCTTAAATATGTGACCCTTATTCCACAATAACCAAAACAGAAATTGCTGGATAAACTCAGCAGGTGTGGCAGCATCTGTGGAGAAAAAGCAGAGGTAATGTATTGGGTCCAGTGGCCCTTCAGAATTTTATTTTGAGATCATGTCCTCCGGTCTTAGATTCTCTCGCAAAGGGAAAAGCCTCTCTATTGCTATCCTGTAAGTTTCCTAAGAGTATTATATGTTTCAATAAGCTCACCTTTCATGCTTCTGTATTCCATTGAATACAGGCCCAGTTGATTGAACTTCACCTCAAGCGACAATCTCTCCATATCAGCTCAATAAGCCTTCTCTGACCAGCCTGCAATGACAATGTATCTCTTCTTAGATTAGGGGTCAAATCTGTTCACAATATTCCAGCTGAATAGTGTTTTGTTACAGTCTAGAAAAAAACCTCCCAACTTTCAGGTTCCATTCCCTTGAAATAATGGCCTAAATTCCATCTGCGTTCCCTCTTACAACCTTAAAAAGTATTTGGATAAGCAACCAAAATGGCATAACATTCAAGTGGGAATTTGGGTGCCACTATTAATGTCTGGTGGCCGAATTGGGAAATATTCCAATATGGTATCTGCAAATTTAAATAGGGTCATAAGGATGTACAGCATGGAAACAGAGCCTTTGGTCCAACTCAATCATGCCAACCAGATATCCCAACCCAATCTTGTCCCATTTGCCAGCACTTGGTCCATATTCCTCTAAACCCTTCCTATTCACATACCCATCCAGATGCCTTTTAAATGTTGTAATCATACCAGCTTCTACCATTACCACTGGTAGTTCATTCCAAACACACACCACTATCTGCGTGAAAAAGTTGTCGCATAGAAATGTATTTTATTAATGATGTGGTTCCAAAATCAACAACTGCATCCATTTATTAAGGTTTGTTAACATAGAAAACTCTCAGTGCACTTCACAAAAGTATAATCAAATTTCAAATGATTGCTGTAATCCTCCTCAAACTGTGATCCTTTTCTTTCTATGAATCTCTATTGATCTGTTTCAGTATTGATCACTTTTCCCCCGAAACGAAAGACAGGACAAACTTTGGCTTTTCAACATTGAAAAGATGCAAGTGAGACAGGACCAGTAAGACAGAAGTCACTCCACAATGTAAGTGTGAATTGCTGCACTTTGGAAGATCAAATGTTAAGGAAAAGCATGCAGTTAATGGCAGGATCCTGAATAGCATTGATGTACAGAGGGATATTGAGGTTCAAGTCCATAACTCCCTGAAAGTGGCAATGCAAGTAGATAGGGTGGTAAAGAAGGCATATGGCATGCTTGCCTTTATTAGTTGGGAAATTGAGAAGAGTCAGGATGTCATGTTGCAGCTCTTTAAGACTTGGGTTAGGCCATATTTAAAGAATATTGTGCTCAATTCTGTTTGCCACATTACAGGAAGGATGTGGAGGCTTCAGAGAGGGCGTAGGAGAGATTTACCAGGATGCTGCCTGGATTAGTGGGTATGAACTATAAGGAGAGGCTTGAAAAATTCAGGTTGTTTTCTCTGGAGCAGCGAAGGCTGATGGGAGACTTGTTGGAGGTTCTATATTCCAATGTAAGGTTCATAATTATATAAGATCAGGGATCAAACCTGATTTATTGTCCATCCCAACACTATGAGTCAGCCACATTGTTGTGAGTCTGGTGTCACAGGTAACGATGGCAGATTTCCTTTCCCAAATAGGGTTTTTACAATATTTGGTAGTGATTAGCTACATGACTGCTGTGAGTATAAGTTTTAATTCCCCATGTTATTAAACTCAAATTTTACCATTTGCCCTGGTGTGATTCGAACTATTTTTCCCAATACATTAGCCTGGGGTTAGCAGATTGCTAGTCCAGTTGCATTACCACTATGCCCCACCTTCCCATTATCTCATGGCATTCCCCACTGAATATTCTTCCAAAGCTTTGTGTTAGCTGCAATGTACAGTGTGAACATGCTCTGGGTGGAGGGATCTAGAGCACAAAAAGTACCCAACACTTGGACTGGTCATTTTGGTCAAATAACAGAATAGAGAACCTTCACATAATTTAACAAGTCCATGTTATGACAGGAAACAAAGGATTGGATGAGCTGGAAAGGTCAGCTGACCTTCCTTGTCCAAATGTGCCTGGTCATTGTATAATCTCGAGGGAAATAAAAATATAAATGCTGAACTGATGATGGGTTGAGTATGACTATGTTAGCCCTGAATGCTGACAGCATCCATCACCACTTCCCCAAATGTCTGCTGCTAATTCATTTTGTGTTCTGCAGCTGTTGCAAATTAAAATTCACTCTGTTAATCATGTGAACTTGTTTACTCTGCTGTTCCTGCTCAGTACAAATGCCCACCTCCTACTGCCAGTTGATAACAGCTGTGCCTCTGAATTATTCTGATCAGAGCCATGGAAATGGATTGACTTCGATGCCCAGTATTTTCATGCCCCTCCATCTACTGCAGTTCCTAATGTCATTGTGTCTGTGTATGTATGTGCCAGGCAAGTTCTGATTTATTAAAATCAACTGATTCTAAATTTCTCTGCAGTGATATAGACTTAAAAGAAAAGCAAAATAAAACACAGAAGGGACAATAGAAGCACAAAAGTGAAATTCTGATCATTATTATAGCGCAAAGATTGACTTGAGCAGAATTTCTTTTATTGGAATGTGATAGTTCCATTAAAATTTATTAACAGAAATTCTCAAAATTAGCAGATCTACAATAGCATTAAATTTTTAAAATAAGCTTAATTGTATTACATGTGTTTAAAAGGAAAACAAAATCCTGCGATATAAGTGTCTCTGCTTTGACCAGATTTTATTACCCATCCCGAGTTGCCCCTGTAAATGATCTGCATTCTTGAACGTGGGGGCCTTCTGTACTTAAAATGCTTCCACAGTCAGGCAGTCATGTGCTTGACCCAGTGACAATGGGAAAGCAGTGTACACATCAAAAGTTCTGGGGCTTTACTTTTCATTTGTTCAGGGCAGTGGGCATTATTGACCAGACCAGCATTTATTGCCTTTCCCTAATTGCCCAGAGTCCAGTTCAGAGGCAACCAGATGGTTATTGGCCTGGACTCAGCTGTAGGACACACCAGGTAAGGACAGCTGTTTCCTTCCCTTATGGACATTAGTGAATTAGGTAAGATTTTATGACAAGCAACATTAATTATGTGGTCACTATAAGGTTTGTTATCCTTTAAATTTCAGATTTATATTGAGTTCAATTTTGCCATCTGCCAGGATGGGATATAAACCATTATCTCCTGAATATTGGCTGGGGATTCTATAATACTAGTCCATTATCATACCACTACAACATCTCTTGTGTAGGGGACCCTGAAGGTGTTGATATTCATACAAACTTGTCATTTCTGTCCTTTTAGGTAGCAAAGACCTGGAAGGTGTGTCATAGGGGAATTTCCTGAGATAGACAACAACTGAAACTGTGCATCGCTGCTGAAGGTGATGGAGAGACAATGCTCCAGTGGTATTAAATAATGTTCTGGGGACCAAGGTTCAAATCCTGCCACAGCAGATGGTTGAATTTGAATTCAATAAGTATCTGAATTTAAAAGATTAACAGTGACCATGAATCAATTGTTAGGAGAAGCCCATCTGCTTCACTGATATCCTTTCGGGAAGGAAACTGCTGTCCTTACTGGTCTGTCCTACATGTGACTCCACACCCACAACAATGTGGTTGACTCTGAACTGGTCTCTGGGAAGGGCAGCAAATGCTGTCCGAGCCAGTGACTCCCTCATCCTGTGAATGAATAAAAGTAAAGGTTGGTGAACATAATGTGAACTGTTTTGTTCTGATTGCTACAAACATAGAAAGTGCTGGAGAAACTCAGCAGGTTTGCCATCATTTGTAAAGAGTAGAACAGATTTAATAGTTGAGACCAGTGACCATTCTTCAGAACTGAAGATGTTTCTGATGCTTCAGGTCAGAAGACGTGTCACACTGAACTTGCGACATTAACTGTTTCTCTCTGCACAGATGATGCCAGACCTGATGAGTTTCTCCAGCATTTTCTGTTTGTTTCAGATATCCAGTATCTGCAATACCGTGTTTTTTATTATATATTGTTGTTCAGGCTGGTGCCAAGCCTCTTGACTGTCAGATATATTGAATTACTAAAAAGTACTTGCAGATCAAAACCGCTGTAAGGATCAAGGTAAAGATTTGTTGCCAGTTACAGTACAATGAAACTCTAATTCACCATGAAGAACATTTAAGCTTTATTTTTTAATGTCAATGAGCTGCATTATTTCCTGGACTGAATTCATTGTCAGCGACATAATTTGTGTCTTTCACTCTTTTAAGCAGAAATTGGTCTAAAACTGGAACATGCAGAATTGCTTTCCCAGTGTGAATAATTCGGAGCCATTTCTATGATTCTATAGAACTGAATCAGTCACATTCAAAACAGGATCAATTCATTATCAAAGATAAAAATAACCATTGAAGCTCAATAGAATGATGTCTCAGTGAAACTCAAGCTGATGTTTTCTGGGTCACTTTGAGAGGAGCTACGTCAGAATACTCTGGAGATTAGATTAGACTTACAGTGTGGAAACAGGCCCTTCGGCCCAACAAGTCCACACCGACCCGCCGAAGCGCAACCCACCCATACCCCTACATTTACCCCTTACCTAACACTACGGGCAATTTAGCTTGGCCAATTCACCTGACCCGCACATCTTTGGACTGTGGGAGGAAACCGGAGCACCCGGAGGAAACCCACGCAGACACGGAGAGAACGTGCAAACTCCACACAGTCAGTCACCTGAGTCGGGAATTGAACCCGGGTCTATAGGCGCTGTGAGGCAGCAGTGCTAACCACTGTGCCACCGTGCTGCCCAAAAGATATCGCAAAAGAAAGGGGCCTGAGAATTAGATTAGATTCCTTGCAGTGTGGAAGCATGCCATTTGGCCCATCAAGTCCACACCAACTCTGTGAACAGCATCCCCCCGACCCATTCCCCTACATTTACCCCTGACTAATCCACCTGACACGATGGGCAGTTTAGCATGGCCACTCCACCCTAACCTACATATCTTTGGATTACGGGAGGAAACTCACACAGACACAGGGAGAATGGGCAAGGTCCACATAACAGTCACTCAAAGCAGGAATTGAACCTGGGCCCCTGGCGCTGTGAGGCAACAGCGCTGATCACTGAGCCACTGTGCTTGTGAATGTCTTTAATGGAAATGCCTGATGAAGTGATGGATGGACGCTATGGTCGTTTCAGAGCTCCTCCAATGTTGTGACAGGACTGAACGTCCCTTTAGGATACACAGCAGTATCCTCATTTATGTCAAAATCGTAAATGAAATAAAAACAGAAAGTACTGGAGGAACTCAGCAGATCTGGCAGCATTTGTTGAGCACTTTGTATGATACAATCTGCCTCTAGAGCATTCAAAACAATACTTTTCACTCTATATCAGTTTATATGACAACAGTAAGTCAAACAATATCTCTGTCTTAAAAATGTACAACGGAAACATTTTCTGACAAGGCAGGTGGGATGTGGATTCTTGGTTTGACTTTGCTTGATTACAATAAAGGAGTAACATGAATGCAAGTTGGTGCTTGGACCTGGTGTTGGTCCAGATTAAATGCTCTGGATTGCAAATTCATTCTGAAACATCTGTTTCCAGGGTCACAGTGTAAGATTAGTTTGGCACATGACCATAGCACACTAGCAGTCCCTCATTCCCAGTAGCTAGCAGTGTGTACCACCAGTGACTGTGTCACTGGGAATCTCGGACACTGACTCCATGATTTTATTCTCATTCAGAATCTGGATGGATTTCCTGAGATCCTCCAATGGAACCAAAACCATAATGTGATACAATCAGCAAATTGGTCAAACTAATTTACTGTTCAAATAGGATACATTGTGTTCAATCAAATTTGCTTCTGACAGATGGAGAAAACATATTTTAATGTTGTAAAAGAGAAGGAGGTTTTCAGCAAATTACAAGGAAAAAATAAGTATTTCAGGTTTTTTTTCATTTTCAGCATCATCGTTGACAGTGATTGCCAGTTGATAATTAAGGTCTTCGTCAATCCTAACTTTAGCTCTGAGAAAGCTGCTTCCAGACATTTCTACTCTTTTTCTGTCTGCCAAGACTTTATGAAAAAGTTTAAAGTGTATAGGTTTGCTCTTTTCCCGTCATGTTCTATTAGTTTCAGCAATGTCATCAAGGTCCCCATCACAAAAGAGCATGAAAAGCTATTTTTTTCAACAAAAAAAAAGATTGTGTCATCTTTGAAACTTAAAGGGACCCCACATTTAATGTGAAAATGTGATAATCTTCTCAAAACCACCTTTGCCAAAGTAATCGCTTTCAGTGAGTTCACCACTGGCTATTTCGGGCAGAAACAGGTGTCGAATGAATTGTTTGCATATCATTAAAGGCACAATTACCTCCTCTACTTAATCACTTCTAAGTCGTGTTGGCTAATGGTGTTTGCAGAAATTGTGAATACAGTCATCAGCAAATGAGTTAAACGAGGAAAGTATTCAAGTCTTACAAAACGATTTTCGTCAGTAGCGAATACATGATAAAATGCAAAAGGAGAAAAGCCTTGCATTTCCGTGACCTCAAGAGAAGCTGATACAAGATCCCCCCCCTCCGTTTCCCTCCCCCACCTTTAGTAACTTCTAGTTCCCCGGCCCCGAGAGCTTTCTCTTCACTCTGGATGTGCAGTCTTTACACACATCTGCAGGCCCTCTGCTTCTCCCTCTCCAACAGACCCATCCAGTCCCCCTCCACCAATAGGCTTCTCCGCCTCACTGAACTAGCTTCACCTAATTGACTTTTCCTTTAACTCCTCTCATTTCCTGCAAATCTACGGGATGGCTATGGGAACTTGGATGGGCCCCTCTTTGTTGGCTACCTGGGCGTGGTGCCCCAACTCTTCTGCCATTACATCGCTGACAGCGTCGGTGCAGCATCCTGCACCCAGGCTGAACTGGAGCAGTTCAGCGACTTTGCGCACAACTTCCACCCCGCTCTCAAATTCACTTCATCCATCTGAGACACCTCCCTCCCCTCTCTTGACCTCTGCAGCGACAGTCTCCAGATGGACATTGTACTACAAACCCACGGACTCCCATAACTACCTGGCCTACACCTCCTCCCACCCAGAATCCTGCAATAACTCCATCCCACTCTCCCCATTCCTCTGCCTTTGTCACATCTGTTTGGATAAAGAGACATTCCACTCCCAAGCATTCCAGATGTCCACCTATTTCGAACAATGTGCTTTTCCTCCCTCTGCCATCTGGACAGCCCTCACCGCACCAACTCCGTTCCCCATTCCACTACTCTAATAACCCCCAGCGCAATAACAACAGAGTCCCTCTTGTCCTCAACTACTACCCTAACAGTTTCTGCATCCAATGCATTAGCCTTAAACACTTCCACAACTCCAACTAGACCCCACCACCAAGAACATCTTCCCCTCCCCCACCCCCCTCTGCCTTCCGCAAGGATCGTTCCCTTTGACAGTCCTTGGTTTGCACCACTCTCTCCACCAACCCCCTTGAATCCCCAGGTACTTTCCCCTGCAACTAGAAAAGATATAAAACCTGCCAGGACACCACCCCCACACCTCCATCCAGGGCCTCAAACACTCCTTCCAGGTGAGACAGAGGTTTGCCTGCCTCTCCTCCAACCTGGTTTACTGCATCAGGTGCTCCCGATGTGGTCTTCTCTACGTCAGGGAGACCAAATGTAAACTTAGAGAATGGTTCATTGAGCATCTCAGCCAGGCCTGCAGAGGCCAACCGGACCTCCCAGTCACCACCCATTTTAATTCCCCTTCCCACTCCCTCTCCAACATGACCATCCTTGGCCTCCTCCATTGCCATAACGAACTACACCAAAATTGGAGGAACAACACCTCATCTTCCTCCTGGGCAGCCTACAGCCTGGAGGTCACAACATTGAGTTCTCCAATTTCCAGTAACCTCTCTTCCCATCCCCCGACCCCCTTCCCAGCCCCTCCCCCTCCCTTCCACTCCTCTGTGCCACCAACTGGATTCATTCCTCCCAACCAGGTGGTACCCTCTCCCTGTCTTTGCCTATCCTGACTTCACCACCCTGCCTCCACCACCCCCATTATCTGCAGTTCCCCTTACACCCACCCTCCAGTCCTGATGAAGGGCTACACCCAAAATGTTGACTTCTCCACCTCCTGATGCTGCCTGGCTTGCTGCTTTCTTCCAGCCTCCTGCTTGTCTACCTTGGATTCCAGCATCTGCAGGTTTTTTTTTATCTCTGATACGCTTAACAGCCGATGAACTGATTGTAAGGTGTAGACCGGACAGCGTGGAGAATGTCTCTGTTCATCCTCATTGTTACAGTGGCCAGGGAGCTCTGATATTCAACTGCATTAAATGAGCCTTCCAAAATGATATGGTCACCAGCATGGCACCCCCCCTCAGTGTGATGGTACATGTGCCACCTCAGATTCTGAAACTCTTGCTGATTGAGCCAATCACGGGAGCTGAAAACTGGTTAGCATGGTGGCTCAGTGGTTAACACAGCGCCAGAGTTTGATTCCATCCTTTGGTGACTGTCTGTGTGGAGTGTATGCATTCTCCATGTGTCTGGTTTCATCCCACAGTCCAAAAGTGTTCAGGTTAAGCGGATTGGCCATGGGAAATGCCAGGTTACAGGTATAGGTTCAGGATATAGGTCTAGGTGGGATGCTGTACAGAGATGCAATGCGGTCTAGATGGGCCTAATGATCTGTTTCCACACTGTCGGGAAAGCTATATTCCCTTTTGATACTTTAGCGCAAATCATTTCAACCTCTAATTCCAAATGACTGTGCATGTGGATGTCATTTTATCCTTTCATTGGATGTGGATGTTGCTGGTGAAGTCAGCATGTGTTGCTCATCAGTAAATTCCCATGGAGAAAGTGAGGACTATAGATACTGGAGATCAGAGTTGAGAATGTGGTGCTGGAAAAGCAGAGTGGGTCAGGCAGCATCCGAGGAGCAGGAGAATCAATGTTTCAGGCAAAAGGCCTTCATCAGGAATAAGCCTTTCATCAGGAATTTCCCATGAACTGAGTGCTAATGGTAGGTAAGAGCCAACAATATAACTTTGGCTGTGGATTTACATACCAGCCAGACTAGATCAGGACCAACAGATTTCCTTCCCTGAGGAACACTCTTTCATGACAATTGATGATAGTTGCATGGTCATCACTACCAAGACTTGTTTTCAATTCCAGACTTATTAATTGAAATTAAATTCCACCAGTTGTCATGGTGAATTTAAATCTATGTCGCCAGAGCATTAGCCTGGACTTCTAGTTTACTGGCCCAGCAAAGCTATCCTGCACCATTACCCCACATGGAAATATTAATTCATGCTGGTTTCCAATTTGGGGCAGAACCTGGAGATTGACATGATGTGGTTGAAATTTAGAAGCTCTACTAGAGATTTATTTTTCAATTATTATCTCATAGAATGTAGGTGTGACTGGCTCGGCCAGCATTTATTGTCAGTCCCTAGTTGCCCTTGAGAAGGTGGGGGTGAGCAGCCTTCTTGAACTGCGGTAGTCCATGTCCTTTAGGTTGACCCATAATGCCCTTACTGAGGGAATTCCAGGATTTTGACCCAACAACGGTGAAGGAACAGCAACATATTTCCAAGTCAAGATGATGAATGGTGTGCTCATGTATCTGCTGGGGAATGAAATAGTTGAAGTTATAATGCAATTACATATTTCCTGCAGGTTGGTATGATGTGACCTGCCCCAGGCTTCAGCCATTAGTTGACCAGCACAACCAGCGTTCTGATGAGCTGACTTCCCACACTGATTGGTGAGTTAAATAACTTATTATCTAATTAGAAAATCCATCAGCAAGGGAGGGCATGGTCAAATGGTATCATTGCTAGACTATTATTACAGGCAGCCAGGTAATGTTCTGGGCACTGTCATTCAAATTACAACATCACAGAGGGTGGAATTTGGTTTCAAATTTTTTTTGAAAACCTAGAATTAAGAGTCTAATGATGACCATGAAGCTACAGTTGATTGTTGGGGACAAACCCATCAGGGTCACTAATGTGCTTCAGGAAAGGAAATCTGCTGTCGATGTAGGTTTGCTCGCTGAGCTAGAAGGTTTGTTTTCAGATGTTTCATCACCATATTGGGTAACATCTTCAGTGAGCCTCCAGATGAACCCCTGGTGGCATGGTCCGCTTTCAATTTGTATGTTTGGGTTTCCTTAGGTTGGTGATGTCATTTCCTGTGGTGTCATCATTTCTGATGTGATATCATTTCCCGTTCATTTTCTCAGAGGATGGTAAATGTGATCCAGGTCAAGTGTGTTGGTTGATAGAGTTCCGGTTGGATCTTGTAACTGTATGAAAAGTTTTTTAAAAAACCACCACCACTTCCTCTGGCAGCTCATTTCATACACCCACCAACATCTGTGTGAAAAAGTTGATCCTCAGGTCTCTTTTATATTTTTCCTCTCTCACCCTAAACCGATTCTCTCTAGCTTTGGATTCCCCCACCCCAGGGGAGAGACCTTGTCTATTTATCCTGTCCATGCCCCTCATGATTTTGTAAACCTTTATATGGTCACCCCTCAGCCTCCAACACTCCAGAAAAAACAGCCCCAGCCTGTTCAGCCTCTTCCTGTAGCTCAAATCCTCCAACCCTGGCAACATTCTCTTGAATCCTTTCTGAACCCTTTCAAGTTTCACAACATCTTTCCAATAGGAAGGAGACCGGAATTGCACGCAATATTCCAAAAGTGGCCTCACCAATGTCCTGTACAGCCACAACGTGACCTCCCAACTCCTGTACTCAATGCTCACACTTGACTCAAAAAGTTAACTCTCTCTCTTTCCAAAGATGCTGCGCACTTTCTGAGTTTCTCCAGCATTCTCTGTGTTTATTTGAGATTCCCAGCCTGCAGAGTATTTTACTTTTGTAAGGAACTGCTGTGTTGTCTACCATTCCCTTCATTTGTATAATCTGCAACATTTTAATACTAAATATTTGTCTTTTTCTCAAACATTTGCTTCTCCATTCTTTTTACTTTGTCTCCTTTTTGCAACCTTGATCGGCCTGTTGCGCTGTGGGCCTTCATGTAAGTTCTCCAAAGAAATGATCACATTAGTTTTGGTAATAAGAACATGAAGCTTCACTTAACGCTGACAAAAATATATCAGATCAAGCCAACCTGTGTCGATGAGAAGCTGTCCCTAATTGGCCGGTCTATGAGCAGTTTGCAAAGGTTCACAAGCGAAAAGAAAATCATTGATTTGTCATAATAAGTAAGATGACTTAAATAGCTTTCTGGATCTGTAAATGGCTTTTAGTTGCAATCAATTTTATTCCCTGCTTTTATTTCATTTTACATCTACAAATCCATGTGTTCAGTTTTGAGCTCTTGATCAATAGTCCATTATTGTGGGAGACACCAGAAACAAAGAAACACGCTTTTTTGCTTCACATCACAAAGGTAACCAGGAGACAAATAAAAAACAAAGAGCCATAAACGAATTAAACTTGTAAAAACATTGATAATTTCAGTGAAGCGTGAAAAAGGATTTCAGGTGTGATAAACAATGGCAGTGAGTGCAAGATCAAAGATTCTATTTTAAGCAGTAATACCACCAACTGTCCCCAGTCAATCAATCTTTACCTTCAGATCATTGGAAATAGTGCTGGAGACTGAGCAAGGGCACCGTATTCAATTAGAGCCCAGGCTGAGAGATCACTTTCAGGACACCACTTCCTCATTCTTTTCACACTATCATTGCTGTACAGAAACCATGCTCTTGAATAGAATTAGGGTAGAGTGGCCATTCTAAATCACCCATAGTGTTCATAATGTATAGCCATAATGTATAGGTTAGGTGTGTTAGCCATGGGAAATGCAGGGTTACAGATTAGGGTAGGGGCTTCTGGATGGGATGCTCTTCAGAGGGTTGGTGTGGACTTGTTGGGCTGAATGACCTGTTTTCACACTGTTTGGATTCTATTAAAAAAATCATGAGTTCACGCCCCTTTCCAGAGACTTGAGCTCAAAACATGTTTTCAATCAAACATGGGGCATAGGCGTCGCTGGCTGGGCCAGCATTTATTACCCCATCCCTAACTGCCCTTGAGAAGGAGGCGGTGAGCTGCCTGATGTCAATGTAGTTATCATCCAGATGTTCCAGGAATGAGAGTATGGTCAGGGAGACGGTGTTCTGCTGTGGACCAGTTGCTCCTGTAAGTGAGTTGCAAAGGATCAAGGCCGGCTGGGAGGCTGGATGGGCCAGAAGACCTACTCCCGCTCCTCCTTCTTATGTTCTGATGTTAACCATAATTAACCTCTTAAAGTATTTCATAATGATGAAGATCAGAGCCACTGGGCAGTAGCCATTCAGGCAGGCCGCTTGATTTTCCTTTGGTTTTCTTGAAGCAGGTGGGGACTTAAGGTTGTAGTAAGGAGACATTGAAGATGACTGGAAAAACTCGTACCAGTTGGTGCTCACAGGATCTGAGGACATTGACAGCAACTCCATCTGGGCCAATCACTTTCCATGGATTCACCTTTCGGCGGCACGGTGGCACAGTGGTTAGCACTGCTGCCTCACAGCGCCTGAGACCCGGGTTCAATTCCCGCCTCAGGCAACTGACTGTGTGGAGTTTGCATGTTCTCCCCGTGTCTGCGTGGGTTTCCTCCGGGTGCTCCGGTTTCCTCCCACAGTCCAAAGATGTGCAGGTCAGGTGAATTGGCCATGCTAAATTGCCCGTAGTGTTAGGCAAGGGGTAAATGTAGGGGTATGGGTGGGTTGCGCTTCGACGGGTCGGTGTGGACTTGTTGGGCCGAAGGGCTTGTTTCCACACTGTAAGTAATCTAATCTAATAGAAAAAAAGGCTGTTTTAATATGTGTGGCAATTACTGTGGGCACAGGAGCATCTGAAACTGTTGGGAAAAGTGACATCATTTCATTGGCTTTCTGTTCAAAGTGAGTGTAGAATGCATTAAGCTCATCGAGGAGGGATGTACTGTTGCTCACGATTCTGTTCAACTTTACTTTGTAGCTCATTCTGACATGTGAGCCTTGCCACAAACGATGTTGGTCTGGGTCTCAGCTTAGTTTGCTATTGCCTCTTCATGTCTCTGATGGTCTTGCAAAGGTCACACCTGGATTTCTTGTGGAGCTCAGGGTTATCTAACTTGTATGCCTCAGACCTGGACTTCAATAGGGAGTGGATCTCCTAGTTTATCTCTGGTTTCCATTTGGGGAACATTTGGATGAACCTCTTCAGCGCACATTCATCTCCACACTTACTAATGAAATCTGTAATGGGAGTGATATCTCCATTTCGGTTGGCCACTGAGTTCTTGAATATGGTCCACACCCACTCCACTGTAGAAGTCCCTTGGAAGCCCTTCCGTTTCTTCAGGCCAACACTACGCTAGATTTTTGCACGGAGTCCTTGCACTTCAATTTCTACTTGTAAGCTGGGAGCAGAATTACTGCATTGTGATCTGATTTTCCAAAATGTGGTCGGGGGAATGGAACTTTGATGGCTGTGTAGCAGTGTTCAAGGATGTTCGGATCTCTGTCAGAGCAGGATACATGTTGATGGTATTTTGGTAACACATTCTTGAGCTTGGCCTGGCTGAAACCACCAGTTATGATGAGCAAGGCTTCGGGTGTTCACTTCAAGACTGTTTGTAGTGTTGTTTACTTCATCAAGTTTCACTTGAAACCTCGAAGTTTCAGTCTTATCTGAAGTCGAGTACATCTCCTAAGTTTCTTGGGTAGGTAGCTGCTCATTGATTCCTGCTGCTCTGTGAGGTAAGTGTGTACTCCTGAGGAAGGGTCACCTAACTTGAAATGTTAACTCTGATTTCTCTCCACAGATGTTGCCAGACCTCCTGAGCTTTTCCAGAAATTTGTGCTTTTGCTCCTGATGGTCTCTGTTTTAAGTCTGTTATCCTTTATCCTAAAACATTCTAGTTTGCCCCACATGGGGATGTATTCTCTCTACATCTATTTTGTCAATCCCCTTCAGCTTCTTATAGACCTCACTTTGATCTCCTGAGTAACAATGCTGTCACTTTGAGAGGTTATTTTGTCCTGGTCTGTTTCGAAGAGAGGTTGTGAGACAGAGGCACCGAGCTGTCTCTCAGAAAGTAAACAATTTGTGAGGTCTTGGGTATTTTTTGAACTTGGAACAATGCAAGCAGCCTTGGTGTGACCATCTCTCACAGACCAGGATTTTTTTTTTAAGTTTTTATGTTTAGTTTTAAACAGAAGCCTTTGGTGTTTCAACAGAGTTGGAAGATTCAGCGAATGTTTCCTGGCTACTACTCTCTCTAAATTTTCTCTTGATGTTTCTTCCTCCTGGATTGGAGAATTGCATGTGAGAATCTATATCTCAATTCATCTTTTTGCCAAGGAGTGTGTTTATGGGATGTTACTTTATTGGTACAGGTAATTAGAAATAGTTGCTGTATCTATTATTTCAAATTTTGTTCAAGTTAAATTTTCCAAATGTTATTTATTCTAAATTCCTCTCTTTTTTGTTTATATTTTAACTATAAAGTTGAAATAAATTCTGTTTTGTTTAATGTTGAATAGTTTGATATCCATCTGGAACACAGCACTTCACGTCTCCCTTTAAAACAAGAAAACATTAGGGTCTAGGCTACTCCGTTAAAATATATTGAGGGGATCTGGACTGGTTAATAGCACCTGTTATTCTTTAAAACTCCAGAGAGTATTGGCCTAAACTGCTCAATCTCTCTTCATGAGACAAACCTGTCATCTCTGGAACCAATGTTGTGAACCCTGTCTGAACTGCCTCCAATACAGCTCCAGTAAGGGACCAAAAACCATATGGAATACTTCAGCTGCAGTATCACTAATACCTTGTTCAGATTTTAATATTCATTCAAGGGATGTGAGGGTTGCTGACCAGCCCAGCAATTATTGTTGATCCCCAAGTGTACTGCTGTGGGTCTGAAGTCACATGTAGAACAGACCAGGTAAGGATGGCAGTTTCCTTCCGTAAAAGGCATCAATGAACCTGATGGATTTTTTTTCCTAAAAATTGATAATGGCTTTTTTTTGGCTATATGAGATTTTTTATTCCAGATTTTTACTGAATTTAAATCCCATTGCCTGCTGAGGCAAAGATTTGAACCTGGTCCCCTGGTCCATGAACCCTGGAGCTGAAAATGTGTTGCTGGTTAAAGCGCAGCAGGTCATGCAGCATCCAAGGAACAGGAAATTCGATGTTTCGGGCAGGGCTTATGCCCGAAACATTGAATTTCCTGTTCCTTGGATGCTGCCTGACCTGCTGCACTCTTCCAGCAACATATTTTCAGCTCTGATCTCCAGCATCTGCAGACCTCACTTCTTACCCCATGAACCCTGGACCCTGGATCATGAATCTGGTGACATTCCCATTATGGGATTGCCTCCTCAACAATGACACTTCCTTCCCTTTATACGCGAATCCTTTATCAATAAATGCCAACATTTCATTTGCCTTCCTTACTATCTGCTGTTCCTATGTACTTGTTTTGTGGCCAAGGATTTCACTGGTTTCTTTGAACGAAGGATATTTTCTTCCTCTCAGTTCTAAATGTGTCCTGAGACTATGTCCCCTGGTTCTAGATTTCCCAACAGGGAAAGGATCCTCCCCACACCTCATCTCTCCAACCCTGACAAAATTTCATACATTTTGATCAGATTCCCTCTTAACTTTCCTACTCATAGTGAATATAGGTTCAGTCGAACCAATCTCTACTTTTATGACAGACTTGCCATCACAAGTATCATCACTCCCTTTATGTCAAGTGTACTTTCTCTTTGGCACAGAGACTAAACTGAAAGAAATACTCAAGGTGTGGCCTTACCAAGGCCTTATATAATTGTAGCTGAAAATGTGTTGCTGGAAAAGCGCAGCAGGTCAGGCAGCAACCAAGGAGCAAGAGAACCGACGTTTGGGCATGAGCCCTTCTTCAGGAATCTTCTTAATGAAGAAGGGCTCATGCCCGAAACGTCGATTCTCCTGTTCCTTGGATGCTGCCTGACCTGCTGCGCTTTTCCAGCAACACATTTTCAGCTCTGATCTCCAACATCTGCAGGCCTCACTTTCTCCTTACATAATTGTAGTAAGATGTCCCTATTTTTGAACTCAAATCCTATTGCAATGAAGACCAAGATAAGAACAGCAATCCTATTTTTTTGCTGGTAACTGATTGATGGCAATGAATCTGATCAATGTTTCTCACATTGTTCTGTAGAACATAATCGTAAAATAGATCATCCTGAATCTTAACGTTGATTTCACTTCACAGATACTCCCAGACCTGCTGAGCTTTTCCAGCAACTCACAGATCTATATGTATATGTGTATATGTATGTATACACACCAGTCTTTAGGCATCAGTACGTGCATGTTGCAGTTTAGGACAGAATTCCTTTTTATTGACTCACCAATAGCAAATGATTCATAATAAAGTTCCAATTCATGAAGCTGAGTAGCTTGCATGAGAATTAGCAGGGGTTGGTGTTTCTGTGTATCTGCTGCCCTTGTCTTTCTAGATGGAAGCGGCCGTGGGTTTGGAAGGTGAGGGTCTAGGAATCTTTAGTAAATTTCTGCAGTGCATCATGTTGATAGTAAACACTGCTGCCACTATGGGTCAATGGTGGAGGGAGTGGAAGCTTGTGGATAAAAACCAAAATAACTACAGATGCTGTAAATCAGAAACAAAAGCAAATGTTGGAAAAGCTCAGCAGGTCTGGGAGTATCTGTGAAGTGAAATCAATGTCAACATTTCAGGTCCAGTTGTGAGGAACGGACACCAGACCCGAAATGTTAACTGTGATTTCTCTTCACAAATGCTGCCAGACCTGCTGAGCTTTTCCAGCAACTTCTGTCATTCTGGATGCACGTGGATGTGGTGCCAATCAGTGAAATACTTTTCCCAGTGCAACATTACATTGAATTCTCGGAAATCTCCTTACTGGATTTTCCTGCTGCTTGATGACTGATCGTTTCTGTTAAATTATTCATTGTGATAGAGCAATGCTTAGACTGAACTGCATCTGAAGTAGTGTTTAAAAGCAACTAAGAATTGACTTGGTAAAAAAAACAATGATTCGGTCTTTATTGATCAGTTTGTAAAAACATATCTATCAATATAAATCCAGCAGTCTGCACGAACAGTCTGTTACATGAGAACTGAAAGATAGAAACTTTGAAAGAATGTCAATTTGAAAAATTTCGATACTTCAAGACTGGGCATCAAGCCCACCATTCCCTTGCTGTGTCCAGGTGGAAGCTCTGAATTGTCAATCAGCTGAGTAGAACCCAGCCATGGTGGGACAGATATTGAGAGTCTCTCATTGAATGGGCAGATGAAAGCTTTCCTAGAATATCCGATGAAAAGAGATAGATGATTGTTTTTGTTTTTGACCAGTGTGATACAATGGGCTGAAGGACCTTTTTCTGGGTTGTGTAGAGACATAGGATCCCTACAGTGTGCAAAGAGGCCATTCGGCCCATCGAGTCTACACCAGCCCTCTGATGATCATCCCAACTAGACCCACACCACCTACCCTATCCTTGTAACTCCACATTAGCAAGGCCAATCCACCTAAGCTCCACATCTTTGGACTGTGGGAGGAACCATGCAGGTATAGGGAGAATGTGCAAACTTCACACAAACAGTCACCTGAGGAATCCAACCTGGGTCCCTGGTGCTTTGAGGCAACAGTGCAAACTGAGCTACCAAGTCACCCTTAGATGAGAATGATACTGGAGAGTCAGAGTTGAAAAGAGTGTGCTGGAAAAGCACAACAGGTCAGGCAGCATCCGAGGAGCAGGCGAGTCAATGTTTAGGTGTGGAGCCACCCTTGTAGACCTCTACAACTCTGTGACCAATTAAGCCATCCAAATAATAGTGAGGTAATGATTGGATTCAATTAATGCTGTACATTTTGGTGAAAGTAAGTATGTGAAGATAACTTGCCAAGCACTAGAATTGCAAAGGTGTTGCATGTCATGATGACTGATGCTGCAGTGCATGGAAAGTGCCCAGAAGTAGTTACATGGAGATTACATCTTTATCAAGAGTGTAATGGTAATGATGTTGAACTTTGATGCTATGTCTAGCTATTTTGAGCAACGTGCTTTCCTCCCTCCATCATCCAGACAGCCTACCACCACACCACCTCCATTCCCCATTCCAACGCTCTAAATCCCCCCCCAATGTAATAAAGACAGAGCCCCCCTTGTCCTCACCTAGCAGCTCACCAGTCTATGCATCCAATGCATCAAACACTTCGCTAACTCCAACTGGACCCCACCACCAAGAACATCTTCCGCTCCCCATCCCTCTCTGCCTTCCGCAAGACTGTTCCCTTTGACAGTTCTTGGCTTGCGTCACTCTCCCCACTGATAACCCAAATCCCCCTGAACTCCTGTTACCTTCCCCTGCAACTGGAAAAGATACAAAACCTGCCCGTACACCACCCCCTCACCCCCATCCACGTTCTCAAACAGTCCTTCCAGGTAAGACAGGTAGTCCTGCTTCTCCTCCAACCTGATTTATTGTATCAGGTGCTCCCGATGTGGTCTTCTCTACATCAGAGAAACCAAACGCAAACTTAGGGAACGTTTCACCGAGCATCTCAGCCAGGTCTGCAGGGGCCGAATGGACCTCCCAGTCACTTCCCATTTTAATTTCCCTTCCCACTCCATTTCGAACATGACCATCCTTGGCCTCCTCCATTGCCAAAACAAATCAGAGCGTCTATTGGAGGAAAAATGCTTCATCTTCTGCCTGGGCAGCCTATAACTCGGAGAACTCAACATTGAGTTCTCCAATTGTAAATAACCTCCCTCCCCATCCCGCAACTCCCTTCCCAACCCCCCTCTTCCACTGCTCACTGCAACCAACCAGATCCATTCCTCCCGATGACTATCCAGGTCATACCCTCTACCTGTCTTCATCTATCCCCACTTCACCACCCTGCCCCCTCCACCCCCTTTATCTGCAGCTGCCCCCACACCCACCCCCAGTCCTAAAGAAGGATTATACTCAAAACGTCGACTTCTCCACCTCCTGCTGCTGCCTGGCTTGCTGTGTTCTTCCAGCCTCCTACCTGTCTCAGATATTAGCAGGTGTCAGGTCTTACTTCGACAGAACAAAATCTAACTGGAGCTTATTGACATTAATTTGCAAAATGTTAGAAGGAAAAACAAAATATAGTGCATAATCTGAATAGAAATTTCACCACAGTTCTCAGACATTGCTGCAATCTCTGAGTAGACTTGTTGAGAAGATGTTTCCGCCAGTGAGAGAATCTCAAACTAGGGACATAGTGACAGAATAAGTGGATATTTTCTCAAAACTGGAATGCAAATCATTTTTGTCTGCAGAGGGTAGTGAATATCTGGAATTCTCTAACACAGAGTTCTGGTGGCCAGATCATTGAATATATTTAAAGAGGAGAGATTTTTGAAATATCAGGAAGTTGAGGGCTATGATCAGCTGGAACAAGAGGATTTGAGACATTGAGCAGATCAACTGTGATATTGTTGAATGGCAGGGTAGGTACGCGGGGCGGGATGACGTACTCCTGCCTCAATTTCTGATGTTGTTACTTTTTTTTGGTGTGAACATTATTCATGCCATGTGAGTATTCAGACTTGATCAATTACCAGAGAGTGGGATGTCACTCAGGCGAGTGTAGCAAGACCTGAGGAATTTCAATGACAGTTAGAAAACTGATATTACTTGAGGGAAGAATATTGGCCAGGAAAGCAGAGAAAGTACAGGTCACTTCAGAGTAACCAGAGTGGCATTAATGTTAACCTCAAGAATACAGAGAGTCTCCATTTTTAAGATCTCACCTGAAGGACAGCAATTCTGACAAGGTGACAATTTCTCAGCCCAACAGTGAAATGCCAGCTCAGATTATGTGTTCGATATCTTGGGTTGGGGCTAGAATTCATAAACTTCTGAAAGTCTAGGGGTCACCTTTCAGCTGAATATCAAACCTTTCTGTGCAACTGTAGGCAATAACCTTGGGATGAGCACTTGTACAAATAAATGATGTACATCATCATTTTCACAAGGAAAGGCTGGAATGTAAGAACGCCATTAATCATTTTCATTTTCTATCTGGATTTCATAAGCAACAAGTCCCTTTATCTTCTGGTTTTCTGTTGTTTAGGCAAACAGCAACCAAACAAGTTTGCTACTAAATGTTCGACGTGATGTACTTTCTGTCTTGCTTGGTCCCTTAGTCCTTGTACTGATTCATCCCGAAGAAATGCATGATTCATTCGAGCTTGTTCAATACACTAATCGCATTTCTGTCTCCTTGTGCATTTGGTTATATAAAATTAAAAGAGGTTATACTCTTTTCTGAAGAATTACACAGTTATGGCCATTTGGTTCTGACATTGAAGATATTTGAGAAAGCAACTGTAAGCAAAATGTTTCTGATTGAAGATCTGTAAGTTGAAAAATAATACCTCACTTGGGTCAAGTCCTACTATTCCTGGAGTCAATACAAAAAACAAAGATTTTAACAGTATGCAAAGACGTCGCAATATATCTGATTTTCAGACCCAGGTTAACTGAAAGAATAGGCCAGGTTTTGTTACTTAATAAGATTTGCTATTTATTACAAGTAATCAGACACTAGCTATAGATAAATAGTTTTGAATCACTCAAGGACAAAGGAGAGAATTTATGGGTGAGGCTGGACAAAGTGGATGGTGTCCTTAATGAACATTTAGCACTGGTATTCACAAAGGAGAATGGCAGGCTTTGGAGAAGGTACTGATAACAATAACTGGGATGTGTTTGGTTTGGAGGGTATTAGCTAAGAAGAGAGATTGGACAAACTTGGTTTGTTTTCACTTGAACACTGGAAGCTGAGGAGCAATCTGACAGAAGTTTACAAAATTATAAGAGGCGTAGATAGAATAGAGAGTCACAGTCTTTTTCCCAGGTGGAATATGTCAGTTACTAAGGGACATAGGGTTATGGTGAAAGGGGGAAAGTCTAAATGAGACAAAAGTGAGGACTGCAGATTCTGGAGATCAGAGTCTAGATTAGAGTGGTGCTAGAAAAGCACAACAGGTTAGGCAGCATCCGAGGAGCAGGAAAATCAAAGTTTCTGGCAAAAGCCTTTTTGCCCAAAAGTTTAAATGAGTTGTGAGTGGCACATTTACTTTTACACAGAGAGTGGCAAGTGTCTGGAATGCGCTTCCAGACAGGCTGGCAGAAGCAGATACAATAACAATCTTTATTGATACCTGAATAGGAGGGGAATAGAGGCAAAAGGTTTTTAGTGTCAGCATAGTCTCAGTGAGCTAAAGGGCTTGTTCCTGAGTTGAACTATTCTTTGTTCTTCAGGCTTTAAGTGATTTTTCCAATAGAGGGAAAGTGCTCCTGAGCTGGTGGAGACCTGATGGCTTCTCTGTATCTTGTTTACAAATCCCAAACTGCCCAGCTACCAGAGAACCAATCACATTGTTGTTGGTAAAGGTAAACCTTTAACATTAGTAACTTGTCACTAGTCCACAAGCTAATCCATTCCGTGATGTTAGCCGAAACTTCCCTTGGCTCCAGTTCATCTACAAACATCGTTGCAACCCCTTGCTTTACAGGCAGTGCTCCCAATGACCATCAGGTTAATTGTAATCAAATCATGCAGCATCCTTGAAAATTCTGTTTTTAATACAGTTCTTGACTTATTTCAGCTCACAACTGAAAAAAGTAGAGAAACTAAAATGACACAGTCTTTATAAAAAGCTATTTTCAAGGTGGAAGCCACAACAGGCTATTGTCTGTTCCATCAAGGGAAGCAACCCTTACTGAATGGATTTTCTCAGAATTAAACTAACCTTTGGACCACACTTTGGAAGTTATGAGAATTTAAAGTTTCTGAAAGACTAGGAGATTGGATGAATTCCATATAATTAACTTCATGGTCCAGTGAAACAATAGGTCATTTGAAACTAACATAACAGCTATTTTGCTTTGTTTGTGCTAACACAAGCTGTGAGAGTTGAACTCCAAGAAGAACTCTGAGACACAATATTAGAGAGAGAGAGAGGGATCTCAACGGGAGATGGGGGGAGGCAAACCAGTTCAGGGTATTGCTGTGTTGAACCTGGCTACAAAGGGCCACAACCTTCTATAGCAAGACATCAAAAAAAAGGAGCAGCCACTCCTATCCAGAAAGTGTTCTGCTTAATCAAACTATGGGAAGAACCTCCAAATATTTAACCAGACAAGTCATCGCAGTTGGTCAATTGTGCCTTCAGATTTTCAGCCCCTTCATCTTGAAAAGGAAACTCTTTAAGCATTCCAGAGCTGGACCATAACCAAGACTGATTTCATCGTTCTAAGCACATTTTACCTGTACCTAATTTTTATCTCTTTATCTGTATGTTGGTTAATAACTATCACCTTTCCCTGCAGCAATTGTTGTACAATAATTATCTTTTATCATGTTTAAGACTAAACCTTCATTGTCAGTAATTGAAACACTTAAAAAGTAAAAGGGGCTAATAATTCACAGATCCCTGAAGTTAGCAGGGCATGTGAATAAGAGAGTTATGAAGGCATGAGGGACACTTGTTTTCATCAGTTGTGGCATAGAGTAGAAAAGCAAGGAGGTAATATTGGAAGTGTTCAGAGCATTGGTCAGGCCACAGCTGGAATACTGTGTTGTTCTGGTCACCTCACTACAGCAAGGATGTGATAGCACTCGAGGGGGTACAGAGGACGCTCACCAGGATGTTGTCTGGGATGGATAAATTAACTGTGCGTAGAGATGAGATAGGCTTGGATTGCTTTCTTTAGAGCAGAGAAGCCAGGGGGTGGGAGGGTGGGACCGGGGGGGGGGGGGGGGGGGGGGGGGGGGGGGGGGGGGGCAGGGGTGGGGGTAGGGGGGACATGATTGAGACATATAAGATTGTGAGGGATATGGACAGGGTGTATAATGTTTGGCTGAGGGGTCAATCATGACAGGATATAGTTCTACGGTAAGGGGCAGGAGATTCAGTGGGGATTTGAGGAAAGAAAACACGCTCACTCAGAGGGTGATGGGAATCTGGAATACAGTACCTGGGAAGGGAGTGGAGGCTGGAAACCTTACAAACTTTTCAAAAATATTTGGATGAGCACTTGAAATATCAAACATTCAAATACATCGGACAAGTGCAGGCGATGGAGATTAGCACTGTTAGTGGGAGGTATGTCAGTGCAGACTTGATGCGCCAAAGGGACTTTTCTGTGCTGTATGGATCTATGAATCTATACGCTGTAAAAATTCACAGTTCACAGACCATTCTGCAATCATGCCTGATACGGCTGTGACAATATAAATAGAAGCAACTCTCAGGGATCATGGAATAATAGAGTGATACATCACAGAAGAAGCTCTGTCATCATATCTTACTTGTTCTGTGTTTTTGACAGAGCTATCAACTCGTCCCATTTCTCTGCACTATCCTCACAGCATGGTCAAGACCGCTGGGAAGCAAGTGCAGGAGAGTTATATTGTTGCAGATTCTAGGACTTTGATGTTTTGGCAAGAACAGAGAAGATGGTAAAAGAGGTGGAGTGTGGCACTGTTAGTAGAGTGTAGTATTACAGCAACTGAGACAACGCTTGAGAATTCAGCCACTGCAGTAGTTTGGGCTGGGGTTAGAAACAGGGAAAGAGAGGTCACCTTGTTGGGAGTTTCCTGTAGGCCTCCGAATTGTTCCAGGGATGTAGAGGAAAGGATTGCAAAGATCATTCTTCATAGGAGTGAGAGTAACCGGGCAGTTGTGATGGGGGACTTTAACTTCCCCAGTATTGACTGGAATATTGTAGTTCAAGTAGTTTAGATAGACCAGTTTTTGTTCAATGTGTGTGGAGGGTTTTCTAACACAACATGTAGGCAGGCCAACAAGGGGTGATCCCATATTGGATTAAGTACTGGGGAATGAACCTGGCCAGGTGTTAGATTTGAAGGTAGGTGAGCACTTTAGCGATAGTGCATTGCTGGAAAAGCACAGCAGGTCAGGCAGCATCCGAGGAGCAGGAAAATCGATGTTTCGGGCCGGAGCCCTTCATCAGTTGATGTGGTCTATATGAATTTCAGTAAAGTGTTTGAAAAGATTCCCCATGGTAGGCTATTGCACAAAATACAGAACTTTGGGATTGAAAGTGATTTGGCAGTTTGGATCAGAAATTGGCTAGCTGAAAGAAGACAGAGGATGGTGGTTGATGAGAAATGTTCATCCTGGAGCTCAGTTACTAGTGGTATGCCGCAAGGATCTGTTTTGGGGTCACTGCTGTTTGTCATTTTTATAAATAATATGGATGTGGGCATAGAATGATGGCTTAGTGAATTTGCAAATGACACTCAAGTACGCAGAGTTATGAATAGTGCCGAAGGATGTTGTGGGTTACAGAGATAGATAAGATGCAGAGCTGGGCTGAGAAGTGGCAAATGAAGTTTAATGCAGAAAAATGTGAGGTGATTCACTTCAGAAGAAGTAACAGGAATGCAGAGTACTGGGCTAATGGTAAAATTCTTGGCAGTGTAGATGAACAGAGAGATCTCGGTGTCTAGGTGCATAAGTCCATGAAAGTTGCCATCCAGGTTGTTAGGGTTGTTAAGAAGGCATACGGTGTGTTGGCTTTTATTGCCAAAGGGATTGGATTTCGGAGCCACGAGGTCATGCTTTAGCTGTACAAGACATTGGTAAGGCTGTACCTGGAGTACTACATACTGTTCTGGCCGCCGCATTGTAGGAATGATGTAGAAGTTTTGGAAAGGGTTCAGAGGAGATATAGGAGGATGTTGCCTGGTGTGGAAGGAAGGTCTTATTCAGAAAGGCTGATGGAACAGAGGCTGTTTACATTGGAGAGAAGGTTGAGACGTGACTTAATTGAGACGTATAAGATAATCAGAGGGTTAGATAAGGTGGACAGTGGAAGCATGTTTCCTCGGATGGTGATGGCTAACACAAGGGGATACAGCTTTAACTCGAGGGCTGATGGATTTAGGACAGATATCGAGGGTAACTTCTTTAGTCAGAGAGCAGTAAGGGCATGGAGTTGCCTACAACAGTAGTAGACTCGCCGATGTTAAGGGCATTTAAATGGACATTGGATGTACATAAAGATAATAATGGAACAGTGCAGGTTAGATAGGCATCAGATTAATTTCACAGATCGACGCAACATTGAGGCTGAAAAGCCTGTCCTGTGCTTTAATGTTCTATATTTTATTAAATGACAACTTATTGACAATTTTCCATAAATGATGAATAACAAGCAGGGTTGTGTCCTCTGTTTTATTTTCTTATATGAACATTGCTTACCTCCCAACGCAGACGTAACTTTGGAAATGTTTGTACATTCTCACATCACTAATCATTTGCTCCCAACTGAAAAGGGACATTCAATGTTCTGCAAGTTAAAAACAAATTTGGGAACTCAATGCAAAGGAGTTGTGTCTACTTGAAAATAGGAGGTGACACTGCAGAGAATTTGCAGAGAGGTTTCTGTGCAGAAACATCAATGGAAGAGTGGGATCTCGTATCGACTGAGCATATTCATAGACTCTGGAGAGTTAACATTAGAACAGGAAGTGCTGGAAAAAGTATATTAGCAAAGATTAAAATTCAACACCAAACCTCGATGATGAATTACTTCAATTCGCCTTGTGTGACATGAGAGGGGAGCTAGCCTTTATACTGGTTGACCATAAGAATTAGGAGAAGAAAGTGGACATTCAGCCCCTTGAATCTGCTTCACCATTCACTAAGATCTGATAACCCACAACTCAACTTTTATGTCTTATCCCCTTAACCCTTGGATTTCCTCACTGAATAAAATCTCAGCCTGGAATATACTTAATGAACCAGCATCAACAATCCTTTGTGGGAAATTATTCCAGATTTGTCACTTTCTGACAGAGGAAACTGCTCCTCATCTCTGTCTTAAATTTGTGACTTCTTATTCTGAGACTATACCCTCTGGTCCCAGACTCTCCCACAAGGAGAAACAATCTTCTCACATCTACCCAGCTAAGCCCCATAAGGATCTCAAATATTACATAAAGTCATTTCTCACTCTTCTGTATTCCAGTGAGTATAGGCACAATCTACTTAACCTTTCCTCATAAGACATTTCCTCCTTACCAGGAATCCATCTAATGAACCTTCCCTGGGCTGCCTTTTATTCCAGTGTATATTTGTTTCGATAAGGTAATCAAAATTAATCACAGTATTCCAGCTGTAGTCTGAACAGCATCAGCTTTCAGCAATACATTGCTATTTTTATACGTCATTTCCACTGAAATAAAAGCCATCATTCTGCTTGCCTTCCCAATTACCTGCTGAACTTGGATGCTAGCTTTTTGTAATTCATGCATGATGTTTCCAAATCCTCCTGTTCTACAGCTTTCCGCAGCAGTTCGCCATTTAATAATATTCAGTTCTTCTATTCCTGCCAAAGCAGCTAACTGCACATCTTCCCATGTTATGTTTCACATGCCATTCACTAAATCTGTCTCTATCCTTCTGCTGCCTCTCTGCATCACCTTCTCTGCATCACCTTCTCTGCATCACCTTCGCAACCACAAACTTGGTGAAGTCCATTCACTTCCATCATCCAACATGTTGGTCCGAACACACAACAGTATTTTCACAAAATCAATATAATATGGTCATGTGTCCAATGCTTAAATAACAATATAATTCAGGATTTCAGGTTTGAATAACATAGAATATAGAGCAGTACAGCACAGGAGCAGGCCCTTCAGCCCACCATGTCTATGTCAATCACTAATCTCCTCTACACTAATCTCCTCTGTCTGTGCACAGTCGGTATTCCTCGATTCCCTGCCTGTTCATGTTCATGTCTAAATGTCTCTTAAAGGTTGCTATTGTAGTTGCTGCCACCACCTCCCTGGCAGCAAATTCCAGGCACCCACCAGCCTCTGTGTAAAACGCCTGCCTCGCACATCTCCTTTAAACTTTCACCCTCTCAACTTAAAACTATGCTCCCAGTATTTTTGACATTTTCACTCTGGGAAAAAGACTCTGTCTATCCACCCGATCACACCTCATAATTTTATACAGTTCCATCAGGTCGGCCCTCAGCCTCCAAATTCTGTAGTGAAAACAATCCAAGTTTGTCCAACTTTTCTCAAGAGCTAATGCATTCCAAACCAGGCTACATCCTGGTAAACCTCTTTCACTCCTTCCCCAAAGCCTCCACATCCTTCCTCTTGTAAACTGCATGCAACATTGAAGCAGAGCCTCACGGGAAAGACAGTGGAGCAACAATGGCAGGGGTTTCTGGGTGTAATTGAGGACACAGTACAGAGGTTCATCCTAATGAAAAGAAAGATTATCCGGGGCGGGAGGAATAGGCAGCCATTGTTGACAAAGGAAGTCAGGAAGCCATAAAGTGGCCAAAAGCACTGGGAAATCAGAAGATTGGGAAGGCTACAAAAACAGAGGATAACAAAAAGAGAAATAAGGAAGGAGAGGATCAAATATGAAAGTAGGCTAGCCAGTAATATTAGAAATGATAGTAAAGGTTTCTTTCAATACATAAGAAACAAATGAGAGGCAAAAGTAGACATTGGGCTGTTCCAAGCTGATGCAGGAAGGCTAATGGCGGGAGATAAGGAAATAGCTGAAGAGCTTAATAAGTATTTGTGTCAGTCTTCACAGTGGAAGACATGAATAATATCCCAACAATTAAGGAGATTCGGGGGCAGAGTTGACCATAGTAAAAATTAGCTGCAAATGTGTTGCTGGTCAAAGCACAGCAGGCCAGGCAGCATCTCAGGAATAGAGAATTCGACGTTTCGAGCATAAGCCCTTCATCAGGACCAGCAACACATTTGCAGCTGTGATCTCCAGCATCTGCAGACCTCATTTTTTACTCATAGTAAAAATTACAAAAGAGAAAGCACTAGAAAAGCTGAGAGGTTGAAAAATTGATAAATCTCCTGGCCCTGATGGGCTAAATGCTAGAGTTCTGAGAGAGGTGGCTGAGGAAATAGTGGAGGCATTGGTTGTGATCTTTTCAAAAGTCACAGGAGTCATGGAAAGTCCAAGATGACTGGAAAATCACTCTTGTAACCCCCTTGTTCAAGAAAGGATCAAGACAAAAAATGGAAAACGTTAGCCTAATTTCAGTTGTTGGAAAATTTCTAGAATCCTTTGATAACGATGAGATTTCTAAATTCTTGGAAGTGCAGGGTCAGATTAGAACAACTCAGCACGTGATCTGGATGAAGGGACTGGGGGTATTCTGGCAAAGTTTACCAATGATACAAAGTTAGGTGGACAGGCAGGTAGTACTGAGGAGGTGGGAAGGCTACAGAAAGATTTAGACAGTTTAGGAGAATGGTCCAAGAATTGGCTAATGAAATTCAACGCGAGCAAGTGGAATGTCTTGCACTTTGGGAAAAAGAACACAGGCATGGACTATATTATAAACGGTGAGAAAATTCATAAAGCCAAAGTACAAAGGGATCCGGGAGTGCTAGTACAGAATTCTCTAAAGGTTGACTTGCAGGTTGAGTCCTTGGTTAAGAAAGCAAATGTAATATTGTCATTTATTTCAAGAGGGTTGGACTATAAATGCAGTGAGGTGCTTCTGAGACTTTATAAAGCTCTAGTTAGGCCCCATTTAGAGTACCGTATCCAGTTTTGGGCCCCACACCTCAGGAAGGATATAATGGCACTGGAGCGTGTCAAGTAGAGATTCACACGGATGATCCCTGGAATGGAAGGCCTAACATATGATCAACGGCTGAGGATCCTGGGATTGTATTCATCAGAGTTCAGAAGGTTGAGAGGTGTTCTAATAGAAACTTACAAGATAATGCATGGCTTAGAAAAGATGGACACTGGGAAGTTGTTTATGTAAGGTGGGGAGACTAGGACCCATGGCACAGCCCTAGCATTAGAGGGGGTCAATTCAGAATGGAAATGAGCAGATATTTCTTCAACCTGAGAGTAGTGGGCCTGTGGAAATCATTGCCATGGAGCGTTGTGGAGACTCTGACATTAAATGCCTTCAAGGCAGAGATTGATAAATTTTTGATCTTGCAAGAAATAAAGGGATGCGGGGAAAGTGCGCGTAAGTGGATTTGAAAAGCCCATCAGCCATGATTAAATGGCAGAGTGGATTCCTTGAGCCGAATGGCCTTACTTCCACTCCTATGTCTTATAGTCTTAATATTACAAATGTTGACCCAAATCAAGTTCTATATAGCTGCAACATCACTTGGCAATTTTTAGTTGAAAAGTGTGGTGCTGGAAAAGCACAGTAGGTCAGGCAGCATCCAAAGAGCAGGAGAGTCGATGTTATGGGCATAAGGCTGACGAACACCTTCACAATATCAAACACTGTTCAGTGGTATTGGTGATTCATAGTTGTCATTTAGCAGTGAGACAAAGCAGCAGCAATTAAGTTCATTGTAGGACAGGGAGTGGGGAGAGAGGGAGAGTAATTAACAGCAGATATTACATATTCCAGATGAACGGTTTATGCCTGAAACATTGATTCTCTTGCTCCTCGGATAATGCCTGACCTGCTGTGCTTTTCCAGCACCACACCTTCGAATCTGATTTCCAGCATCTGCAGTCCTCACTTTCTCCATACCAGTTTTTAGACTCAGTGTCCCAACGGATGAAGGCCAGCATGCCATCTGCCTTCTTTGTCATCTTACCAACTTGTGTTGCTCCTTTCAGGGAGCTATCTACTTGCCTCTCTATATCAATGCTCCTCAGGGACCTGCCATTTACTGTATATTTTCTTCCTGTATTTGCATCACCTCACATATGATTTTGAATTTAGTTTATGTCTTTCATTAGTATTCCCTGCTGATCTGAACTTTGTCTTCAAAGGGATGAAAAAGAAACTTAATGATTCAACTCTTTATTTTAGCCATTGTCCAGGCTTGTAAGAGAATAATTTGATAATGTCTGAGTAATGCATATATTATTTCTTGTTACATGAACAAACAAAGCAGCAGGTTCCTAAACGAATCAAAGCCATATTAATCCCTCTGGATTGATCAGGTACACTGCGTTACTACATTTACTAATGGCATAGTCAATTGTTTCTTGCAGCACCAAGGAAAGCTTTGTGATATAATTGCTTCTTATAATAAGCCAAAATTCCAGTCTTGTTTGCAATCAATCATTGTTTGAAAAAAAATGAAAACTGCTTAAGCATTTGGAGGCCAGAGCATCATTTTAACTCATTAAGCAACAGAGATAATTGATTGGACATTAAAGACTGCCTAGCACCTTCACAATATCAAATACTGTTCAGTGGCATTGGTGATTCATAGTTGTCATTTAGCAGTGAGGCAAAGCAGCATCAATTAAGTTCATTATGGGACAGGGAGTGGGGAGAGAGGGAGCAATTAACAGCAGATTACTGGTTTCCACCAGTGTCATCTCAGTGGATTCAGACATGGTTATGGTCTGATGGGTGAGCTGCAGTTGAAAAATGGTGACTCTTCCAGAGCATGGAATGAGCAATGCACAAGTGGAAGGAAAGTGCTCATATCATTATGGATGTGAAGATCAGTCACTTCAAGATTTGCTGTTAAAAGAATCAGAAAAATGCGAGCTTATTGCAACAAGTTAAATTCTGCACACACATGAATACAATTACTCGCATGCCTATTGATTTAGATGTATCAGTTTGCCTCTTGTGTATCAATTGTAGTTCTCAGATGTGAACACGTAATCTAGGCAAACAGTCCCATGAAACGATAAGGCAATATTTCAGAAGACTGGTGCTGTATTTAACATGGTGTGTTCGACACATAAGTTGTTAGGTATATGTTAATGATCTCACAGCTTGAATTGAAAGAGAGGCAGGATGTTGTTCTGCTGTTCTGAACAAGATTCCTTTTCTTCTTTAGAATCAAGAAAAGGAAATGACTGATTAACTGATTGTTCATGGAAAGTGACTTCAATGTAACAAAATGTTTCACTGAGTTTTGAAAAAGGAACCACCTGATGAAGGAGCAGCGCTCCCAAAGCTAGTGCTTCCAAATAAACCTGTTGGACTATTAGCTGGTGTTGTGTGATTTTTAACTTAGAAAAAAGGAGAGCTCTGATGAAGAATCACCTGGCCTTTAAATGTGAACTTGCTCTCTCTCCATGGACACTGCTTGACCTGCTGTGATCACCACCTTTTTTTATTTTCGGAACATGTCAGAAACAGGATTGAGGATGGCAAAATAGGGGATGGAGAACACAGGAACATTGGACATAGGAATGGGAGTAGGCCATTCAACCCATCAAGCCTGCCTGGCCATTCAATATGATCATGGCTGATTGAACACTTCAATGAATTTTGCTCACCTCATCCCCAGAAATCTGGACACCCTGAGAATCAGGAATCTATCCCCAGTTGTTGGTAAAATTCTAGAATCCATCGTTACGGATGACATTTCTAAATTCTTGGAAGGGCAGGGTTGAATTAGAACATGTCAGCACAGATTTAGTAAGGAGAGATCATGCCTGACAAACCTGTCAGAATTCTTTGAAGAGCTACCAAGTTGATTAGATCAGGGAAACCCCGTGGATGTTATCTACCCAGACTTCCAAAAGGCCTTTGTTGAGGTG
This sequence comes from Hemiscyllium ocellatum, assembly GCF_020745735.1. Taxonomy (NCBI): domain Eukaryota; kingdom Metazoa; phylum Chordata; class Chondrichthyes; order Orectolobiformes; family Hemiscylliidae; genus Hemiscyllium; species Hemiscyllium ocellatum. The sequence goes on along the minus strand of NC_083416.1, from coordinate 85,104,222 downwards.
CCTCACGGGAGGCTGCTGAGCAAGGTGAGGGCCCATGGTGTTCGAGGTGAGCTACTGACATGGATTGAGGATTGGCTGTCTGACAGAAGGCAGAGAGTTGGGATAAAAGGTTCTTTTTTGGAATGGCAGCTCGCAACAAGTGGTGTCCCGCAGGGTTCAGTGTTGGGGCCGCAGCTGTTCGCATTATATATTAATGATTTGGATGAAGGGACTGGGGGTATTCTGGCGCAGTTTGCCGATGATACGAAGTTAGATAGATAGGCAGGTAGTACTGAGGAGGTGGGGAGCGGGCAGAAAGATTTAGTCAGTTGAGGAGAGTGGTCCAAGAAATGGCTGATAAAATTCAACACAAGCAAATGTGAAGTCTTGCACTTTGGGAAAAAGAACACAGGCATGGACTATTTTATAAACAGTGAGAAAATTCATAAAGCTTTAGTATAAAGGAATCCGGGAGTGCTAGTACAGGATTCTCTCAAGGTTGACTTGCAAGTTGAGTCGGTGGTTAAGAAAGCAAATGTAATGTTGTCATTTATTTCAAGAGGGTTGGAATGTAAAAGCAGTGAGGTGCTTCTGAGACTTTATAAAGCTCTGGCTAGGCCCCATTTGGAGTACTGTGTCCAGTTTTGGGCCCCACACCTCAGGAAGGACATACTGGTGCTGAAATGGGTCCAGCGGAGATTCACACGGATGATCCCTGGAATGGTAGGCCTAACATACAATGAACGGCTGAGGATCCTGGGATTGTATTCATTCGAGTTCAGAGGTTGAGGGGAGATCTAATAGAAACTTTCAAGGTAATGCATGGCTTAGAAATCCCTCTAAACCCTTCCTATTCATATAGCCATCCAGATGCCTTTTGAAAAATGTTGTAATTGAACCAGCTTTATGAGGGAAGTTAAGAAACATATAAAGTTAAAAGAGAAAGAGTATAACATAGCAAAGATAAGTGGGAAAACGGAGGACTGGGAAGCTTTTAAAGAACAACAGAGGATTACTAAGAAGGAAATATGCAGAGGAAAAATGAAGTACGAAGGTAAACTGGCCAAAAACATAAAGGAGGATAGTAAAAGCTTTTTTAGGTAAGTGAAAGGCAAGAAAATGGTTAAGACTAAAATTGGGCCCTTGAAGACAGAAACAGGGGAATATATTATGGGGAACAAAGAAATAGCAGAAGAATTGTATTGTTACTTCAGATCTGTGTTCACTGGGGAAGACACAAGCAATCTCCCTGAGGTAACAGTGGCTGAAGGACTTGAACTGAAGGGAATTTATATTTGCCAGGAATTGGTGTTGGAGAGACTGTTAGGTCTGAAGGTTGATAAGTCCCCGGGGCCTGATGGTCTACATCCCAGGGTACACAAGGAGGTGGCTCGAGAAATCGCGGATGTGTTGGTGATTATTTTCCTGAGTTCGATAGATTCGGGATCAGTTCCTGCGGATTGGAGGGAAAAGTACTAACTTGGATTGAAAGTTGGTTGGCTGATAGGAAACAAAGAGTAGTGATAAACGGCTCCATTTCGGAATGGCAGGCAGCGACCAGTGGGGTACTGCAGGGATCAGTGCTGGGACCGCAGCTTTTTACAATATATATTAATGATATAGAAGATGGTATTAGTAATAACGTTAGCAAATTTGCTGATGATACTAGGCTGGGTGGCAGGGTGAAATGTGAGGAGGATGTTCGGAGATTACAGGGTGACCTGGACAGGTTAGGTGGTCAGATGCATGGCAGATGCAGTTTAATGTGGATAAATGTATGGTTATCCACTTTGGTGGCAAGAAAAGGAAGGCAGATTACTACCTCAATGGAATCAATTTAGTTAAAGGGGCAGTACAAAGAGATCTGGGTGTTCTTGTACACCCAGGTACAGCAGGTAGTGAAGAAGGCTAATAGCATGCTGGCCTTCATAACAAGAGGGATTGAGTATAGAAGCAAATAGGTTCTTCTGCAGCTGTACAGGGCCCTGGTGAGAACACACCTGGAGTATTGTGTGCAGTTCTGGTCTCCAAATTTGAGGATAGATATTCTGGCTATTGAGGGAGTGCAGCGTAGTTTCACGAGGTCAATTCCTGGAATGGCGGAACTACCTAACGCTGAAAGACTGGAGCGACTGGGCTTGTATACCCTTAAGTTTAGAAGACTGAGAGGAAATCTGATTGAGACATATTAGATTATTAAAGGGTTGGACACTCTGGAGGCAGGAAACATGTTTCTGCTGATGGGTGAGTGTCCAACCAGAGGACACAGCTTAAAAATACGGGGTAGACCATTTAGGACAGAGATAAGGAGAAACTTCTTCACCCAGCGAGTGGTAGCTGTGTGGAATGCTCTGCCCCAGAAGGCAGTGGAGGCCCAGTCTCTGGATTCATTTAAGAAAGAGTTGGATAGTGCTCTCAAGGATAGTGGATCAAGGGTTATGGAGATAAGGCAGGAACAGGATACTGATTAAGGATGATCAGCCATGATCATATTGAATGGTGGTGCAGGCTCGAAGGGCAGAATGGCCTACTCCTGCACCTATTATCTATTGTCTATTGTCTATTGTCTCCACCACTTCCTCTGGCAGCCCATTCCACACACGCACCACCCTCAGCATGAAAACATTGCCCCTTAGGTCTCTTTTATATCTTTTCCCCCTCACCTTAAACCTATGCCTTCTAGTTCTGGACACTCCCACCCCAGGGAAAAGGCTTTGCCCATTTACCCTATTTATGCCCCTCATAATTTGCTGGAAAAAGCACAGTAGGTTAGTCAGCATCTGAAGAGCAAGTGAGTTGACATTTCAGGCATAGTCCTCATTTAACGACGGCTAGATACAAGAACAGAGATGTATAGCTGTATGAGTCATAGAGTCATAGAGATGTACAGCATGGAAACAGACCCTTCAGTCCAACCCGTCCATGCCGACCAGATATCCCAACCCAATCTAGTCCCACCTGCCAGCACCCAGCCCATATCCTTCCAACCCTTCCTAATCATATACCCATCCAAATGCCTCTTAAATGTTGCAATTGTACCAGCCTCCACCACTTCCTCAGGCAGCTCATTCTATACATGTACCACCCTCTGTGTGAAAAGGTTGCCCTTTAGGTCTCTTTTATATCTTTCACCTCTCACCCTAAACCTATGCCCTCTAGTCCTGGACTCCTAGACTTTGTTTATTTATCCTATCCATGCCCCTCATAATTTTGTAAATGTCTATATGGTCACCCCTCAGCCTCCGACGCTCCAGGGAAAACAGCCCCAGCCTGTTCAGCCTCTCCTTATCGCTCAAATCCTCCAACCCTGGCAACATCCCTGTAAATCTTTTTTGAACCCTTTCAACTTTCACAACATTTTTCCGATAGGAAGGAGACCAGAATTGCACGCAATATTCCTAACCAAAGTCCTGTATAGCTGCAACATGACCTCCCAACTCCTGCACTCAATACTCTGACCAGTAAAGGAAAGCATACAAACGCCTTCTTCACTATCCTATCTACCTACAACTCCACTTTCAAGGAGCTATGAACTTGTACTCCAAGGTCTCTTTGTTCAGCAAAACTCCCTAGGACCTTACCATTAAGTGTATATGTCCTGCTAAAGGCTGCGGTCAGGCCACATATGTAACTTTGTGAACAGTTTTGGGCCCTTTATCTATGGAAGGATGTGCTGGTCTTGCAGGGCGTTCCAGAGGAGGTTTACAAGAATGAATCATAGAATCATAGAATGCCTACAGTGTAGGAACAGGCCCTTTGGCCCAACAAGTAGCTAGCAGTGAAAAATCACAATGGTGTATTGCCTCCCTAGTGACAGGATCAAGGATATCTCAGAGAGGGTGCAGAATGTTCTCAAGGGGGAGAGGGCCCAGCAGGAGGTCATTGTACACATTTGAACCAACGACATGGGAAGGTAAAAGGATGAGATTCTGAAGGGAGAATGCAGGGAATTAGGCACAAATTTAAAGTGGAGGTCTTTGAGAGTAGTAATATCTGGATTATCCGTTACGCTACAAGCAAGTGAGGGTAGGAATAGGACAATAGAGCAGATGAATGCATAGCTGAGGAGCTGGTGGATGGGAGAAGGATTTACACTTTTGATTGTTGGAAACTCTTCTGGGATAGAAGTGACCTGTACAAGAAGAAAGGATTGCACCTAAATTGGAAGGGGATTAATATACTGTCAGGGAGATTTGCTAGAGCTTGAGAGCATAGTGCTGGAAAGGCGCAGCAAGTCAGGCAGCATCCAAGGAGCAGCAGAATCGATATTTCAGCCTTAAGCCCTTCATCACTTTCTCTTGATTTGCTAGAGCTGCTTGGGAGGATTTAAACTGGTAAGGCGGATGTTACATGGTATGGAGGGAAGAGCTTACAATGAAAGGTTGAGGGCTTGAGGCTGTTTTCATTAGAGAGAAGAAGGTTGAGAGATGACTTAATTGAGACAGATAAGATAATAAGACGGTTAGATAGGGTAGACAATGAGAACTTTTTTCCTCCAATGGTGATGCCTGGCATGAGGGGACATAGCTTTAAATTGAGGGGTGATAGATATAGGACAGATATTAGAGGTAGTTTCTTTACTCAGAGAGTAGTAGGGGTGTGGAACACACTGCCTGCAACATTTGTAGATTCACCAACTTTAAGGGAATTTAATTGGTCATTGGATAAGCATATGGATGAGAATGGAATAGTGTGGGCGAGATGGGCTTCAGATTGGTTTCACAGGGCAGCGCAAAATCGAGGGCTGAGGGGCCTATACCGTGCTGTAATGTTCTTTGTTCTATGTTCTCCTGTGGCACAGCAAGACCAGATATTGCAGACTTTAATTTGACAGTTTCCACTTATTACCCAGTGAAACTCTGTCACTTTCTCAAATTGTACACAACACAATCTTTTCAATGCACTGCCATGGGGATAAAGAGAATGTAAGTGTTACAGAAACAATTCCGAAACGATGGAGATTTGAGATCAAAGCAGAGATTCTGGCAATGTTTAGCAGGTCTGCCAGCATCTGTGGAGAGAGGAACTGTGTGTGTTTCCACAGAATTGGAAAAATCAACTTTGTTTTATTTGCCGATGCTGCCTGTTTGTTTTTTTCTGAAATGAGACAGTTTGTTTGAAGGTCAAAATACCAGAAAACTTCAGTTCCTGGGAAAATAGATGAATACAAACATTTTTGCTTAATTTTCAATTGTTTTAAATGCTGAATATTTGGCTAAAATCTAAAATTTCATCAAAGTGGCTGAGGATTCTGAATGGACTACAACAGTTGAAGAAGGCAACTCATTTCCAATGCTCCCATCCTACAAATGACTTATATTCGGCATTGAGATATGGATCATAGCCCAACCAGCTGTGAGGAAACATGTTGTTTTCGAAATATATCTAATTTGTAACAACAAAATGAAGCAGAAAATAGACATGAATTATTTTACAGGCACTAAAGCACAGAGGGATGTACTCAGCAAAATTATACTCTGGAGAATCTTAATGCTAAGCCTTGCCAATACTGACTACATTCCATGCCCCCCCTTTTGTTCTTGAACTCTCTTCAGAAGTTTCTGAAGATTAAGGGTAGGACAAAATACTATTCAATGATTTACTCACCTGTGCAGTCATGTCAAGCATCTTCACCATATTGAGACAGCCACGTTGTTGTTCTTTAATGAATATCTAAGCCCAAATTCCAAGTTCGTTTTGGTAGAGTTCAGCATCAGTGTGAAAACATTCCCTCGGCAGCTCCCTGGCATTTCCCTGCTTGTTTGTGATGTGAGAGTGCTGGCAAACAGACTGAGGGAGAAATGAGTCAATGTTTTAGGTCAGACTTCATTCATCTTCACTTTCTCACACCTTGAGGATGAAGAACCTGTGGCATCAGAATGTGATGGAGACAAGATCAAAGGAAGGAATCAAAAGGGAACTGGACAATTTTAAGAAAAGTAGAAGTGTGAAGGGCTGCGGGAAAGATGAGCCTTTGGCACTGGGTTCATTGCTCATGTGGACAGCCTCCACAAATATGATGGATCAAATTACCCCCTTCTGTTCTGTAACAAGCCTATGATTCTCTGATTTCAAGCATTCGTAATATTGTGTTTTTAAACTATTATTTTGACTGGAAATGTCCAAATAAGGTAATCTGTATATGGGGTTGAACTGGGTGAAAGTTGGGTGTAACTAGGCTGGAGAGCTGTTTCATTCTCGGCCTTGTGGAGTTCTTTAGCAGAGAGCTTGGTACGTTCATCCAATGAAGACTGTCAGCTCACCAGCTGGGACCTATTGTCTCAGCACATGGACTGACCCACTGAAAATCCAGGAAATAGCTCATGGTTTTGTGTCCTCTCCCTCCAAAAGAGACTCTCCAGACTGAACCCCCTCTATTACATTTTGCAGCTTATCCCAAGCAAATAGGCATCTCTGTGAAGCACATTGTCACATTCTCTGATTTACAACAACATGTCACTCAGAGATTCAGGGCCTTTGTTCAACTATGGGATGTTACTATTGTTAGAATTGATTGCGTGGTCAGATGGGTTGATAGAGAAGTACATAGATTCGTGACAGATGAAAGCAAATAGATACTGCAGGTCAATGAATCTGAAATAAAAACAAAAATTTCTGCAAAACCTCAGCATTTGAATGAAAGGACATCAAGCTGAAATATTAACCCTCTTTTCTTTTCTGTCTCTGATCTGCACTTATTTTAAACAGGACAAAAGAGAGACAGAGACATAGACCGTCACAGATATACAGACACTCTCTGACATAATGGCACACACAATTACTCACACAGATACACACACACTCACACGCATTCCTGCACTTTCACATACACTCTTGTCACATACACACACATTTGTATTTTCACTCTCTCACACACAGAGAACACACAGAGACACATTCACACACACTCACACACACCTGTGCATACATACACTCTCACACATACACACACACTCACAAGCACATATTCACACACACACACACACACAACACAACACTCTCACACCCACAACATGCATATAGACAGATACACACACTCACACATATAGATACATGCAAACAGACAGCAAGGGACAAGTGGTTATAGTGGTCAAGTAAGTGGCCTGTGGGGGCATTGAGGCCAGTCAGACTGTCCCCAGCAAGAGGTGGTAGGACACTCACCATGGGGGGGGGGTGAAGTGGATCACCACAGGAGATCCCTAACATCTGCAGAAGAGGTACCCACTACGGAGCACAATGAGTGGTTGGATTCAGTTTTACTGATAGCTCCTCCAGCCCACACTGGGGCAGACCTTATGATGGTGCTGAAGTGTCACCAGAAATGTGAACATGTTGTTAATTGAGTTTAAGCAGGACCCGTCAGTTCAACGTGGCTTTGCCAGCCTCCCCCTCAACTCCCCCCAACACCCCCCCCCCCCCACCCCGTCCCCATCACAGCCTGTCCATTAGGGCTGACGTAATTCACAGAGACTGGAATTAGACAACTACACAGCCTAAATGCTACATTATTCCACCTTCAGAATTTAAAGGCAACTTGTCTGGAAAATACACTTGCTGATTTTCTCTTCACTCAGCTGCTGCTGCTGTTATTGTATGTACACTGGCTGGGTTTGTGTTAATTGCAGCCTATTGATCCTTTCAGTCCTCCAGGCAAGCTTGTCAAGACATGAATAGAATCTCATGTAAAAAGGTTGGCTAAGCAACAAACAACATCAAACCTATTTGCAGACTGAGACCTATGTAGTTTCTTTTTGTTGCCTTTCCAATATATATTTATTTAAACTTGATGCTTTTTATTGACAAACACTCTTACTGCACCATTACAGAACACACTGTCAGTGCAACAGGAACCTGGGAGAGTTTGAGGGGGTAAGACATGTTGAGAAGGCTGTTAACAAGGTGGATGACATCTTTGCTTCAAGAGGCAAATAAATGAGGACATTGTGCTTAATATTGCTACTTAAATGCAGGGCGTTTCATTAGATGGGATAGCGACGCCCTTGAATCCCAGAGCTGCGCTCACTTTGAGAATCGAGATTTGGCTAGGGAGCCCATGATCAAATCTGACATGATCCCCCTGAGATATCAAGCAGGCTGGAAGGGCTAAATGGCCTTTTCTTTTTGTTGAGTCATGGGAAGTAAGCATCACTGGCTGAGTCAGCATTTATTTCCCACCCCGAGCTTCTCTTTAGAAGGTGGCGATGAACTGCCTGATTTTATGTTCGTATTGACCTGACTTGCCTGCAATTGGGGTCCTTAAGTGGCTAATTAATGAACAATTAAGTGTCTGCTCCATCGTTGCTGGGTCTAACTCTGCATGACAGAGGAACTGTTTGGGTTGCTTGTTGCCCCTTTGATTGGCATCCCCCTCCTCCTCATCCTGGATCCAGATAAAGCCCTGATAAATTCCTGATGAAGGGCTTATGCCCGAAACATCGATTCTCCTGCTCCTCAGATGCTGCCTGACCTGCTGTGCTTTTCCTGCACAACACTCTCGATTCCAGATAAAGCCGGACAAGCATCCCATAATTACCAAATGGCATTTAATACCAGGGAATCTTCCCAGGGAGGGCAGCACAGTTTTCTTACCTGATCCCCGTGGAGATAATAGCTTTTTGGTATTATCATTAGACTAATAATCCAGAGATCCAGATAATGACCTGCATTCAAATCCAGCCACTGCAGATGGTAGAATTTGAATTCAATTTAAAAAAAATGAATTAAGTGTCTAATGAATCCATTGTCGATTATTTGAAAAACCCATCTGGATCACTAATGTCCTTCAGGAAAGGAAACTGCCTTCCTTACCTGGTCTGTCCTATGTGTGACTCCAGACCTATAGAAATGTGGTTGACTCTTAAACTGCCCTCTGGACAACTGGCGTTCGGTAACAAATGTCAGCCAAGCCAATACCACCCTCATCCTGTGAATGAATAAAACAGAGTTCTTCAGCCCAATGGAGAAAGAGAAGATTGCAGATACTGGAGATCAGAGTCTAAAAGTGTGGTGCTGGAAAAGCACAGCAGGTCAGGCAGCATCCGAGGAGCAGGATTAATCAATGTTTCGGGCAAAAGCCTTTCATCAAGAATGTGGGTGAGGTGGTGTGGGGCTGAGAGATAAATGGGAGGGTGTGGGGCTCGAGAAAAAGTAGCTGGGAAGGTGATAGGTAAATTCAAGTGGGGGGTGATGGTGATAGGTCAGACCAAGGGTGGAGCAGAGAGATGGGAAGGAAGATGGACAGGTGGGACAGTTCAAAAGGGCAGTGTCGAGTTGGAGGGTTGGATCTGGGATGAGGTGGGGGAAGGGGAGATGAGGAAACTGGCGAAATCTACATTGATTCTATGTGATTGGCGGGTCCCGAGCCGGAAGTTGAGGCTGTTAGTCAAGACTCAATGTCTGCACTAAAATCAACCCCAACTCATTGGATCTATTTCCAGACCTGACATTTTAGGGAAGAAGTTAGGATTTTACAGAATGTGTTGGGGTGTGGGTGATGAAAGATTTCAGCGAAATGGAGGGAAACTGGAATTGTTCTCCTGACATCAGGAAGGCATTTGATCGAGATTTTTGAAATTATGAAGAATTATGATGGTATCAATCAGAAATGAATTGATAAAGAGGCAGATGTGACATAATGGAAAAAAATGCACACAGATCAATCATTTCTACTTTCAAATTTAATAACAATTTTGAAAAAAGTCTTGGATAAGGACTTAAAGGAGGAACACTAGTTGGGAACATGGTTAAAAAGCAAGGGATTGTGACTAATTTGAAAGCTCTTTCAAAGAGGCTTGATGGGCCAAATGGCCTTTTATTTATTGTTCTATTGTACAGTGTCACATTGTGAAAAATAGCTGGGTATAGTCAGCCTAGGTGAAACAATAACTGCTGACAGAGTGGTGCTGGTAAAGCACAGCAGGTCATACAGTATCCAAGGAGCAGTAGAATCGACATTTCGGGCATGAGTCCTTCATTAGGAATGATAATCTGATAAGGGCATATGCCCAAAACATCGAATCTCCTGCTCCTCAGATGCTGCCTGACGTGCTGTGCTTTTTTCGCACCGCACTCTGGACTCTGACCCCCAGCATCTGCAGTCCTCACTTTCTCCTGAATTAACAACTGCTCATGGGGACCATTAGTAGCTAACATTGGATTGGTTGTGGTAACAGCCCATGTGATGTCAAAGTCTGGCATGTGATGGTTGGGGTAAGTACATGGGAGAAGGTGCTCAGGCCCTAGAATTATTGAACTCAATAATAATTCCAAAAGGTTGGAGAGTCTAGTCTACCGTATTCACTTCTCACAATATAGTCGCCTTCGCACTAGGGAGATGAAGCACAGATTGGACAACCACTTTGCAGAACACCTACATTCTGTCTGCAAATATGGCCCTGAGCTTCCAGTTACCTGCCACGTTAACACCCCACCCTGTTCCCAGGTCAACATCTCTGTCTCAGGCTGACTGCAGTGCTGCAGCAAATCTCAGTGCAAGCTGGAAGCTCAACACCTCACTTTCTGCTTGGGAACTCTGCAGCTTTAGGACTCACTACCACGTTCAATAATTTTAGGGCCTGAGCACTTTCTTCCATCTCCTTACCCCCACAGACCAGGCCTTGACATCACATGGTTAGAGACAAAAAGACTGCAGATGCTGGAATCCAAAATAGACAGACAGGAGACTGGAAGAACACAGAACTCATGAAGGATGGTAACACCCGAAAAGCCAACTTCTCCACCTCTTGAAGATGCCTGGCTTGTTGTGTTCTTCCAGCCTCCAGCCTGTCTATTCTTGACATCACATGGGCTGCTACCACAAATAATCCATTGTCAGCCACTAACGGTTCCCAGGGTCAGCTAGTGACCTTTACTCATTTCTTTGTCTGCCTAACTGTTTTTCCTCTGTCTCTGGGCTCCATTTCCACCTATCGTTCACTCATTCCCCCAGTCCCCATCCCATATACACCAACCCTTTCCTAACTACCATCAGGTGTGAAGAAGGGTTACTTGACCAGAAATGTTAATGCTAATTTGTCTCAGCAGATGCTATCAGACCTGCTGAGCTTTTCCAGTAATTTCTGGTTTTGTTTTTGATTCCCAGCATACTTAGTTATTTAATTTTTTGAAAAAGGGTTTAGTTTATTTCACTCACAGATATCATGCCCCGATTTAACTTAACATAATGTTTTCAGATTTTAATTATGCTATGACAGTACAGACATGGAAACATTTTAAAAATTGCTAAGCTAATATTCTGTTTAAAATTGACAGTGATGAATTGTTAAGATGGCTCCCACAGAGTCAGATGGCCTTTTGCAAACTTCTGAAAATTTCCACATTAAATGATAATTGAATGGGAGTCTCCCCTTGAACAAATATATCTAAATTGCTATCCCTTATCTAATCTCATACCTTCTATTGTTGAATTGCTCTCCAAAATACAGAGGGAGTAGACTTTTCGATTGTGTGGCTCGAGCTGTGTTGTAACAATGCAGAGCCTTTTGAGATTGGTTTTATAAAAGTGAGTTGTTAAAAGCTATCTTGCATTGAACACCAATGACCTTTGACCATGTTACTGAAACAAGTTCTTTGCTTCTGAAGGACCATGATTTGCTTTCTATTGTGACTTGATAACCATAAATCATGTGATTGAATTTGTTGTCTGAAATTTAAATCTCTTGAATTGCAAACTCAAGGAGAACTGAACAGCCTGAAAATCAGCATCAAGTACATCACAACTGCAGAGAGAGACTGTGCGATCTTGTATTTCAACAAATGCATTAAATAAAAGCTCATGGTGCAGAGGGTAGCATATTGGCAAGGCTGGAAGATTGGCTGGCCAATGGCTGCAGACAGTAGGTGTAAGTATGTCTTTTTCAAGTTGGCAAGATGTAATGAGCAGTGTTGGAACCTCGACTGTTATCATTTATATAAATGGCTTGGATGGAGAGATGAAATGTATGGTTGCCAATTTTGAAAGTAATTGTGAAGAAGACAGAAGAAGTTTACAAAAATATGTGGCAAATGAAATATAATGAGGGGAAATTTGAAACTGTCCATTTTGGAGGACAGAATAATATAAAAACACATGCTCTGGAGGGGCTGGGAGATTGCAACGTTCTGTGATGCCGAGAGGTCTGAATATCTTTGGACATAAATCACAAAATGTTAGTCTGCAGGTACAGCAGGTAATCAGGCAAGTTCATAGACTGTCATTGTTTATCACTAGCGGAATTAAATGCAAAAATAGGAAGGTTCAGGTATGCTTCAGTTATATAGGTTATAAATCGCATGACACCAGGTTATATTTCAACAGTTTTATTTGAAATTACAAGCTTTTGGAGATGAAGAGACTTCACCTGATGAAGGAGCAATGCCCTGAAAGCTTGTGATTTCAAATAAACCTGTTGGACTATAACCCGGTGTTCTGTGATTCCTGACCTTCTCCACCCCAGTCCAATACCAACACCTCCACATCAGTTATGTAGGATCCTAGTGAGAATGTTTGGAGTGTTGTGTATGGTATCAGTCTCCTTCATAGAAATCATAGAATCCCTACAATGTGGAAACAGGCCATTTGGCTCAACAAGTCCATAGCAACCCTCCGAAGAGGAACCCTTCCAGACTACATTCACCCCTGACTAATGCACCTACATCCCTGAACACTTTGGTCAATTCAACATGGCTATTTCATCGAACCAGTACATCTTTGGATTGTGGGAGAAATCCAGAACACTGGAGGAAACCCACACAGACACAGGGAGAAAGTGCAAGTTCAATACAGACAGTCGCCTGAGGCTGGAATCGAACCCGGGTCCCTGCCACTGTGAGGCAGCAGTGCTAACCACTGAGCCAGATGTAAATATATTGGAGGCAGTTCATAAAACATCAGCTGGCCTAATACTGAGTGGGTTGTCCTATAGGAAAAAGGTTTGGATAGGTTATGCTTGTATCCGATGGAGCTTTGCAGATTAAGAGACAACTTGATTTAAAAAAAGTCCTGAAGGGACTTCGAAGTGTCAATGGGAAGAGGATATTTCATCTTAAGGGAAAATCTAGAACTAGAGCACATTGTTTACAAAGAAAGGATTGCCCATTTAAAGAAGAGAGTTGGTACTGATAAGGTATGGGAGCAGTTCTGAGTCAGGATTCGGACTGTTAGAGGACCTGGATATCGGAGGCTTAATGAATAAAGTTTAAACAGTTGGTTTACTGACTGTAACATGGTCAGCCAGGTGGTCTGTTCCAATCAGGGAGTCCAGACTGACAGATATAAACAGGAATGTCAGAGGCTCAGTTCAGTCTGAGAGCTAGCTCTGAGGGAGCTAGATCAATGTCAGGGATTCTCCCCATGTAAATAAAGGGTGGCTTGGTGACGGGACACCAGCCTGTGTGGACTGATTACAGTGGCTGCAAAAGAAAAGCATGCTTGCAACAGTCATCTTTAAGTCATGGTAAGTATTCCTGGCATCATGCCATTATTTGGAAAGTTTGTGCATTTGGTGCTGCCTTCGAAGATGGGGCACAGTACCTGGGGAAGGATCCATTTCTTTTTCTGGACAAATGACATTTGAGCAAACAAAAAGCAATGAATAATTACTCTGACAACCTGTGGACCTGCAGCTTTACCAATTATGAGAGGCTTAACTTTCCCTGAGGCCCCAAATAGTAAAACATTTCAAGAGTTGACAGATTTAGTTAAGGAATATTATGACACCAAATCTTCTCTAATTCTGAGATGATATCATTTTCATGAATGATCCTCAACCAGCATCTTCCAAACCCCTTCCATCTAGAAGGACAAGGGCAGCAGATATATGGGATCACCACCACCTTCAAGTTCCCTTCCAAGATATTTACCATCCTGACTTGGAAATCTATCGCCATTCCTTCACAGTTGCTGGGACAAGGTTGAGGAATTCCCTCCCTGAGGGTATTGTGGGTCACCCCACTGCATGTAGACTGCAGCAGCTCAAGAGGGTAGCTCACGACCACCTTCTCAAGGGGCAACTAGGGATGGGCAATAAATGCTGACCTAGCCAGCAATGTCCATGTCCTACAAATGAATCATAAAAAAAAGCATGTGACTTTGGCTTAACCCTTAATGAGATGTTGAGAGACTGTTTGGTATTTGGGATTAATGGGGTGACCATGTAAAAGCTCCTCCCAGCTGAAGCCCAGCTGAATTTCAAACAGACCCTACAACTGGCTTTGTCATTGGAAAATGCAGCAGGTCAAGGGTATGAGCTGCTGGGTATTCCTGTGGAAGTGGGCACCTTCACCAGTCTGACTGAGCTTGGGGAACACCAACTGAGCTGAAAATGTGTTGCTGGAAAACGCAGCAGGTCAGGCAGCATCCAAGGAGCAGGAGAGTCGACATTTCGGGCATGAACCCTTCTTCAGGAACACCAACTGAGTGAAGGCCATTGCAGAGCCTCACCCAGGACATACCCTGAACACAGGGACCTCAGGTCAGCCCACAGTAAAACCCCAAAACAGGGCCAAACCTTGGCCAAATGGTTCAAATTTTCTTCAGGATCCGGGTCGGCAAGTCATTGTAGTTGCTGCCGATGTGTGGACTTGAGTTAGCAAAAAGATCACACCAGATCTAAATGGAGTAAGAGAACTCACATGCTGGTACCCAGGAGAGTGACCACCCTGGAAAATCCATCTATGTCTGATTTGGAACAGTTAAATTGCTTAGCAACATCCAAATCAGAACCAATCAAAATAAACATTTGGTTAAATGGTCAACTGGTTCTAATGGAGGTCGATACAAGTGATCGCTGAACCAGTCTTTAACTCTGAATTCCAACTGTTACATTTGCACAAGACCTCGGCCAGACTGAGAACCTGTACCAGGGAACCTTTACAGATTAAGGGGACAACTTTGGTTCTGGTCTCGTATGAGAAGCAGCTGGTTCAGTTCCCACAGATTCTAGTAAAAGGCTCAGGCCCAAGCCTGATGGGGGTGGAATTGGTTGTGAAAGATTCACCTGGATCAGCTCAACATTTTTCAATTAGAAAATGGCTGCCTGAGTGAAGCCTTAATTAAATACCTAGAAGTTTTTCAGAAAGGTTCAGGAGCCAAGGCCACCTTGCAGGTTGACCAGGAAGCAATCCCATGATTCTGCACAGCCTGGCTAGTGCCATTGCCCCCTGAGCAGAAATCAGGAGGCTGAGAAAGCAAAGGAATCATCAAATCAGCCCAGACTGGGGAATGGGCAGCACCGGTCAGACCGATTGTGAAGCCTGATGGGTCAGTTTGCCTTTGTGGGGATTTCAATCAAAGTTTTTGCTGCAAACGTTTCATTCCCTGGCTAGGGAACATCATTAGTGCTGTTGGAGCCTCGTGTGAAGCGCTGCTTTGATGTTTCTTCCGGTATTTATATTGGTTTGTTCTTGCCGCTTCCGGGTGTCAGTTTCAGCTGCAGTGATTTGTATGTGGGGTCCAGGTCGATGTGTCTGTTGATGGATGTTCTTGCTGTTTCCGGGTGTCAGTTTCAGCTGTAGTGGTTTGTATATGGTGTCCAGGTCAAATTTGACTGGGAAAACACCACTATCATAGGACAAGGCAGACAGAGAACAGCCAGAGAATTCCTAGAAGCATGGCATTCATCCCCAAACTCCATCAACAGACACATTGACCTGGACACCATATACAAACCAC
Organism: Hemiscyllium ocellatum; assembly: GCF_020745735.1. Classification (NCBI taxonomy): domain Eukaryota; kingdom Metazoa; phylum Chordata; class Chondrichthyes; order Orectolobiformes; family Hemiscylliidae; genus Hemiscyllium; species Hemiscyllium ocellatum. The sequence goes on along the minus strand of NC_083416.1, from coordinate 85,088,573 downwards.
TACAGCTGAAACTGACACCCGGAAACGGCAAGAACATCCATCAACAGACACATCGACCTGGACCCCACATACAAATCACTGCAGCTGAAACTGACACCCGGAAGCGGCAAGAACAAACCAATATAAATACCGGAAGAAACATCAAAGCAGCGCTTCACACGAGGCTCCAACAGCACTGATGATGTTCCCTAGCCAGGGAAGGAAACGTTTGCAGCAAAAACTTCCAGCTCGGCGAGCAGAACCACAACAACGGACACCCGAGCTACAAATCTTCAATCAGATTTTAAATTTCAATCAAACAGTAAACTATTTTTAGCAGCTGGATGAATATCCAATTCCTCACACAGAGGATTTATACACAAAGTTGACAGAGGTCTCTCCTTCATGAAACTGTATCATGTGTACTTGTACTTACGTTTAGATGAGGATTTTACAAAAATATGTGCTACGATTAATACCCGGAAGGGTTTGTACCAATATACGAAATTGCCATTTGAGGTATTGTCAGCCTGTGCCATTTCTCCCAAGCGGGCGTACACCTTAGAAGGGAAAATATCTGTGTTCCAGGCACCCCAAGTGACCTACTTGGGTTATAGAGTCGACAAGACCAGGTTACACAGGTTGGATGATGATCAAAGGTGCCCTAGCTTCCACATCTGTACCGGAGCTTAGGTCATTCCTGGGGCTTGTGAATTATTAAGGAGTGTTCATGCATAACTAGGCCTCCATCCTGGCACCTTTGGATCACCCTAAAAAACAGTTATCCTTGGAAATGGGTCACATAGCCAAGTCATAGCTTTCAGGGAAGTGCAGAAACAGCCTCTGTGGCAAGATGGTGTGGGAATGGCTGACTAAACCTTGGACTCAGTTACACATTGACTGCGCTGGTCCTTTCATGGGCCTTATGTTCTTACTCATTGTGGTTACCCCCTTAAAGTGATTAGACATGTGAATAATTCATTCATCAAACACGGGAATGACAATAGAAAAACCATACGTATGCTTTGTGTAGTGATTGTAATGACGTTGGTCCGGTGTATCTCATAGAATGAGATCCCTGATTGGGGCTGTTATCCTGGGGGCAAATAGGGAGCCCTGGCTGACAGATGGAAATAGGAATGTCAGACATTTTGACCCTCTGAGAGCTGGCTCTGAGGGAGCTGGATCAGTGTCAAGGATTTTCCACATGTAAATAAAGAATAACTTGGTGATGGGATACCAGTTTTGGTGGAGTTATTTAAGTTGGCAGTGAAAGAAACATTCAAAAAATTAATCATAGAATCCCTACAGTGTGGAAAGAGACATTCAGCCCATTGAGACATCTACACCAACTCTCTAAACAGAATCCTGTCAAGACCCAGCCCCTTACCCTTTCCCTACAGCCCCTTACCCTTTCCGACAGCCCCACATTTAGCATGACCCATCCTGCACATCAGTGAACTGTGGGAAGAAACCAGAACACCCAGAGGATACGCACGCAGACACCATATAGTCACCCGATGCTGGAATCGAACCCAGGTCCCTGGTGTTGTGGGGTAAGCACTGTACTACTGTATTGTCCAAATAACACAGTTACAAACTGAAAGGCTGAAAAGTATAAAAATAAAGTGTGTTTAACTCAGAGCAAGCATTGCTGTCATAGCTGGCAACACCATGGGACAGAGGTACAATAAGGGAAATCAAAGACCATCAAAGTAATTTAAATGGAGTGCACTACACCAGGAACATAGAGTCAGAGAGTAACATAGACCCTTGGCACAGAAAAAGACACTTCAACCCACTGAGTCTGTGCCAGTCAAAAACAGCCACCTAACTATTCTAATCCCATTTTCCGGCACTTGGCCCATAGCCTTGTATACCTTGTGCACATCGAAATACTTGTTAATTGCTATGGGAAGTTTCTGCCTCCTTTGTTCTCACAGGCAGTGAGTTCCAGATTTCCACCACCCTCTGGGTGAAGGGAACTATGACCTCACATCCACTCTAATGTCATAAAGTAACAATTAAAATTGAGATGCCCCAGGGATTTAACAGAAAAAGGAAATAAGGAGACTACTGAGACGACAGTTAGAGCAGGAAATCCATAAGTGAAACCATAACTAAACTGGGAAGAATTTATTAAAACCCTGCCTGCAACAGTAGGAGACTTGCCAACTTTAAGGGCATTAAAATGGTCATTGGATGAACATATGGATGAGAATGGAATAGTGTAGATTAGCCAGGCTTCAGACTGGTTCCACAGGTCGGCACAACATTGCGGGCCGAAGGGCCTGTACTGCGCTGTAATGTTCTATGTTCTGTGTTCTATGCTACAGACAACAGGATTTATTCAGTAAGATCAGGTTAAAAAAATCAAAATTAATTATTTTTGTTTCGAATGTACGATAGTAATCATAATGCCCTTCATAGCAAGTGGTGAGCTTGACAAAGATTCTACCAAAGGAATTGGTTTAAAAATGAGGGGTCACCCAGTAAAGGCAAAGGTGAGACTTCTCTTTCTCACTGAGGTTTCTGAGTCTTTCAAACTCCCTTCCTCAAATGGTAGTGAATGGAGAATCTTTAAATGTTTTTAAGGCAGAGGTAAGTAGACTTTCAATCAACAAAGGGATGGGAGATTATCAGGAAGATGCCGGAATATAGAGGTGAGGTTAAATCAGATCATTGGTTGGCAGTGCAGGCTGAAGGGCTGAGTAGTCTCCTCCTGTTCCTTGTTTGTACGGGCGATATAGGTAGGTTAAGCAAATAGGCAAACACTTGGCAGATGGAATATAGGATGGCAAAATGTGAGATTATACACGTTGGCTGGAAGGAGAGAAGAGCTGATGAAGGATTGTAGCTGGTGAAAGAATGTAGAAAGATACAGCACACAGGGATTTGGCATTAATCTCAAAAACCTACCATCAAAGCTCAGCAGATGACAACAAAGACAAAAGGAATGTTGGCCTTTATTTCAAACTGATTAGAATAAGTCTTGCAGAAACAGTACAACTCACTATTCAGAGCACTGTTGGAACCATCTGAACAGTTTTGGTTTTCTTGTCTGAAGAAAGATACATTGGAATCAGATTAGAGCAAGTGGTTCTGGAGACATTGGTCCAGTTAGAGAAAGAGACAGAGATGGGCAGGCTCCTTGATAGGAGTGTTGGTCTGCAGGGAAGGAGTCAAGATGATTTGCATAATTCTGTGCAGTCAGGACTGGGAAGAAGCTCTGGAAAGCTGAAAAAAGAGGCAATGCCACTGCCCTGTGAGGGGTGGGCACCATCAGATGAAGCCTCTGAGATTATTACTTCAGTGCAGCTGAGAGAGCGGAGGTTGAAAGCCACAAGAATGATCCCTTGATCCATCTGAGCAAGAATCGAGCTCAGTGAAATCCCCATGCCAGGTTTTAGCTAGCTGGACATGTGCCTGTGAATGTGTGTAGTTATTGAAGTGCAGGAAACTGTGAATTCAGGATAGATGATCGATTAATAAGTAGAGGAGCAGTCATTGAGCAGTCTTTTATAATAGAGTAACTCTTGAGACTGGGTTTCCTGGGTGATAGAGATCAGGGAGTGGAAGGTGTTGCCGAAGGAGCCTTGGTGAACTTCTGTTGTGGATTTTGTGCACAGTGCTGAGACTGAACTTCGCTGGTGCAGGGAGTGGAAATTGAAGCTAGCTGTGAATCTAACTATTTTATTCACGTTCTCTCTTTTATTTTGTGCCTTTATACTTTAAACAAACATATAGGAACTAGGCAGCAGATCCAACTTGTTCCTCAGCCTGTTGAGTGACATATTGTGTGATTTCCTGGAATTTTCAGATTTCCATTTTGCTATTCATCTTTTACATTTAAAGTTAGTTTAATGTAGGTGGTGTTGCAATGATTTTGCTGACAGAAGCGAAGACTTGTGATTTTTGTTTTCTATCACTTTTCTTGAAACACAGATCACCCATGAACTGATTACCAACAGTTTCTATTGAGCTGGTTCCTGTCTGTAGAAGTAACAAAGTGAAACCAGAAAATTGGTTTCCATAACACAGTTAGACATCTGGTACACAACTAACATTTGAGGTCAGGCAGTTGTGCTCTAAGCATAACATCAGTGAGAGTTTTGTACAAGCGATAGTGCTTGTTGTCATTGACTTATCTGCTTGAAGGTGCACAGACAATATCCATTAGGATGGAAACAGCACCCATTGATATCTTCCACGGTTCCCTTCAGCTCCTGCTACTCTTCAACAGTGAGCACCAATTAAAATGAGGAAGATTGCTGCTGTAGTTAGGCAGATCGTCATATTGCTGAAACAGCTGTCACCTAAAGAACACAAAATGCAAAGGAGTAGCAAAAGAAAAAGGAAGCAAAGATCACAAATGAAGGTAGTGAAATTTGAGGCATTGTTCTTTGGCTTTTTGTAGTTACAGGACATCTTCAAGACCAGGCATTTCTTGCTGCATTTATTGAGACTGATGTAAGAGGTAGCAGTCCACCCATCCAATATTCATATCCTTGTACTGAGGTTGGTCAGCTGCATGGCTGGTTGGCGATGCGGAATGACACCAGCGGTTTGGGTTCAATTCCAGATGTGGCTGCAGTTACCATGAAGGTCCCTCCTCAATCTCTCTCCTCACCTGAGGTGTGGTGGCCATCAATTTAAAAATCATCAGTCATCTGTACCTCTTGCAGAGTGAGACTATAACAACTTTATTTGTAGACGTATGCTTTTTCACAAGGCATTGCAAATATTACATGCCATTCCAAGATATTAAGTTGGCATGATTGTATTGTTATGATGCCAGCTGATGGTACCACAGATCCCAGTCAGATCCCAGAATGAAATCTGGCTTGATAGATTTCTTTTTCTCTTTTGTTTAATTGAATTGAATTCAATTGAATTAGCTTTAATGTCACACGTACTCAGATGATTACAATGAAAAGTTTGTAAGTCATCACTTATGGACTCAACTTAAGTACACAAGCACCTAGATACAGATTCTTCAGTTCAAATTCTCCAGGAAAAATATTAAAAATAAAGAAATAAAATGTTCAGAGCAACAGTCCTTCCAACTCAGACCATGGGTCTAAAAGTACGGTGGCACAGTGGTTAGCACTGCTGCCTCATAGCGCCTGAGACTCAGGTTCAATTCCTGACTCAGGCGACTGACTGTGTGGAGTTTGCACGTTCTCCCCGTGTCTGCGTGGGTTTCCTCCGGGTGCTCCGGTTTCCTCCCACAGTCCAAAGATGTGCGGGTCAGGTGAATTGGCCATGCTAAATTGCCCGTAGTGTTAGGTAAGGGGTAAATGTAGGGGTATGGGTGGGTTGCGCTTCGGCGGGTCGGTGTGGACTTGTTAGGCCAAAGGGCCTGTTTCCACACTGTAAGTAATCTAATCTAACCTCCGGCCCTTGCTGGGCTTTGACTCTGGATCATGCTGGACTTCACCTCGAGGCCGGGAGACCGCTCTGGAATCACATAGAGTCATAGAGATGTATAGCATGGAAACTGAAAATCCACACTGAGGCCCTGCTGAGCCAAACAACCATTGTAGGCTGCTGAAAGATCACCATGACGGGCCAAGAGACCGCCAGACCGGGCCAAGAGACCACCAGACCGGGCTGAGAGACCACTCACACCAGGCCCAGAGACTGTCAGGCCTGGCCAAGGACACATCATACAAGGCCGAGAGACCACTCCACTGGGCCCAGAGACCACCAAGGTGGGCTGGGAGGATGTCACACCAGGCCAGAAGTTTGTTAATTTGTTGATTAGCCACCCAGCCACATTTATACGAAGCTGTATAACACTTCACAGTAGGATATAAATTTTGAAAAGCCACCTGAATGCCACAGCTAGAACAATCCTAAAGCACAACATAGCAATATTTCCAGATGCTACATATTACCAGACACTCAAGTTCAGAAAAATTACACCTCCCTATCTCAACGCTTTTAATTTTTTACTTAACTGGCTCCTGTCAGGCTCCTTGCCATAGATTGTGGAAACAATTCAATGAGTCTCAATTCAATTCAAACAATCTCAATCTGCCAACATGAATCTTTTCCACACAGCTGTGAGGCTAACCAACCTCAATCCTGATAACCTGCAAATTTTTGACTAAATTCTCCAAATTTGGAAGATTCAGAAACAAAATCTTTCTGCTGTGGTGACCTTTTCCCTAAACCATTCTGAATCCCTCTTCTAGGAGGGAAACTAACTGGCTTCTAAATTCAAACTTAGTTACTTCTAAATCAAACTGAAACATCCTGCTCTTGAACAGAATTTAAGAAAAAATTTCTCAACTGCGATTATTCCAAAAAAGGGCTCATGTATTTACTCTACAAGTCTTAAATGCCATGTCATATAATCATCTTCATATTTAAGGGGAGGGACAGGTCATCACCATAATCTGAGTAGACCTTCGAGCTGCTCTCTCATTAGGCAGTGAGATGTCTGATGGTGATTTAACTCAAGCGTCACCATCAGGAGAGGCTGAGAAGGAGAGTCTTTCATGGTAACCTCAGCCAGTGCAGAAAGTTGAACCCACTCTGTTGGCATCTCCCTGTATCACAAACCAGACATGTGAGGAGGTGGCACACTGTTAATGACACTGGACAAGTAATCCGAATCATGGGTTTGAAATCTACCATGGCAGATGCTGTATTCAGAAAAATCTGCAATTAAAAAGCTAGCCCAGTGGTGACAATATAGCCACCATCGGTTGTCATTAAAAACCCATCTGGTTCCCTAATGTTCCATAGGGAAGGAAATCTGACATCCTCACCTGGTCTGACCCACACATGATACCAGTTACACAGGATTGTTGTAGACTCCTTGCTGCCTTCTGGATAACAATCCCACATCCCCTGAACAGTGGCTCAGTAGTTAGCACTGCTGCCTCACAGTACCAGGGTCCTGGATTCAATTCCCTCCTGTCTGTGTGGAGTTTGCACATTCTCCATTCTCCCCATGTCTGCGTGGGTTTCCTCTGGGTGCTCCGGTTTCCTCCCACAGTCCAAAGAAAGGCAGATAAGGTGAATTGGCCATGCTAAATAGAGTAAGGTGCATTTGTTAGGAGGAATGGGTCTGAGTGGGTTACTCTTCGGAGGGTCTAGATTGCATTACTGTTCCAGAAGGACTCTCTGTCATTTTTCTCTCATCAAAAATGTTCACGAAAGTAACTACCATATATATGCCAGTAATTTGAAATCTAAGTTCCAAAGAGTGATAGTGTTAGTACTCCAGTAGAATTTTGTCCTTGCCAACAGTCACCTTCAGTACATTGTGAGGAAATTTCATTCATCACCAACTCTACCCTAACCCAATTTTGACATTTCAAACAGGGTTTACTGTGTAACAGTCAGCAGCAGGAACCATCATTGATTTTGATCTCACTAATGAATGACACAAACATGATGCTAACTTTACCCCTTCAATTGGTGCTGAAACTAACAGCAGATACTTCTGTACAGATCAGTAATTAAAAGTGGTACCTTTTATGTGGGGGCAATCAGTGAGTATGCTTTAATAATATGGCAATATAACAGATGCATTCAGAATAAAATTGCTGTGCTGACAATTATTACGTTGCCGTAATAGGACTCCAAATGTATCTTGGCATAGAACTGGTAAAACTCAGCATTACCACAGTGAAAACTCCCCAATGGTTTTGAACGTTCATTTTCTGCTATCTGTAAGGTAATAATAATTCCTGCCTAGTGAATGACAGATATCATTTCTGACATTTCATTAATCTTTGTTTACCTTCCAAGACTGCTGCAGTTTGAAAAGAGCAATGTGCAGTCTTAACAGCTGTTAAAATGTCATTTTTCTTATCTGCAGTGAAAGTTGGCATATGGGAACAGTTTGGATCCTCACACACATTAAGAGCAGCATAAAATTTGCTAACGTACGCGATTCCCCAAGGTTGCAGCAAAGGAACTCAGCTTTTTTGCAACCCTCCTGTTACAAAAGAAAGCAGAGTGGAGAATGAAATTTTACCTATCTGCCTCACACTTCCATGAGAGTCTTTGGCACTACAGACCTGATGGGCCAAAGGGCCTCTTCTGTACTAAATGATTCTATTGAACTTAACATTCCATAAAGCATTAAACTGCCTTTCACTAACCCCAGAGATTTTCTCTTCAATGCATTTCCCAGAAGTTGATGCATGAAGAAGTATTGCCTGACATTTATCCAAACTTACCTGGAGACATTGGTTTTATTAAAGATGTAGACATGCCTCTGAGAGAAGCTCTGATGTCAGTGTGACTTCAATCGGCAGCTAGTAGTGATCTGCTGAGAAGATGGATCCTGTTGAGCCCAGAGCATTCTGCTCTGCCACTGTACCATCGGTTACAGTCTGTTTATCGATATTGTTCAATACGATCAGGTTGAACTGTGATTAGCTAGAATACAAGCCTGAACCGGCCTGAAGAGTCACATTAGAACATGATGCAAAATTAACCATGACTTAAAATCAGAAATAGGATTTTATAGCAGCTTCCCGCTGGACTGGGCTCAAGGGCTAAATGGCCTACACCTGCTAGTATTTCTTATGGTCATTTTGTCACTGACAAGATTGCAGTTTCAACATTGACTTTTAAACAACAGTAGGACTTGAACACACAACTGTCTAACATCAAGCTGGAAGTATTACATCCTGAGTCACAAGCATTTTACTTCTACTATCCTTTCCACATCAATAAACAATTTTTGGCTGGTATTCTGTCTTTGTTGCCAGATCTTTCAATCTTCTGATGTTTATTTTTTTTAAATTGTGTTTTTGACACTTCACTGAATGACATTCATTGATGATGACCATCCATCTTGGATCATGGTTTGCATTATGGTAGTCGCCTGTGTCTTCAGCATTGTCCAATATCCCTCAGGAGACCTACACTGGGATAGTCACCTGAAGAGATGATAGTTCTCTCAGATGGTGCCTGCTTCACTGGACATGGTTCTCAACGGGCTCTCAGCTTCCATGGTGGTCATTGACTGACTCCACTGTCAGTGTCAATGTTCATCACCTTTATATCTCACTTGCAGGTGTAGCAGACACCTAGGAGTTCGGTGATGAGGATGGATTGAATATGTTGAGACTGTTCTCTTTGGAGAGAAGAAGTCTGAGGGGTGTTTTGATTGAGGTTTTCAAATGGACAGAGGGAATAAGGAGAAGCTGTCCTTACTCATGAAAGGAACAAGACTTAAAGTGATCTGCAAAAGCAACAAGGGTGATGTAAAAAAAAACCTTTTCACTTGGTGCATGGTTAGTATATAGAAAGAATTGCATGGGAATATGATGGAGGCAGGTATTGAGAGGGTATTGGATGATAATTTGGACAAAAAAAAATGTGCAGGAACATGAGGATGGAGGAAAAACAGGGGATTGGCATGGGGTAATGATGGTCATTGGAGGAGCTGGTGCAAACATGATGGGCAGAATGACCTCTTCCTGCATGGTAACAATTCAATGTGTACTGCTTCAAACAACAAGATACAGATTGCTGGGGACTGTGAAGCCTAGATATGTGAAGCAGTGTCACATGGTCAATGCTGAGGAATGGTTGATAGCAGTATCCTGGACCATGACATTTGTATTTGTAATACAGATGGTGAACCCAGAAGCTTCCCCAGTGTGTGAGTGGCTGTGTGTTTACCTCAATCCAATGGTCCCAGTGTGAACAGTATGTGTAGCATCACCAGGGCAGAGTAATCCCCTGGGGAGGGGTAGCTGCCACTTTATCTTGGATCTTAGTAAGGCTCAGTACTCAGCCTGAATTCGTAAATCCACATCCTTGTCTACAGCTGACCTGACAGCACCGAAGGGAAGAATTTGCCAAAGGGTGCTGGAACCGGAGTGTAAAAGGGTTTGCTCCCATGGAAAGGATTCTGATTCTGTCCTGTCATAGCTGACCAAACCCATTACATTGTCATGGAAAGAGGAGATCACATTGGGCAAGGCAGCCATTTTTTTCCCAGATGCTTAAATGGGCCACCTTTGCTCTCATGGCTGAATGTCCAGGTGAGTAGGATGAAGGCAATATTTGGCGGTCTCTTTTACTCACAACATTCCACTTGCAGCTGGCTTATTGAGAAGGTCACTGATCTTTGCTGAGGCATTTGAGCATGTGAGAGGATTGTGTCAATTCAGAGAATCATGGTGTGGAGGTGTTGGTGTTGGACTAGGGTGGACAAGGTCAGAAGTCACATGCCATCATACCATAGTCCAACAGGTTTATTTGAAACTACAAGCTGACAAAGGAGCAGCCCTCCAAAAGCTTCTACTTTAAATAAACCTGTTGGACTATAACCTGATGTTGTGTGACTTCTGACCTTACCTACTCCAGTCCAACACCAGCTCCTCCACATCCTGACTACTACCGACACCACTAACTGCTGGCTCAAAGTGGAGAGAATCTCTGAGAAGTTCACACATATCGGCATGGACATCGAGTTTCTGCATAAATGCAAGAAAGCAAAGAAGATCCCAAAAGTACTACAGGTCTCGAACCCACTCAAATCAACCTACAACACCGACTATGCTGAGAGACTCTGCCATTGAACCTCCTGCACACTCCTCAATCACCAATTCCACATGAGACCTCACAACCTTCAAATCGAGAGAGAGCCCATATTCTCAGCTTGCACTCAGGATACAGTGGGCCAGCGACAAGAGACTGCCAAACAGAGGAGGCAACAGAACCAAGCCATCTATATGCATACCAAGAACAGGAAACCGGAGAAACTTGGCATCACCACCAGCAGTAATCAATTCTCCCCCATACCATGTTTGAAAGCAATTCTACCACAGGGCTTGTCAACTTATCTGACCACACCCTTCAACTGGACTATATCGAAGTTCTCAGCCGAGGGCACAATTTCTGCCCCCCTACCAAAATGGACCCCATTGGTCTTACAGCAGATACAAAGAAATTCATCAGGCAAATGAAGTTCCATGAATTCTTCCATGAATCCAAGATGTCAACAACAAGCTCAATGAGACAACCAATGAAGCAGAACAGTCTACAGAGAGTTCTGCAGTGCAGCGTCCAAAGAGGAAAGATTCGAGTTGGACCTGTCTGGAAGGCTGCTACCCTAGGCTTGTCAGGAGATGCATTAATGTCAGATTCATCACTCGATAGTGCAGAATGTCATCCAAGCACAACACAATGCCATTTATGCTCTCAAGACCAATTGCAACATGGTCAGCAAACCAACAGATAAAGGAAGAGCCATCATCATTCAGAATAGAACAGATTACTGCAAGGAAGTGTAAAAAACAACTGAGCAATCAGGAACACTGCAGGCAACTACTTGCTGATCCAACCAAAGAGCACACCAGTCAACTATACAATCTTTTGAGTCAGACTTCAGAGTATCCTACGCACTCTCCTGCACACTTCTCACATAGGAGGCTTCTACAGCTTACCAAAGCGACACAAAGCCAACACCCCCTGGACATCCTACCCTATCAAATAATGGGACCCCATGCGAAAAGCTCTCTAGCTATGTCACATGCATCTTGAAATCCAATCTACAGTGGACCCCCAGCTTCTTCGCAACACTACAGGTTTCTTACAGAAACTCAGCACCCACAGACCAGTCAAACTAGGAACATTCTTCATCTAAATGGATGTTTTGGCACTCTACACCAGCATCCTCCATAGTGACAGAATCGCTGCAAGAGCCTCAGTACTCAACACCAACAATTACCAATCTCTGAGCACTGTTCTACAACTCATCCCCGACCACAACCTCTTCACCTTCAACAACCAGTTCTTTATCCAGCCACACAGAACAGCCATGGGGACCAAATTTGCACGCCAATATGCCAACATTTTCATGTATAAGGTCAAGCAAGACTTCTTCGCTGTACAGGACCTCCAACCAATGCTATACACCAGTTACACTGATGACATTTTCTTCCTTTGGACTCATGGTGAGGATTGACTGAAACGACTACACACTGATATCAATACGTTTCATCAGACTTACCATGGACTACTCTTCAGGGTCAGACTCATTCTTGGATATATGTATCTCCATCAAGGTTGGACACCTCAGTACGTCACTGTACCACAAGCCCACAGATAACCTCACGATGATACACTTGTCTCGCTTCCACCCTACATACATTAAAGAATCCATCCACTATGGACAAGTCCTGTGCGTACACAGGATCTGCTCAGATGAGAAGGAATGTGATAGACACCGACAGATGCTGTAAGATGGCTTCATAATACAATACGATGCTCAACTCATCAATCACCCGTTCCGACGTGACACAGCGACAAATCGCAATGACCTCCTCAGAAGACAGACACAGGTCACAACCGATAGAGGACTCTTTATAGTCCACTACTTACCCGAAGCCAGGAACTGCACCATGTTCTCTGCAGTCTTCAACAAGTCACCACTGATGACAAAAATCTCACCAAGATCATCCCTACACCTCCAATTTTCACCCTCAAACAACCGCCAAAGCCATGCTTCTGTTCTATAACCATTCAATGATTCTGGAATAGTATTCAATGATTCTGGAATAGTACTCAATTGCTGGGAATTCTTGGATAATGCCTATTTAGTCCGGCATGCTCAGTGACAACCCTGTCCTGCCTTGCCCTAGTGCCTATTCTTGTAACCACCTCCAGTTCTCTGTATGCTTTCCATTCTGTCCTGTTTCGCATTCCTGATTTTAATCTCAGCTCCAAGGCAGAAGTGCCTTCCTCTGCCAAAACCCTCAGCACTAGAGCCTCCACCCTATACCTGTTCCGGTCTTCCCTCCACTCAGACACCCTGTAAACCAATCCCTTTCTCAAACCGTTAGTCACATATGTACATCTATGGATCAGTGTCAATTTTTTCAGATAGATAGGATAGTGAAGAAGGCATTTGGTATGCTTTCCTTTATTGGTCAGAGCATTGAGTATAGGAGTTGGGAGATCATGTTGCAGTTGTACAGGATATTGGTTAGGCCACTCTTAATATACTGCATTCAATTCTGGTCTTCCTCCTGTCGGAAGGATGTTGTGAAACTTGAAAGGGTTCAGAAAATATTGACAAATATATTGCCAGGGTTTGAGTGTTTGAACTATAGGGAGAGGTTGAATAGATTGGGGCTGTTTTCCCTGGAGCATCAGAGTTTGTGGGGTGACCTTATAGAGGTTTATAAAATCGTGAGGGGCATGGATAGGATAAATAGACAAAGTATTTTCCCTGGGATGGTGGAGTCCAGCACTAGAGGGTATAGGCTTAGGGTGAGAGGGGAAAAATTTAAAACGGACCTAAGGGGCAAAGTTTTGGCACAGAGGGTGGTACATGTATGGAATGAGCTGCCAGAGGAAATGGTACAATTACAGCATCTAAAAGGCATCTGGATAGGTATTTGAATAGAAAACGTTTGGAGGGATACGGAGAAAGTGAGGACTATAGATGCTGGAGATCAGAATCGAGACTATGATGCTGGAAAAACATAGCAGGTCAGACAGCATCCGAGGAGCAGGAGAATCCTGATGAAGGGCTTTTGCCCAAAACATCAATTCCCCTGCTCCTTGGATGCTGCCTGACTTGCTGTGCTTTTCCAGCACCATACTCTCAACTTAGAGGGATATGGGTCGAGTGCTGGCAAATGGAGTCTTGATTAGGTTAGGATATCTGGTCAAAATGGATGTGTTAGACTGATGGGTCTGTTTCCATGCTGTAAATCTCAATGACTCTCTGACTTTGACAAAGCATCATTAGACATTTCACTGCATCAAAGGTGCTTTATAGTTGCAGGCTGTTCTTGTTGCATAGTGTGACCTGGATCAGTAGACATAACCAGCACTCCCTGGGCTGCACGGTGGCACAGCAGTTAGCACTGCTGCCTCACAGCGCCAGAGACCTGGGTTCAATTCCCACCTTGGGGGGCGACTCTCTGTGTGGAGTTTGCACATTCTCCTCGTGTCTGCGTGGGTTTCCTCCGGGTGCTCCGGTTTCCTCCCACAATCCAAAAACAAATGTGCAGGTTCGGTGAATTGGCCATGCTAAATTGCCCGTTGTGTTAGGTGAAGGGGTAAATGTAGGAGAATGGATCTGGGTGGGTTGCACTTCCGTGGGTCGATGTGGACTTGTTGGGCCGAAGGGCCTTTTTCTACACTGTAAGTAATCTAATCTAATCCCTGCTCTCGATTAAGAATAATCCAGTCTGGTGCAGAACACTTTCAGGGAGTGGTCCAGTAATGGGATGGGACTAGTGTTACAATGCTCTTGTCTTACTCACCAATCTAACCCGGATTAAGATTCATTGACCTGTCAGTTTAGTGGATGTATCTTGTCAAACCCATTCCCAGATACCTTAACAGAAATTAATTTTTCTTCTCAGTTTCATTTTGCTAGCTACTTGAGTAATAAATCTGCTTTTGCCACTCCTGTCCTTTCCGAAAGAAAATGCTCCTGTATTATCCACTCATTGAAAAAGCCACATGATAACTGAAAAGGAAATCTTTAAGGGCAAGTGTCTGTACTCAATAGAAGCACTTACCTTCTGATCTCTTTGTCCAGACACTTTATTGATTGATCCTTGTGTCTCCCATCTGCCTATTTTGCTGAAAGAAATCTTTTTGAATGATGAGAGTAGAGATGTTTAAAGGAGCCATAATGTAAGGTAATTACTGGAAAGAAAACAATGTTTATTTTAAAATGGAGGAGCACATGACCAATGATCATGTGTTACACTGATCTCCTCCCACAACTCTTTCTCGGTAATATCAATGACTGCTTCATACTCCCACCAGGAGCTTGGAAAGTGTATTCATTTTAGCTCCAATTTCCACCCCTCTATAATTTTCACATCATTCATTTCTGACACTTCCCTTCCTTTCCTTGACCCCTCTGTCTCCATCTTGAGCAATAATTGTCTATTGCCATTCACTACAAAGCTATGGAATCCCATTGTTATCTTCCCACCACATGTCCTTCTAGGACTCCTACACATACTCCCAGTTCCCTTGCCGTGTATCACATTTGCTCGGATGACGCCACCTTCCAAAGCAGCACTGTTGACATGGCTTCCTTCCTCCATGATCATGATTTCCCACCCACTGCTGTTGACAGGCCTTGCGTTATCACCCGTGCTTCCATCCTTGCCCCTTCCCATCACTCACAACATCTAACCAAAGTAACAAGTAATCCAAAACTGTACAACATAATTAAGGTGGAGAGATCATAACAAGTTATCACAGTGATGGTGTCAAAACAGGACAGTAAGAAAGATTTTACACAAACAGAACAGTGTGGTGTGGTCACATATAGTGCGACATGAACCCAAGATCATCACTGAGGTTGTCTTCATGGATATGGACCTTGGGTATCAATCTCTGCTCTGTGATTCTGCATTGTTATATATCTCGAAGGCTGCCTTGGAGGACATTTATCCAAAGATTGGAGGATGAATGTTCTTGACTGTTGAAGTGTTCTAGAGTCATAGAGATGTACAGTACAGAAACAGACCCTTCAGTCCAACTCATCCATGTTGACCCAAAATCCTAACCTAATCTAGTCCCATTTGCCAGCACTTGGTCCATATCCCTCCAAATCCTTCCTATTCATACACCCATCTAGATGCCTTTTAAATGTTGTAATTGTACCAGCCTCCACCACTTTCTCTGGCAGCTCATTCCATACACGCACCACCTTCTATGTGACAAAGTAGTCCCTTTTAAATTTTTTCCCTCTCACCCAAACTATGTCATCTTGTTCTGGACTTACCCCGCCCCAGGAAAAAACCTTGTCTATTTATCCTATCCATGCCCCTTATGATTTTATAAACCTCTATAAGTTGTTACGTTGTGTCCATTCATCAGTTGTCATTGCATCTGCATGATCTCACCAATGTACCATACCTCAGGGCATCCTTGCCTGCAGCATATGAGATAGACAACATTGGCTAAGTCACATAAATATCCACTGTGTACGTGGTGGATGGTGTTTCCATGTGTGATGGTAGTTAACATGTCAATGATCTAGTATGTCTTGGTATACTATGGCAGGGTTGAATGGTGTTGTGGTCGATGCTGTCCCACCGTATCTGCAGTGGCTCTCCAGCAAGTGTTATAATTTTGTGTCATTCTCCTGCCTTTTCCAATGTTCCCCAAATATCGTTTCCCTTCAGATGATCTTCCAATTGTCTCTGATTGTCTCCATTGACTTTGCCTCCTTCCAGATGGTACATTCTAGATCTGAATCACACATGAGAAAGCATTTTCTCACATCAGATTTGCTAGATTTGCAAATTACCATGAATTTTGTGCCTTCTCATTCTCAGTCCTTTGGTGAGCAAGAACAGTTTCTTCAAATCTACTCTATTTAAACCTCTAGTGATTTTGAAAACATTTAACTTTCTTCTCTGCAAAGAGAACAGATCTAACCTCTCCAAAGAATCTTCATCATTGAAGTTTCTCACCTCTAGAATTCATTCTTATAAATCTCTTCTGCACTTTCTCTGATAAATTCACATCTTTCTGATAACATGGCACCCAGAACCATACACAGTACTCCAGTTGTGGTCTAACAGTACCAGTTCAACATCACCTCCTTGCTGTTGAACTGTATACCACTGTTACTAAAGGCAAGGAGACTGCTCTCTCCATCTCTCCTATTACCTTCAATGATCTGTGTGCATATATATCCAGGTCTCCTTGCTCCTGCAGCACCTTAAATATTGTACCTTCTATTTTATGTTGTCTTTCCCACCAAAATGCATCATTCTCACATATCTCACCTATCTCAAACTTTCCTGTGGTCTTTTCAAACTATACACTGAACTCCTCACAGTTT
Organism: Hemiscyllium ocellatum; assembly: GCF_020745735.1. Lineage (NCBI taxonomy): Eukaryota > Metazoa > Chordata > Chondrichthyes > Orectolobiformes > Hemiscylliidae > Hemiscyllium > Hemiscyllium ocellatum. Next base: position 85,071,778 of record NC_083416.1, on the reverse strand, counting down.
TCAATGCTTTTGATATTACTTTGGTATGATCTGCACACTTTGATTGAGATTATTAATATATGGCAGGAAATGTGAGGGCCCCAATACAGACTCTTGGCGAACTCCACAACCAACCCCCAACTTCAACATGAAACATGTCCATTGACCATGACTGTCTGTTTCTTATCACTTAGCCAGCTGGGTATTTACATCCTGGCATCCCTTTTCGTTCATATTTCTCAAAAGTGTCGCATGACATGGCATTCCAGAAGTCAAACCTAACAATAACTCCAAAGGAAATACCAGAGAGACATTAAAGAAAGTGATTTTTCTCGTTTTCATTAAATTCATCAATTATCAGCTGTAAAAATATTGCATATAGAGAGAGTCAAAGCTATTTGCACAACAGTAAAAACTTATCTAATTGGATAAATTATATGAATGCTAATGCTTTGACAGTTTGCAACTTGGGGACCTAGGTAGCTTCTCAAGAAACTAGAAGTTTAACATTTGTCAGCCCCTTTTTATCCATCATTTCATCTGCTACTGATTTCTGAGTTTCCCAATCCCTTCAAGTGAGTGAGTGTGACATTGACTGAGATCCATCTGTTTCAGTTCAGTTATTTCAAGGGGTCCAGATGAAGCTTGAAGCTGAGTGGCTCCAGACTCTCAAATTCTGAACAACTGGTTTACCAAGTAGCTCTCAAGAGACAGTGTTGCAATCTGGAGGTGATGCCCTGAGAAGATTCCATTCTGAAGGACAGGAGGAAGCTGTTTCCCTCACAGAAGAAGACAGATTGAATACGAGTTGGTAAAGAGGTCAGGAATGTGATACTATGATGATGTGGAGGTGCTGGTGTTGGACTGGAGTGGACCAGATCAGAAATCACACAACACCTGGTTATAGATGAATAAGTTTATTGAAATCACAAGTTTTCACAGCACTGCTCCTTCATCAGGTGAAGTGAAGAGAAATAGACAGGTACAGACTTTATCACCAGAGTGATCAAACAATCATATAAATGGTTTGAGTGGAGTGTTGACAGGCTGAATAATAGGCAATCAAATGGGCGATCAAGAGTGGCAGACGGTGTGAGTAAAGTGTCAGCAGCTGAGTAACAATGAAGGGATGAACTATAATCTGATTAATTGAGGCAGAGATAATTACAAAAAAAAAAGTGGTGCTGGAGACAAACCAAATGGCTGGAATATATTCCAAAGTGACAAGTGAGCAATCTGTAAAACTGTAAACCACTTCCAAAAGTGTACAGAAGTAAGATACACTTTCAGAGAAGTATTGAATTGAATTGAATTTATTGTTACATGTACCGAGGCATAGTGAAAAGCTTTGTCTTGCAAGCAATACAGGCAGATCACAGAATTCAGTAGCATAGACAGTAAATGCTACTGGTAAACAGCAGCAAAAACAAAATCACAGGTACAGGCGAATGTTAAGAGTTTGTGAGTCCATTCAGTATTCTAAAAACAGTAGGGTAGAAACTGTTTCAAAACCGGCTGGTGTGTCTGTTCAGGCCTCTGTACCTTCTCCCTGATGGCAGGGGTTGGAGAAAATCATTGCCAGGGTGGGATGGATCTTTGAGAATGCCAGTGGCCTTCCCTTGACAGCGGGCCTGGGAGATGGATTCTATAGATGGGAGGTTGGCCTTTGTGATTGTCCGGGCTGAGTTCCCCACTCTCTGTAACTGTCTCCGATCTTGAACGGTACAGTTACCATACCAGGTAGTGATACATCCAGACATAATGCTCTCGATGGCGCACTTATCAAAGTTGGCAAGGATATTCACCATCATGCCACATTTCCTCAGCTGCCTGAGGAAGAAGAGATGTTGCTGGGCCTTTGTAACCAGTGCGTGCATATGAGGAGTCCAAGAAAGCTTGTTGTGGATGACCACTCCCAGGAGTTTGACACTCTCCACTGGTTCCACCTCTGTCCTGTTAATGTGTCAGGGAGAGCATGAGTAACATCCGTCCGAAAGTCAATAATGATTTCCTTGGTTTTGCCGGCATTGAGAGCTCGGTTGTTTTCAGTGCACCATTTTTCCAGGTCTTTCACCTCCCGTCTGTAGTTTCATCGCCATCTAAGATTCGACTACGGTAGTGTTAGCAATGAACTTGTAAATGGCAAAATGTGTATAAATGTGTGTGAAACCCAGGTGCAATAACTCTCAGAAATAAAGGTCTGTTCCAAGTGAACAGAAACACAAGGAGTGTAGAGAGTTGAGAGTAATTGAAAATCAACACTTTACACTTTTCAGTCTATTTGCTTTATTGATGGGAATCTACTGGCTTTTAAGGGTTGAATCATTTAATATCTCAGTGCAGTATTAATCCCATTGTTCTAAAGTTTCCTGAAGTTTTAAAAGTTGTATTGTTACTGGTATTTTCTTTGTATCCCTGTACTGTTTGCTGGGGAACAGTTTGGGTGGTTGGTCTCTGCTTTTAATGCAATTTCAATGTGATTATCCACCTCCTGGAGGCAAAATGGTGGATGCCCTACATTCTGAAGGGTGGATAGAAAAAGGGTAAATGTTTCCTTTGGAGCACAATGGACACTTCTCTGGTCTAAATACCAATGGGTGTCAATGTCCCCAAGTTTTCAAATAACCCTCCGTGGCTGCAGCCTCAAAAAATTTGCCTTTCAGAACCACGGTTTCAATTATGTATCTTCCGATCTTATCACAGTTTTCGAATTTTTTTATCTTCTCCTGTCAGACTCTGTCTTCTAAATCTTTTAAATTGCTCTTTTGTCAACTTCAATCTGCACCACAACATTTTGGATGCTGCAGTTTCGATATTTATTAATTTAATGCTCCTTGATTTCGCTGCCGTAGCCATGCCTGACGGTATGTGTCTGCTATGATAGCAATGCTCACTGTGAATTTTAAGTGCTCCTTTTTATTCTTAACCTCCCCAGCCTGGTCCCTTGTGCTATTAATTTAAAGATATTTTTCCTTCCTTAGCTACAGGATTGGTGGCACAGTGGTGGCTCAGTGGTTATCACTGCTGCCTCACAGCACCAGAGAGCCGGGTTCAATTCCTGCCTCAGGCAACTCTCTGTGTGGAGTTTGCACATTCTCCCCATGGCTGCCTGGGTTTCCTTCGGGTGCTCCGGTTTCCTCCCACAGTCCAAAAATGTGCAGGTTAGGTGAATTGGCCATGCTAAATTGGCTGTAGTGTTAGGTATAGGGAAATGGGTCTGGGTGGGTTGCGCATCGGTGTGGATTTGTTGGGCCGAAGGGCCTGTTTCTACACTGTAAGTAATCTAATCTAATCTAATCTCTAAATTTATTCCTGGAGCTTTGAAATCATTGTTATCCAGACAAACCTAAAGTCAGGACTCATCCTGCAAGTCCTGCTTCTATAAAGGTCTTATTGATCAGTGCAATGAGTGCAGGAGTTGGGAGGTCATTTTGCGACTGTACAGGATATTGGTGAGGCTACTTTTGGAATACAGTACTGTATGCAATTCTGGCCTTACTGCTACAGGAAGGATGTTGTGAAACTTGAAAGGGTTCAGAAAGGTTTTGCAAGGATGTTGCCAGTGTTGAAAAGTTCGAGATATAGAGAGAGACTGCATAGGCTGGGGCTCTTTACCCTGGAGTGTCAGAGGCTGAGGGATAACCTAACAGGAGTTTATTAAATCATGAAGGACATGGATGGGGTAAATAGACAAGGTCTATTCCCCAGGGTCAGGGAGTCTAAAACTAGAAGCCATAGGTTTAAGGTGCAATGGAAATATTTAAAAGGGACCTGAGGGGCAACATTTTCATGCAGAGGGTGGTGCATGTATGGAATGAGCTGTCAGAGGAAGCGGTGGAGGCTGGGATAATTACAACATTTGAAAAGCATCTGGATGGGTATATGAATAGGAAGGGTTTAGAAGGAAATGGGCCAAGTGCTGCCAAATGAGACTAGATTAATTTAGGATAACTGGCTGGCATAGATAAGTTGGACTGAAGGGTCTGTTTTTGTGAAGTACATCTCTATGACTCTGTAGATCTACTGAGGATAACTGCTCATAAAGTACAGTTATTGTGAAATGGTGTTCCTATTCTTCATTATTCAGACTCTTTAACAATGTAATGGGAGTTCTATTACATAACTTTCTTTCCTTGGAAAACAATTTTAATAAGATGGCCTCAAGACTTTAGTTTTGCTGATCCTATTCTACTGTCCATCATGAATCTGACTCCCAAAGCCCATTCACCATTGACAAGGCACATGTCAGGAGCGTGATGGAATACTCCCCACTTGCCCTGGATGGGTGCAGCTCCACCAATATTCAAGAAGCTCAACACCATCCAAGACAAGGCAGCCCATTTGGCACCATGTCCACCACATTCAACATTCATTTTATTTACTGTTAATGTAGAGTAGTAGCAGTGTGTACCATCTACAAAATGCACTGCAGAAATTCACTAAAAATTTTCAGACAGCCCCTTCCAAACCCATGACCACTTCCACCTAGAAGGACAAGAGTAGCACATACATGGGAACACCACCACCTACCTGTAAATTCCCCTCCGATCCACTCACCATCCCAACTTGGGAATATATCTCTCTTCCTTTAGTATTGTTTGATCAAAATTCCAGAATTCCTAAGGGCATTGTGGGTCTTCTACTACAGCATGTGGACTGCAGCTCACCACCACCTTCTCTAAAAGAAACAATTCTTCTATTACTTTTATGGATGCATGAAAGTTAAGAAATAATATAAAAAGCATTTTATAATTGCACCTTGGGGATATTTAAATGGATTTGCTTCAAAGATATACGTGTACTGCTGAAAAACTACCCTGTCACTGGTGACGCCTTTTGGATAAAGTGTTAAATTGCGGTTCCCTCGGAGGAGGCCATAAAACACTCCACATCAGTGGTTGAAGAAGAGCAAGCCAGTTCTCTCCATGTTTCCGAGTCAATATTTATACACGAGCTAATCCCACCAAAACTACATTATCTGCTCATTATCATGTTCTGTTTTTGTTTCACACAAATAGCAAATTGCTGAAAAAGCTCAGCAGGTCTGGCAGCATCTGTGGAGAAAAATCAAAATTAACGTTTCAAATTTGGGTCATTGGATTCAAAACATTAACCCTGTTTTCTCTGCACTGATGCTGCTAGACCTGCCGGGCTTTTTGAGCAATTTCTGTTTTTGTTCCTGATTTACAGCATCCACAGTTCTCTTGGTTTTCATTTGCTGTTTGTGGGAGCTGGCTGTGCCCAAGTTGATTGTTTTGTTCCTCCTGTTAAAACAGTTACAACATGTTTTCACTTACTTTCTTAATGATTAGATTAGATTCCCTACAGTGTGGAAACAGGCCCTTCGGCCCAACCAGTCCACACTGACCCTCCGAAGAGTAACCCACCCAATCCCATTTCCCTCTGAACTAATGCACCTAACACTCCGGGCAGTTTAGCATGGCCAATTCACCTAACCTGCACATCTTTGGACTGTGGGAGGAAACCGGAGCACACGGAGGAAACCCACGCAGACACGGGGACAATGTGCAAACTCCACACAGACAGTTGCCCTGAGGCTGGAATTGAACCTGGGACTCTGGTGCTGTGAGGCAGTAGTGGTAACAACTGAGCCACCGTGCCTCCCCAATTGTAAATACTTTGGGACATCCTGATCATGGGGTGTAAATGCAAGTTTTTTTTTAAAGTATTTGATTTTTCAGATTTACTTTGGATCACAAAATTGAGCTGTTAGTTAATTTTCGAGCTGCATGTTTGATTAAATTTGTATTTCAAGCCTAACTGGACTATTCTAATGCATGCATTAATCCATTTGATACCTACTCCAATATAATCTCACAGATAACTGAAAGGTGCTGTACCTGAACTTCACTGATTGGAAATTCTCTCCTAAACGTTTACACTGAGTGCAGTTTATAATAAGGCTATCTATGGAACAATCTAAACTTGAAGCCTTTCAATATGACAGTCAAACAAAACTGGGAAGATGAAATCATCTCGTATAAAGGTATTCAGTGTGAAATAGAAATCAAATGCACTTCTTAACTAAATGTATTTGCTTTATTATTCAAATGTCTAATACCCAATAGGGAATTGTTGGATTTCAAAACAAAAAAAACTTTGTCAATCTCATTCTTTAGTAGTCTAACAACAGAGTATTGCTTGAGGCGAATGTAACCAGAATAAATGCCTCATAAAGATGACCCAGGTGGTTGCTAACAGAACAGAAAGATTTAAACAAATTGTACTCGAGAATCAGTATGCAAATCAAAGATTTTCTACAGCTTAATGCATGCTTCAGAAGTCACAGTTAAATAAACTGCAGTTAACTCTGTGAAGCCCAGGAACAACATATGGATTATTTTCTGCATTTTGCCAAATAACTTCACCGTGTTCATCATTGTCTTGGGTCTCGCAACTGACGTTTCTCTTGCTGCACACGAGCAAGGCACCAAGGAATCTGGCCCCAGTCACACACTCACTGTCACATCAACCAGTTTGAACGGTAAATTATTTGGCATGTTTTACTGCTCCTCCGAGTGCCAGCTTACAACAAAAACAACATCGAGAGAGAGTTTAAACAGGAAGGGAATAAAAACCTCACTTCGACCATACTTGCTGGCCAGATCTGGTACCTGTATTGTCAGAATCTCACAGACCATCTCCATTTATGTTTTGCCAGAGCACAGAACATCATAGCAGATGTGCTCAAGAGGGGCAAAGTCCAATTTTGGCATCCTCCAAAGTGAGCTGACTCAGGTCATTTTTGACAAATGGGGTAAGCCAGGAGTAGACCTCGATGGCAATCACCCAAACAGGCAGCTGCTGAAATTATATTTCAAATCAAAAGGAGTCAATCTTCTGTCTCTTGATAATCTCATAGACTTTGGAAGCTTTTTATTCCATCCTTTTCTTTTCCCATAAATCAAAATTAAACACGAAATTGAAGGAATGAGCACAATGACTATTTGAGTAATGTAACATCAATAGGGAAACTGTTAGGCTTGGAGCTCTGCTGGGTGTGATTACTGATCAATCATTTCTGATCTCATACAGATGAGATTAGTTCATGCTATCAAAAAAACAGAACTGAAGATTCTAGAAGAATCTCCACTTTTAAGAGCTACCTTGCAAAGAGAAGATTTCCTTTAGATCTGAGAATCCAGCTGTTATCGAATATTAAACAGAGTTCAACACAATGGCCGTGCAACCACTTACTGTCCATCTTAGCTTGAAGTGTCAGTTGGTGCATTACACTGAGGTACACAGGAACAGGAGTGGGCCATTCAACCCATCGGGTCTGCACCACCATTCACCCAGAGAGTGGAATCCAGAATGCAAGTCTGGGAGGGTGATAGAGGTAGGAAACCTCATCATCTTTAAAATGTACCTGACTGAGCACTTGAAATTTATAATATCCAAGACTATGGGCTAAGTGTTGGAAGGTGGGACTAGTGTTGATAGATTGGCACAGACTCAATGAGCTGAAGGGCTCTTCCATGCTGTCTCACTCCACAACCCTGAATGATCCATATCAACAGGATTTTCCTGTGCCATGTCCACAACCCCTGATGTCTTAGTCTCCTGAAGTCTGTCAATGTTGGGGGTGAACCTCTCAATGATTGAGCTCCACAGCCCTCATATGAATTCCAAAGGTTCAATCCCAGAATGTAGATGTTACTCACTTTGGCAGCATTTATTACTTATAGTATTATAGAACTCCTACAGTGTGGAAGCTGGACCATTTGGCCCATCAAGTCCATACTGACCTTCTGATGACCATCCACCCAGACCCATCCCCCTAAGCTACGGTTAATCTACCTAACCTGCATATCCTTGGACACTATGGGCAATTGATGATGCCCAATCCACCTAACCTGCACATTTTTAGACTCATCTCTAATTATCTTGAGGGCAGGTTCGTGTCTTGAGTCACATGCAGTTCAGACCAGTGAAGGATGGCAGATTTCCTTCCCTGAGGAACATTAGTGACCTTGATGGATCAATCCTGACAATCAACAATGGCCTCATGGTTATAAATTGACTCTTAATTCTAGATTTGTATTGAATGAAAATTCCACCATGGTGTAGTTTGAACCTACATCTCCAGAACATTACCTCCATTCCTCAATTAATACTCTAGCAAGAAAATCATCAACTCCCCAAGGATGAAATATTTCCTAACCACAGTCTTAAATAAACTGCTGTTACCACATAGCGGTGAACCCTTCTGCTAATTACACCAAATGCCCAAAGAAGCTCACCTCACCTCATAATCTGTGAAAGTATGACTGACAAAGAACACCTAACTTTCACTATTTAAAGAAAAATATCAATTTATTCTTTAACTCTAAAAATGTACAGTAAACAACAACCATTTACCGTAAGACCATAAGATATAGGAGTGGAAGTAAGGCCATTCGGCCCATCGAGTCCACTCCGCCATTTAATCATGGCTGATGGGCATTTCAACTCCACTTACCCGCATTCTCCCTGTAGCCCTTAATTCCTTGTGACATCAAGAATTTATCAATCTCAGCCTTGAAGACATTTAGCGTCCCAGCCTCCACTGCACTCTGCGGCATGAATTCCACAGGCCCACCACTCTCTGGCTGAAGAAATGTCTCTGCATTTCTGTTCTGAATTGACCCCCTCTAATTGTCAGGCTGTGCTCATGGGTCCTAGTCTCTAGCGTCCGAAGAAACAATTTCTTAGTGTCCACCCTTTCCAAGCCATGTATTATCTTGCAAGTTTCTATTAGATCTCCCCTTAACCTTCTAAACTCCAATGAATACAATCCCAGGATCCTCAGCTGTTCCTCGTATGTTAGACCCACCATTCCAGGGATCTTCCGTGTGAATCTTCGCTGGACACACTCCAGTGCCAGTATGTCCTTCCTGAGGTGTGGGGACCAAAACTGGACACAGTACTCCAAACTTACAACTCTAAGCCACCTTTCACTTAAATGTTTGTTATCTGCCACCAACTTCATAACAATATAAGTTCCCAATAACCAACCACATTAAAATTACATCAGCTTAATTTCAAAACCACACAGTGGCTGTCGTCTCCGGTGTCTTCCTCTGGCTGTAGATCTCCCTGGGTCATCTTTGGTCTTTTGCTGCAAAGGTGTTTCACATGAAAAAGGTACCTTTGATAGAGAATGTTTTGCTGTTAGTTACTCTGTCGATGGCAATTGTTCTCACTCTGTCACACTGTCAAAATGTTTGCTTCTTTATACTGCCAGCATCAGATTGTCTCATTGGTTCAATGTTGGCAAAACAATAAATTCAAAATCAATTGCTTTTTCCTACCAAGGGGTATAAACTTAACTGATTGATTCAATCAACTGGTTGCCAAAACAGCAACCAAACTTCGGGTATTTGTTTCACTGCCAAATGTTACAAATTTTCAATTTCCAGTACACACTGAGACCGCTAGTCAGTCACATGATAGGTGCCTGCAAGTTGTCAGTGTAAAACAGCTTTCACTCTTTCTTAAAGATAAAGTACACTCCTTCAACTTCAATATACTGCTCCTTATGCTGAGATTATATCTCCTGTTTATAGAGTCATCAGTCAGAGGAAACAATCTATCTGTATCAACTCCATCACAACTTTTAAGTTTGTCTAAGTTTAAATGAGGACAGCCTTGGTTCTGCAAAGCTTAAGGGAATGTAGACCCACCACATGCTATCGCTCTTCCCCCCTCCCCTCCTTTCACCTCCTCAAAGTGTCCTCAGAGGACAATCCTGCCATCCTAGGAATTATGATTATGGCATAATTTTTATGATGCCCAGAGTACGGAAAGATTTCCCTCAAAACCACTGATAGCATTGCTGTCTGTTAATCTAGTGTACAGTATTAATAGTGTATTATCACCAAGAACAACATCTACATTAACTCTACTTACACATAGAGATTAATTGATTGAAACAAATGAAACCATTTCTAGTATTTTTGTTTTATTTTTAACTGTTTATATTCAGTATGCACAGTTTATCCTTATCCTGTCCTCAGTTCATTTCTAGCTCTTTTACTGTCTTATATTGCTTTCTCTCCTTCGGCTGTTCTCTTTCATTCATTTTATTGAGGTCGCTTTACTATTTCCTACATTCAAAGAACGAAAAGAGCTAAAAGAAACATAAAATTATTAGTATGCAGAAATATCACGATCAGGATTAGTATTCAAAAGCTCATTTTTTTTAATAAAAGAGCTTTTCGGACACTGTCATAGCTTATCTGTATGTGCACTCAAATCCAAATATGAAAAGGCTTCAAATCTGAGAAGTAATGTGGTGTTTGTTTCCTAATAATGCAATTATATTATTTGCAATTCAAATGCCTGGCTGCCTTGTGAAGCTGCACACCAAAGAGTTTCCTCAAAGAGTCCTGTTCTTGGAGGTGACTTGAGGAATCAGGAGCCATATAAGCATTGACCTAAGCATTGTCTGAATAAATATCGAAAATAACTGTGAGACAATTCATTTCAAATTCGAATTGATTCATTTCAGTTTTTGGGCTTATTCAACTTTCCATAAATTGGTTCTGCTCGTACATCCAAGAAACCAGTTCATCTGGAATTGATCTCTGAAGCTACAAAGCAAGTACACTGCGCATCAAGCTTTTATTCTTAATAGCAGGAGAAATTGCTTTTCCACTGCTATCAGACAATAAATATCATTTTTTGAAATTAACTTAACATTCAAATAACTTTGAAACAATAATGTGCGTAAAATGCAATGACTTGATAGATTAATAAATGGTGTCTTAAATTCAATGAGCTGAAGTTGCAATTGCAATGCTATTTGTTGCAGATGTTATTTAAAACCTAGCAGTAAATTACTGTAGATGCTGGAATCTGGACTGGAAACACAAAATACTGGAGATCACAGCGGGTCAGGCAGCATCCATGGAGAGAGAGCAAGTCAATGTTTTGTGTCTGGAAGACTCTTCATTTCAGCTGCTGGTGGGAGGGGTCGGCATATAAAATCCAGCTGGAAGGACTGGGTTTCACATTTTCCCAAAATTTACAACTCATGTTATTATTTAACCTGTTGAGTCACAGAGTCAGGAGCTGAGTGTCACCTGGCAGTTGCAATGAAAATTTACAAATACACTGCTCCATGCCTGCTGTTCGGAAAGAACCTGCTTCTATATCTATTTAAGACTTTCTGGTTCACCAAACCGATCGATACGTTCAGTGGACCAACTGCCTCATCCATGCCTTTAATATTAATAATGACATTTCCATGAAGGTATTGTCTACTGTCTCTGATGATCCACTCTATTAACACTGAACAATTAATAAGCCCTTAGACAGCAATAACTTTCAAGCAACCTATACACATAGCTGCATGGGGAAATCTAAACTCATCTCCAGTTATTTAACATCATAGAAAGTGGCCCTTCAGCCCATTGTGGCTGTGCTGGTCATCAAACATCCATTTATTCTAATTCCAGTCCTTGTCCCATAACCTTGCATGCTGTGGTATTTCAGTTTCTTATCTAAATGGTTCCTGAATACTTTGATGGTTCCAACCCTCACCATCCTTTTGTGAAATAAGTTACAGAGACCAAGAACTCTCTTGGTGAAATATTGTTTTCTTCAGAAACCTTCTGCTCCTTGCCTAGTTAACTCTGCCTCTTAGTTATTGACCACTCTCCTACAGGGAAAATTTTCTACTCATTGGAATATAGAAGAATGAGAGGCGACCATATTGAAATGTACAGGATTCTTAGAGGACTTGACAGGGTATGTACGGAAAGGTTGCTTCCCCTTGTGAGACAATCAAGAACCCGAGGGAATAATCTCAGAATTAGGGGTCACAAATTTCAGACAAGGTTGAAGAGAAACTTCAAAGAGCATTGACCTAAGCATTGTCTGAATAAATATCGAAAATAACTGTGAGACAATTCATTTCAAATTCGAATTGATTCATTTCAGTTTTTGGGCTTATTCAACTTTCCATAAATTGGTTCTGCTCGTACATCCAAGAAACCGGCACGGTGGCACAGTGGTTAGCACTGCTGCCTCACAGCGCCAGGGACCTGGGTTCAATTCCCACCTCAGGCGACTGACTGTGTGGAGTTTGCACATTCTCCCCGTGTCTGCGTGGGTTTCCTCCGGGTGCTCCGGTTTCCTCCCACAGTCCAAAGATGTGCGGGTCAGGTGAATTGGCCGTGCTAAATTGCCCGTAGTGTTAGGTAAGGGGTATATGTAGGGGTATGGGTGGGTTGCGCTTCGGCGGGTCAATGTGGACTTGTTGGGCCGAAGGGCCTGTTTCCACACTGTAAGTCTAAGCTAAACCAGTTCATCTGGAATTGATCTCTGAAGCTACAAAGCAAGTACACTGCGAGAAAGTTTTGAATCTGTTGAACTATTTAGCACAGAGGGCTGTCGAGGCTGGGTCATTAAATATATTCAAGGCTGAGATCGACAGATTTTTAATCATTAAGAGATTCAAGGGTTGTATGGAAACAGCAGGAAAGTGGGTTGGGGATTATTAGATTAGGCATGATCTCATTGAATGGCAGAGCAGACTCAATGGGCTGAATGGCCTCCTATGTCTTACGGTCTTATCTGCCCTTTTAAGGTCCTCAAGACTTTGTACACCTCAATCTGATTCCATCCTCAATTTTGTTGGAATGAATCACAGCATTCCTTCTTCATTATTGTAAAGCTTAAACTCCTAACAAGCAATGGTGTGGTTGGAAATGCCTTTGGCTCACATCAGACAGCCCTTTTAAACAAAACGCCCACTATCACCTTTACAGGGCAACTAGGTAGTGTCACTCATGACTCATCTCTCCAGACCTCCCCCCTCTCTGAGGATGAACGATCAGTCCTCAGCAGTGGCCTCACCCTCATCCCCCTACGCTCCCGGGTCAATGAGTTCGATACGCGGCTAGACATTGAGCATTTCCTCCGCCGCCTTCGCCTCCGTGCCTACTTCTTCAACCAGGACTCTCGCCCACCCTCTGATGACCCCTTCTCCCGTCTCCAATGCAACCCATCCACCTGGACACCCCGTGCTGGCCTCTTACCCGCCCTTGGTCTCTTCATATCCAACTGCCGCCGCGACATTGACCGCCTCAACATGTCCACCCCACTCACCCACTCCAACCTCTCACCCTCACAATGCACAACCCTCCACTCCCTCTGCTCCAACCCCAACCTCACCATCAAACCGGCAGACAAGGGAGGCGCGGTATTAGTTTGGCACACCGATCTTTACACTGCTGAAGCTAGACGCCAACTCGCGGACACCTCCTCCTACTGCCCCCTTGACCCCACCTCCCACCACCAAACCATCATCTCCCAGACCATCCATAACCTCATCACCTCAGGGCATCTCCCATCCACCGCCTCCAACCTCATAGTCCCACAACCCCGCACCGCCCATTTCTACCTCCTGCCAAAAATCCACAAACCTGACTGCCCCGGCCGACCCATTATCTCAGCCTGCTCCTGCCCCACCGAACTCATCTCTGCTTACCTTGAAACTGTCCTGTCCTCCTTAGTCAAAGAACTCCCCACCTACGTTCGGGACACCACCTACGCCCTCCACCTCCTCCATGATTTTCGCTTCCCCGGCCCCCAAAACCTTATCTTCATGTTGGACATCCAGTCCCTGTACACCTCCATCCCCCATCATGAAGAACTCAAAGCCCTCCGCTTCTTCCTCTCCCACCGACCCAACCACTACCCTTCCACTGACACCCTCCTTCAACTGACTGAACTGGTCCTCACTCTTAACAACTTCTCCTTCCAATCCTTCCACTTCCTCCAAACGAAAGGAGTAGCCATGGGCACCCATATGGGCCCCAGCTATGCCTGCCTCTTCGTCAGATATGTGGAACAGTCCATCCTCCGCTGCTACACTGTCACCATCCCCCACCTTTTCCTCCGCTACATCGATGATTGTATTGGTGCTATCTTCATGCTCCCATGAGGAGGTTGAACAATTCATCCACTTTACTAACACCTTCCACCCTGACCTCAAATTTACCTGGACCGTCTCAGACTCCTCCCTCCCCTTCCTAGACCTGTCTATTTCTATCGACTCCCACAGCTACCTAGATTACACCTCCTCCCACCCTGCCCCTATAAAAATGCATTCCCATATTCCCAATTCCTTTGCCTCCGCCACATCTGCTCCCAGGAGGACCAATTCCAATACTGAACAGCCCAAATGGCCTCCTTCTTCAAAGACTAAAAGATGAGGTCTGCAGATGCTGGAGATCAGAGCTGAAAATTTGTTGCTGGTTAAAGTGCAGCGGGTCAGGCAGCATCCAAGGAACAGGAAATTCGACGTTTCGGGCATAAGCCCTTCATCCTTCTTCAAAGATGGCAATTTCCCCTCCGACGTGGTCGATGATGCTCTCCACCGTATCTCCTCTACTTCCCGCACCTCCGTCCTTGAAACCCGCCCCTCCAATCACCACCAGGACAGAAGCCCACTGGTCCTCACCTAAAACTCCAACAACCTCCAGATACGTCGTATCATCCTTCGTCATTTACGCCTCCTCCAAACAGACCCCACCACCAGGAATATATTTCCCTCCCCTCCCCTATCAGCGTTCCGGAGAGACCACTCCCTCCACGACTCCCTCGTCAGGTCCACACCCCCCACCAACCCAATCTCCACTCCCGGCACCTTCCCATACAACCACAAGAAGTGCAAAACTTGCGCCCACACCTCCCCCTTCACTTCCCTCCAAGGCCCCAAGGGATCCTTCCATATCCATTGCAAATTCATCTGCACTTCCACACACATCATCTATTGCATCCACTGCACCCGATGTGGCCTCCTCTATATTGGGGAGACAGACCGCCTACTTGCGGAACGTTTCAGGGAACACCTCTGGGACACCCGCACCAACCAACCCAACCACCCCGTGGCTGAACGCTTTAACTCCCCCTCCCACTTTGCCAATGACATGCAGGTCCTTGGCCTCCTCCATCGCCAGACCCTGGCCACACGACGTCTGGTGGAAGAGCACCTCATCTTCTGCCTAGGAACCCTCCAACCACACGGGATGAATGTAGATTTCCCCAGCTTCCTCATTTCCCCTCCCCCCACCTTATCTCAGTCCCAACCCCTGGATTCAGCACCACCCTCTTGACCTGCAATCTTCTTCCCGACCTGTCTGCCCCCACCCACTCTCCAGCCTACCACCCTCACCCTCACCTCCTTCCACCTATCGTATTCCCAGTGCCCCTCCCCCAAATTTCCCCCCCCCCATTACCTTTTATCTCAGCCCGCTTGGCACACCAGCCTCATTCCTGAAGAAGGGCTTAAGTCGATTCTCCTGCTCCTCGGATGCTGCCTGGCCTGCTGCTCGTTTCCAGCACCACACTTTTCAATACAGTGTCACTTATGGAGCAGCAATACATTCTCAGAATTAATTTCCATTTCAAAATATGCACATTGTAATATCTTAAATCTAACTAATTGTTTCCATTGATGTGTTGAGTAACAAGATGGGCAATGATTTAGGAGATTCCTATTAAACCAAAATGAATCCAGTTGCTTTGATGTGAACTAAGAGAAAGTGCCATAGTCCCATGGGGCTGCTGTTTCATTAGAGAGGCAGAGAGAGATGACTGTAGATGATTTAATCTGAGAGTCACCATCCCTCAGGTAAGAAGCGAGGTTGAAGAGAGTCCTTCATGGTAGCCTCAGCCAGAGCAGGAATCAAACTAGATCTCTGTGCATTACAAACCAGCCAGCAACGAGAGCTAGTAGCTGCAACAAGGCTGGTTCAGGAACACAAGGCACACAAAAGGATGGAGTACCTTTAGAACATAACAGCGTAAGAACAATGAGCTGGCATTGTCCATTCAGCCCCTCCAGCCTGTGTTGCTGTTCAATATGAACTCATTTCAGCCTCTACTCCACTTCCCTGCCCGTTCTCCATGAACCTTCAACTGGTTATTAATTAAAAATCTCTCTCCTCCTTATTCTATTCAGTGTCTCAGCATCTACCACACTCTGGGATAGTGAATCCCAGCGATTCAATACCTATTGACAGAAGTAATTTTTCCTCACCTCTGTTTTAAGTCTACTATCCCTTACCGTAAAATTATTGTCTCTCAACGTACATTGCCCTACATCTGGTCTGTGTCTAATTTGTGAATCCCCTTTTGCAGCTTATGGACTTCAATTCGATCTCCTCTCATTCTCTTTTGCTTGAACCTTGAATTAGGAGCACACACAAACAATTCATCCCATCAGTTGCTATTTATATTCCACATGACCTTTCTCCCTCAACTCTTCATCTCCGCCTGTCACTGTAACTTTTGTCCTCCTAGATTTATCAATTTTTCTCAATAAACTTATTTATTCTCTTTGCTTCAGCAACTTTTTATGGCAACGACTACCATACTCTAACCATTATCTCCGTAAAACCATTTCTCTGGAATTCCTCCTGGATTCGTTAGTGACCATCTTTTATTTATGGCTCCTGATTTGGAATCCCCCATAAATAGGAACATTTTCCCCTATGTTTACCCCATTACAAACTGAAAGAGCTCAGTGAGTGCAAAATGTTCATATAAAATTTGAAAAGTTGTCCCAGAAGCAATGCTTATTGAGCACCAATTTCAGAGCAGCTGCACCCCCGCCCCCCCCTCCCCCCCCCCCAGCTTCCTGTTGTCTGTTTCATTATCAACTTGTTAACACTCTATCACCTGCTCACTGACAGCGGTTCAGATTGCGGTGATGAGTCCACTGTGTGGCACCTTACTAAAGGCAGTTTGGAAATACAAGTGCATTGCACAAGAAGTGGAAAACACAAAGTCAGTAAGTTGTTTTTAAAAATTGGTATGGACCAGGCCAGTCTCCCTCAAAATGTTTCAATGTTTATGTTACCAGTCATGTATCTGAGGCAATTGTACACACTGACCATAACCCATTGAAGTTTGTGGAGAAATGGAAGGACAAAATGCCAGGCTGTTTTGATGGAGCTTGTTGTTACAGCCATTCTATTTGAAAATTGTGCATTTGCGAGAATGAGAAACGTGATTCGCGATGCTTTGTCAAGACTTGAAATGAGATACGCAGGTATTCGGTGTCAGGAGTATAACAGACTGAAATGGAATTTGGTTGTACATGCTTGCATGTTTATAGTCAGTATAGTGTGTACATGTGTTGTAGAGTATTAACAGTTTAAGGTTAGGGAGTTTTAAAATGATGCCATCTTTGGATATTGATGATTCACTTTTTTGTTTGAGGGGGTCTGGCCTGGTCCATAACAGACTGGGGGCTCTTTGTGACATTTGTTCTCTCATTCCTCATGATTAGGGTTCAGGGTTTGGGATTAGGGTTCTTGGACCTTGAGTGGTAGATGTCCATGTCTGTTGTTCTGTGTCAGTTCGTTTATACAGTGTTTGGGATAGCAATGGCTCTTTCAGTCACTTTGAGTTTTCTGGAGGTGGAAGAAGTGATCTTGGGGGTTTGCAAAAAGGGGTTAAGGCCAAATTGCTGGAATTATCTAGGCAAAACTGAGGACTGCAGAAGCAGATGCTGGAGACTGGAGTCAAGAGTGTGGTGCTGGAAAAGCACAGCTTATCGTGCAGCATCCGAGGAGCAGGAGAATCAACGCTTCATGTTAAAGCTCCTCACCTAGAATTAGCCCTTCCTGATGAAGGGCTTTTGCCTGAAACATCGATTCACCTGCTCCTCAGATGCTGCCTGAACTGCTGTGCTTTTCCAGCACCAGACTCTCGACTGCAGGAATTAGCAGACACGCTGGGGTTAGAACTGCCTCCTTCAGTGAGGAAAGGAGGGATAATTACAGGAATAGCTCAGCATTTACATTTGCTGGAAATACCATCAGAATCTTTAGAAATGGCTAAAATTCAATTGAAAATGAAGCAGCTTGAGTTAGAAGCAAAAGACACAGAATTATGATGAAAAGCCAAGGAAAGAAAGAGAAAGAAAAAAGAGAAAGGAAAGGAAGAGAGAGAGAGAGTTTGAACTTCAGAAATTGACACTTAGACAGGAAAGGATGGAGATGAAGGCTGAAGGGAAGCTTCGAGAGCAAGATAGCCAAACTCAAGGTAGCCAAAGACGTGGTAAGAAACTGTTTAAATATATTCAAGCATTGCCTAAATTTGATGAGAAAGACATGGAAGCCTTTTTCATCTCATTTGAAATGGTGGCTAAACAAATGCGGTTGCCATTTGATCTAAAGAATACTTGGAGGTAGAGCTCGTGAGGTCTTCACATCACTGTCAGAGGAGGTACCTGGGGCATGTGAGGAGGTAAAGAAAGCCATTGTAAGTGTGTATCAGCTTGTGCCAGAAGCCGAGAGACAACATTTCAGGAATCTAAGAAAGGATCCTGCTCAAACCTACACTGAGCTTGAAAGGATCAAACAAAGTTATTTTGATAGATGGATAAGGGCATTAAATTTAGAGCAAACCTATGTCACTCTTGGAGAAATGACTATTTTGGAGGAGTACAAAAATTCACTTCCTGCTGTAGTGAGAACTCATGTGCAAGAGCTGACAGTTAAAATGACAAGATTAGCAGCTGAAATGACTCATGATTATGAGTTGGTCCATAAATCAAAGTTCGGCTTCCGAAATCAATTTCAATCTGTGAGGGACAGAAATTGGGGGAAAAGAGAAATCCTCACATGGAAAGGGAAAGGTAGATCTGAGTGAAGATGAGAAGGATAACTTACCACAGGGTAAAAAGGAAACCCTTGAAGGGGAAAGAGAAGTTTAAAAGCTGCAATAAAATAGGCCACATGAAATCACAGTGTATGTGGGATAGCAGAAGCACTGGGAAGTCAGATGTAGGAAAGCAGGATAAGCCAGGGATATTTTGTGGGAATGGCAATGGAAAGCACAGTGGAGGCTAGAAAGCTGCACCAGAATGTACGAGCTGGTCAGAGCCTGGTTAAGGTGGAAGTGTCGGATCTTCCATATACCTATGCAGGTAATGTTTACTCGCACAGGCCAGCAGCAGCAGGTAAAGAGGGTATAATATGAAGAGGTAGAGGATCCTATCAGTCTGTGATGTTGAAAGATGAGGAGATATGTATCTCTGAAGGAAAATTACCAGGAAAGATCCAGAAATGGGAATTCATGGTGAGACAAGATGTGCTCAATTATGTCAAGTGAGGTTAGAGTGTTCAGAGAAGAGTGGGGAATGGTTCCGGACAAATTCTCAGCTCCAGGAATACAATTTGTTCTTGCTAATGATGTGGCTGATTCTCTGGTGGGAGTGTTACCTGTGGTTGAAAAGCCAGTGGAAATTCAGACAACCGAACTTTTGCAGCACACATACCCTGGGACTTTACCGGACCGTGTGGTAATGAGGTTACCGAGTTACCAGTTGAAACATGAGATATCAAAGTGTACAGATAAGGAAGCTGGAGTGTAATTAGCAGGGACCCTGTTTGATCAGATGGTTGAGGCAAACCAGGAGCAGATAGATGACAATGCAGACATCTTTGGTTCACACAAATTAACTAAGTTATAGCAGAAAGATGAAAATTTAAAGCAATTGTATGAAAAGGCATACACAGAAAAATAATCCAACGATATCCCTGAATGTTATTATCTTAAAAATGATGTCTGAGTGAGGAAATACAGATCATCATGTATTCAGGCAGATGAGAAATGGGCAGATGTACATCAAACCGTATTGCCAGTGGGTTATAGAAAGGGATTGTTGAGAGTCACCACTCGGGGGTCATTTAGGGGTGAGGAAAACACAAGCTAAAATACAAAAAGCATTTTTTTCTGGCTTGGACTGCACAAGGGTGTAGTTGAATTTTGCCAGATGTGCCATATTGCCAGGTAATTGGAAAGTGTGGTGCTAGACAGACACAGCAGGTCAGGCAGCATCCAGGGAACAGGAGAATCGATGTTTTGAGCATTAGCCCTTCATCAGGAATGTGACCGGGGCTGCAAGGGGGCTGAGAGATAAATGGGAGGGAAGGTAGCTGGGAAGGCTATAGGTAGATGAAGGTGGAGGGTGATGGTGATTGTTTGGAGCAGAGGGTGGAGCAGATAAGTGGAAAGGAAGAGAAAGATTAAGAGAATGAGTAAAAATGGTGGTTGGTGATGGAGTTTGGTGTTCACTCCAGTAATCAGGAAAGCATTCACTCCAAGACAGTGGTGAAGTAGGAGCGCTGTATTCAACCTCCTGGTCTGGGCCTTGTCCACTTCTTTTTAACTTTTTCTCCTTTTCTTTTTTATTTTTTTTCTCTTGAAAAACCTTTCTCAATGTCTCCGGCAGGGCAAGAGCAGGTCCGGCCTCCTGGGTATGTGCGGTAGAGGTGGCAAGAGGACATAGAGAGAGAGAGAGTGAGCCCAGCAATACAGCCGGGAGAGGGAGCCCTGCTATTCAAGATGGTGGCATCAGCACAATTGGCCTGTCCTCTCCAGACTGGCTGCATTCATTTTTCTCTTTCTCCTTTTCATCTATTTTGTTTTTCTTCCTTTTTTCTTCATCCTCCTGACATTGCAGGGAGGCCAGAGCAGTGTTGCCAGTGTCCGGACTGTGGACTCCTGCCTTCATAGGCCTAACGCATGGATACCGGGAATTGGCTACGACAATGGTGGAGCAGGGACTCTTGGCTGTGGTACATTCAGAGTGGGGATTCCTGGATGCAATAGGCCTAGAGTAGGGAACCCTGGCTGAGGTAGACCCAGAGCAGGAACACCTGGCTGTGGTAGACCAGGAGCAACTTTGCTACAATAGGCCCAGAGCTGGGAATCCTGGTTGCAGTAGGCTGGGAGCAGGGACTCCTGGCTGTAGTAGGTACAGAGCAGGGACTCTTGGCTGTGATAGATCAGGAGCAGGGTTCCCTGGCTGTAATAGGCCCAGAGCAGAGACTCTCAGCTGTGACAGGCCAAAGCAGGGACTCCTGACTGTGGTAGACCCAGGGCGGGGTCTTGCAGAGCCCTTGGTGAAGGCCTGCAGCTGTGTTTGGAACATCCGCTGATGAAGATGAACTCTATTTAAATTTTTTGTACCTCAAACTGACACTGGATTGTGATGACAGAGCATTTTTCACTGTATCTCCCTTAAATGTGACAATAGATCATTCATTCATTCAGTTTTTCTTTAAATGCGTGAGCTTTGTGAATGTTCACAAATGGAGAAACCCATGTACAAGAGACATCGAAAGAAGAACATGCAGATCAAACAGGCAACCAGAAGGTAAATGGTATGTTGGCATGTATTGGCACTGGTTTTGAATGAACCAGTGTTTGCTGTGTTTAGGTTGGGCTTTGCTGAGAAAAATCTGGAAAACAGTGTGTAGGTTTGTTTTACAGATTTTAGGATTTGGCTAATGCAGCAAAGCTTCTAATCCGCAGGTGTGTCAGCAGAAGGATGGCATACTGAGGGCCTTCATTTCTTTGAGAAATGTATGTCAGAGCATTTCTGTTTGCTGTGAGATTTCAGGAACATGAATGTGATCTGCCATTCATACTAATTCATGAGAGATTTGCAGATCAGGTGGCATCAACAATTGAGTCTGTAGTCGTGATGCTGAAGCCAACAAAATGGTATAACTCTTGCCACCCTTTGACAAAGGATGCTGGCAGATATTTATACCATGGCAGCAGAAGGCACTCCTGTTGAGGAGGTGGCAGTGTGGATGTTCCAAATTCATGCATCTTTCTGACATGCAGTGAACAGGAGCAGGCTCACACAGTAATCATTAGTTTCACACTTTATTACTCTCAGAGGCGATGGCAAATCGACAGTGCGAGTGAATACCAATCGACTCACAAATGTGCCTTCTGCTGTCTTTACAGATCAGGGCATAGGCACCAGGCAAAGCTGCAATGGCATCAGACCTGCTGAATACCCAACACTCCCACTTCAGTTAACTAGCCCCAATCCATGTGGTCAACTCTTCGAGGTTGTAGATCTTCACAGATGGATGGTAATACGGGGTATCCCTCAGTGTTATGATGCACAAACTACATTCACGAAAGATGTGAAAGGATAAAGGTGAAAAGTAATGAACAACAGAACAAACTGGGTTTCTGTAGCCTCAGTTGACCTGTCTTACCTGGGTGATTTGAGTTTCGCACTGGGAAAAGAACACAGAACATAGAACAGTACAGCACAAAACAGGCCCTTCAACCCACGATGTTGTGCCGACCACTGATCTTCATGTATTTACCCTCAAATTTCTGTGACCATATGCATGTCCAGGAGTCTCTTAAATGTCCCCAATGACCCTGCCTCCACAACTGCTGCTGGCAACGCATTCCATGCTCTCGCAACTCTCTGTGTAAAGAACCCGCCTCTGACATCCCCTCTATACTTTCCTCCAACCAACTTAAAACTATGACCCCTCGAGTTAGTCATTTCTACCCTGAGAAATAGTCTCTGGCTATCGACTCTATCTATGCCTCTCATGACCTTGTATACCTCAATTAGGTCCCCTCTTCTCCTCTTTTTCTCCAATGAAAAAAGTCTGAGCTCAGTCAACCTCTCCTCATAAGATAAGCCCTCCAGTCCAGGCAGCATCCTGGTAAACCTCCTCTGAACCATCTCCAAAGCATCCACATCTTTCTTACAATAGGGTGACCAGAACTGGATGCAGTATTCCAAATGTGGTCTAACCAAAGTTTTATAGAGCTGCATCAAGATCTCAAGACCCTTAAACTCAATCCCCCTAGTAATGAAAGCAAAAACACCATATGCTTTCTTAACAACCTTGTCCATTAGGGTGGCCATTTTAAGGGATCTATATACCTGCACACCAAGATCCCTCTGTTCCTCCACACTGCCAAGAATCCTATCCTTAATCCTGTACTCAGCTTTCAAATTTGACCTTCCAAAATGCATCACTTTGCATTTATCCAGGTTGAACTCCATCTGCCACCTCTCAGCCCATCCCTGCATCCTGTCAATGTCCCGCTGCAGCCCACAACAGCCCTCTATACTGTCAACGACACCTCCAACCTTTGTGTCGTCTGCAAACTTGCTGACCCATCCTTCAATCCCCTCATCCAAGTCATTAATAAAACTTACAAACAATAGAGGCCCAAGGACAGAGCCCTGTGGAACACCACTCACTACAGACTTCCAGGCAGAATATTTTCCTTCTACTACCACTCGCTGTCTTCTGTTGGCCAGCCAATTCTGTATCCAGACAGCTATGTTCCCCTGTGTCCCATTCCTCCTGACTTTCTGAATGAGCCTACCATGGGGAACCTTATCAAATGCCTGTCTGAAGTCCATATACACCACATCCACAGCTTGACCCTCATCAACCTTTCTAGTCACATCCTCAAAGAGCTTGATAAGGTTTGTGAGGCATGACCTGCCCCTCACAAAGCCGTGTTGACTGCATTTAATCAAGCCATGCTCTTCCAAATGGTCATAAATCCTATTCCTCAGAATCCTTTCTAACACCTTGCAGACGACAGACGTGAGACTGACTGGTCTGTAATTGTCAGGGGTTTCCCTATTTCCTTTCTTAAAACTAAGAGAGGAATTACATTTGCCTCTCCCCAGTCCTCAGGTATGACTCCAGTGGAGAGCAAGGATGCAAAGATCTTCGCAAGTGGCGAAGCGATTACATTTCTTGTTTCCCAAAGCAGCCGAGGACAAATCTGGTCTGGGCCTGGCGACTTGTCAATCTTAATGTTTAACAAAACCTTCAGCACATCAGCTTCCTCTATCTCTATCCATTTCAGCATTCACACCTGCTCTTCAAAGGTTTCATTCACTACAAAGTTCATTTCTTTCGTAAACACAGAAGCAAAAAACTCATTTAGGGCTTCCCCTACCTCCTCAGACACCACACACAAGTTCCCTATGCTATCCCTGATCGGCCCTACTCTTTCTTTGACCATTCTCTTATTCCTCACATAAGTGTAAAATGCCTTTGTGTTCTCCCTCATCCGTTCTGCCAAGCCTTTCTCGTGCCCCCTCCTGGCTCTCCTCAGACCATTTTTGAGCTCCTTCCTCGCCTGCCTGTAATCCTCTAGAGCTGAGCTTGACCCTAGCTTCCTCCACCTTATGTAAGCTACCTTCTTCCTTTTAACGAGAAGCTCCATCGCTCTCGTCATCCAAGGTTCCTTTATCTTACCCCTTCTTGCCTGTCTCAGAGGGACATATTTATTCATCACTTGCAACAACTGTTCCTTAAATGTCTATAGTGCCTTTACCATGGAACAATTGCTCCCAATCCATACTTCCTAACTCATGTCTAATCGCATCATAGTTTCCTCTTCCCCAATTAAATATCCTCCCATTTTGCCTAATCCTCTCCTTCTCCATAGCTATGTAGAATGTGAGGCAGTTGTGGTCACTATCACCAAAATGGTCTCCCACCACAAGATCTGATACCTATCCCGGTTCGTTTCCGAGCACCAAGTCTAGAATGGCCTCTCCCTCGTCGGCCTGTCAATGTACTGAGTTAGGAAACCCTCCTGAACACACCTTACAAAAACAGCTCCATTCAAATCTTCTGCTCGAAGGAGGTTCCAATCAATATTGGGAAAGTTAAAGTCACCCATTACAACAACCCTACTACGTCCACACTTTTCCAAAATCTGCCGACCTACGCTTTCTTCCATCTCCCTGCTGCTATTGGGGGGCCTGTAGTAAACCCCTAACGAGGTGACTGCTCCCTTGCTGTTCCTAATTTCCACCCATACTGACTCGGTAGGCAGATTTTCCTCAACAATGGAAGCTTCTGTAGCTGTAATACCCTCTCTGATTAGTACTGCTACACCCTTCCTCTTTTATCCCCCCTCCCTCTTTTTCCCCCCTCCCTATTCTTTTTAAATGTTCTAAACCCTGGAACATCCAGCAACCATTCCTGTCCCTGAGAAACCCATGTCTCTGTTATGGCCAGAACACCATAGCACCAGGTACTGATCCATGCTCTAAGTTCATCACTTTTATTCCTGTTTCTCCTTGTGTTAAAACAAACACACTTTAACTGATCCCTTGGTTCCTTCCCAGGAAAATCCTTCCCGCTAGCTGGTCTAACTCTTGCTATTGCTTCATCTGCATCAACTCTCTCCTCCGGTATACAGCACAGGGTCCCACCCCCCTGCCATACTAGTTTAAACTCTCTCGAACTACTCGAGCAAACCTTCCACCCAGGACATTGGTCCCCTTCCAGTTCAGATGCAACCCGTCCTTCTTGTACAGGTCCCACCTTCCCCAGAAGGCATCCCAATTATCTACATATCTGAAGCCCCCCCTCCTACACCAGCTGCGCAGCCACGTGTTAAGCTGCGCCCGCTCCCTGTTCCTCGCCTCGCTATCTCATGGCACCGGTAGTAAACTAGAGAACACTACTCTGTTCGTCCTGCTCTGCAGCTTCCATCCTAACTCCCTGAAATCACTTTTTATATCCTCGATCCTTTTCCTGGCTATATCATTAGTGCCAACATGTAACACGATTTCTGGCTGTTCGCCCTCCCCTTTTAGAACCTTATACACCCGATCGAAGACATCCCGGACCCTGGCACCAGGGAGGCAACTTACCTTCTGGGAATCCCGATCCTGACCACAAAATCTCCAGTCGATTCCCCAACTATCCAGTCCCCTACCACGAGTACTTTTCTATTCTGCCCCCTTCCTTTCTTTGCCACAGTGTCAGGCTCAGTGCCAGAGAACTGACTGCGATGGCTTTCCTCTGGTAGGTCATCACCCCCCCCAGCAGTATCCAAAACGGTATCCTTATTGCTGAGGGGAATGTCCACAGGGGATCTCTGCACTGTCTGTCTGTCCCCTTTCCTCCACCTAACTGTAACCCATCTATCCTTGTCCTAAGCCTCAGGAGTGACCAACTCCCGGTAACTCCTCTCAATTACCCCCACAGCCTCCCGAATGATCCGTAGTTCATCCAGCTCCAGCTCCAATTCCCTAATACGGTTTTCAAGGAGCTGGAGTTGGGTGCACTTCCCACAGATGTAGCCAGCGGAGAGTGTGCCATGTCTCCCACCTCCCACATTCTGCAGGAGGAGCAAGCAACTGCCCTAGCATCCATACCCCACTTATCTGAACACCCACTCAGTACTAAAGTAGAAATCTTAGTTCAAGTTGCTATAAAATTAATAACAAACTTACATCCAATAGAGGAAGTTGAGAATGAACCTTACCTTATTAACTAAGTCAGAGGAGGAGGGCGGGTGGGAGACACTACAGTTGTAGAGTCTCGGGTTTAGCCACCTTGTTGATATATATGGTCACTGCTTTCCTTCCCGGCTGCCCCTCTAGTCCCCGTCACTTCCCCCGCTGCCCCCGCTCCTTCTGTTAAAGGGAAAACACCGCTGTCTGCTACCGGAAAGTAATTTTTTAAAAAAACTGTCTTACCTTAGCTGCAGTCTTCCGGGTTCATCTTACCTCCGCTGCTGCTCGCACTCAAAATCAAAGAGACAGACAAAGTTTACAAACAATACAGAGAAGCTCTGTGATGGATTTTCGACAGTGATGCATAGTTTTCCATCTCTATCCATAAAGTCTTATTCACCCATCACCAATGTTATCTAAAGGTCCAAAGACATCATAGTTTTAATTTCCTTATCTTTGTTTCCAAATTCTTTGCAAAGCCTCATCCCTCTCCACCTCTAAAATCTTTTAAAATCTCAGTGATGTCTCTGCTCATTGTTTAATTCTTGGCTGTTAAATATACCCAACCTCAATCATTCCTCTATTGTGCTGCTTGCTAGAGTCCATGAGTCGTTAGACAGAAGAAAAGATCTAGGAGAAGTATGCTATTCAGGCCATTGAACATGCTCGGCCATTCAATGGGTTCATGGTCGATTTAATAATCCTCAACTCCAGTTTACTACCACCTCCCCATAACCCATGATTCCCTTCATTATTAAAAGCCTGTCTATCTCAGCCTTGTACATACTTAATCACCTAGACTTTAATAGCCCTTTGCAAGAAAGAATTCTACATATTCACTCCACTCTAAGACAAGAAATTTCTCTTCATTTCTGTCCTACCTGGGTAACCACTCCTGAGAGATTATCTCCTCTGGATCTAAACTCTTCCACAAGGGGAAACAACTTCTTGACATCTAATCTCCCAACTCAAATAGTACTGACCCAACCTATTCAATCTCTCCTCAAAAGACAGTTCCTCTATTCCAGGATTCACCCTCTGAAACCTTGTCTGGATTGCCTTTATTCAGGAGCAGGAGTAAGGCAGTACAGAATTCAAGAACAGGGACTGAGATGTTCTTGAGCAGATTGATATAAGAAGCAAGGAGATATTGAGAGGTTTTGACAGATTTAAAAGTGGCAAAATCCCCAGGTCCAGATGAGCTGTATCAGTGATGGCAGAGTAAATTACGTGGGCCCTGACACATATTTCTAAATCATCTCTGGCCACAGGGAGATGTTGGAGAACTGGAGGACTGCTAATATGTTTCTACTTATGAAAAGGGTGGTAGAGAAAGAACAGGGAATCACAGGCTGTGAGTCTGGGATCCAAACTTTGCCCAGCAATGGGAGACAGAGGGTGGTGTTAGAAGGCTCTTTGTGTGATTGGAACTGGGTGTGCAGTGGTGTATCACTAGGATCAGTGCTGCAACCCGTAATGATTGTGATCGATGAGAATGTTGAGGGTTTGAAGATGAAACAAAGATTGGCCAAATGGTGGACACTGAAAAGAACAGTGTTGTGTTTGTGGACAATTTAAATGGATTGGTCAGATGGGCAGGTCAGTGGGGGTTGGAATGTAACTCTGATAAACGCAAGGAATAAGACAAGTGAGCACTTAATAAATGACAGGACATGAGAAAGCTCAGAGGAACAGAGGGATCTTGGGGAGTTTGAGCATAAGATGCCAGGACTGATTAATAAGGTCATTGGGAAGGCATATGAGACACTTGCCTTTTTCAGTCATGGCATAGGTTATACACGCAGAGAGTTATGTTGGAGCAGTAGAAAACTTTGGTTAGGTCACAACTGAAGTACTGTGGACTGTTCTGTGGGTAGGATGTGATTGCACTGGAGGGGTGGGTGCAGAGGAGATGCTGCCTGGGATGAAGTATTTCAGTGACAGAGAGAGGTTGGATAAGCTCAGGTTGTTATCTTTGGAGTGATGAAGACCAAGGGCAGACCTGTTAAAGGTGTATAGGATAATGAGAGGCGTGAGAGGCTGAAGAGAAATCTGTTCCCCTTAGTCGAACATTCATTAAAAGTGGGCATAATTTTAAAGTGAAAAGCTGGAGATTTAGAGGGGATGTGAGGGATAATATTTTCACCGAGAAAGTGGTGGGAATCTGGAACACATTGGCGGCACGGTGGCACAGTGGTTAGCACTGCTGCCTCACAGTGCCACAGACCTGGGTTCAATTCCTGCCTCAGGCAACTGTCTGTGTGGAGTTTGCACATTCTCCCCATGTCTGCGTGAGTTTCCTCCAGGTGCTCCAGTTTCGTCCCACAGTCCAAAAATGTGCACGTTAGGTGAATTGGCCATGCTAAATTGCCCGTAGTGTTAGGTGTAGGGGAATGTGTCTGGGTGGGTTTCTCTTCAGAGGGTTGGTGTGGACTTGTTGGGCCAAAGGGCCTGTTTCCACACTGTAAATAATCTAATTGCCTGAGAGGGGAGTTGAGGTGGGAAATCTCAGACTTTTTAAAATATATTTGGATGAGCACTTGAAGTTTCATAATATTCAAGTTTATGAGCCTAGTACAGCAAAATGGAACGAGTGTAGGGAGTAGGATATTTATGGTGGTACCAGACTCAATGGGCCAAAGGGCCATTTCTGTACTGTATGAGCAGGATAAGAACAGACCCTTCGGCCCACCAAACCTATGCCAACACAGGACACGTTTCTCTGCCTATTCATGTATCTGTCAAGATGCATCTTAAATGTAGCTGTTGTATCTGCCTCCACAAAGTCCTCTGGCGGCACATTCCAGGCACTTACCACCCTCTGTATAAAAATACTTTCCTCGTATATCTCCTGTTCACTTTCTGCTTCTCTCCCCTACTATTTGACATTTCTACTGTTGGGAAAAATCAGTCCCAGCCAAGCCTTTCATAACTTGATAGCCTTCTTTCAGGTCACCCCTCAGTCTCGTACACTCTAACAAAAACAACTCAAGTTTGTCCAAGATAAAAACGGAACACATCGCAGATCTAGATGCATCACCCCACCATCTCCCCCTATCCCCCTACTCCCCCAACCCCCACCCCTGTTTCCACACTGTAAGTAATCTAATCTAAAAAAAAACCTGCGTTCGTTCTCCCTTTTCCATAAAATAATCAATCTCCCGCATGATCTGTTACATTTTACTTCACAAGTATTATTTAGGAAGGTAAAAGAGCAAAGAAAAGTCAAGAAACAAAAATGGAAATTGCTGGAAAAGGTCAGCAGATCAGGTAGTATCTGTGGACAGAAATCAGAGTTGAATTTCAAGTCCTAGGACCCTTCCTCAAAACAGATGCTGCCAGACCTGCTGAGCTTTATCAGCAATTTTTGTTTTTGTTTCTGATTTACTGCCTCCACAGTTTTTTCAGTTTTTAATAAAGGTATGTGCTACTTTTGGGGCTGTTATCTGAATTTGCTGTTGCTTTGAGTATTTGTACTGAATTTGCTTTTTATTAAAATTATTCATCTGGTACAAACGGCCACATCCAACTTTGACATGTGACAGGCAGGATCTCCAAGAAAATGGCTGAATGTTTACATGTGACATCAGCCAGCTCTGTTTAATCACTGAGAGGGTTTCTTCCAAATGGTTTCAGAGTCAATGCAATTTCTGAGCTGATAGCTGAGCTGGGAAACTGTTTGCTGGCATTTGGCTTTTGGGTTTTGATGTCCAGCTGCATCATTCTGCAGATGGACTGATCACTCTCTGGTCCTGAGGTGGCTTTAATGGTTTATTCTCTTTGTCAATTTGATATTCAAGAAAACTCATTCGGTTCGAGAAAGCTGGTTAATTCTGGTTACACTTTAATGGAAAATGATGATTCCTGAAAGCAGTCTCAATGAGCTAGAGGACTGAAATAAAAATAGGATGAACTATAGGGAAGGATTAATGGAGACAAGGCAAATTACAAACAGCTTGACATATTAAAAGAGAATAATGATCATGGACAGCATGGTTTCAAAGATACAACAATTGCAAGCAATCTGAAATAAGAGGAGAGATGCTGGAGAGGTACAGTAGGTCTGGCAACAACTGCAGAGAGAGAGAGAGAGAGAGAGAGAGAGAGGCAGAGACAGAGGCATGGACAGAGTTAGCATTTTGAATCCAGAATGACTCTTTTTTTTGAGCTTTTGTTGAGTCATGACGAAATGATGCAACTATCAGTGCAGATGCAGAGCAGATTATGTGAAGAAATGTGATGCTGTCCACTTGGAAACTTAGAAATGTAGAAAATAAGAATGGGTAAACCAGTTAGCTCCTTGAGCCTGCTCCACCATTCAATAAGATCATCTCTGATCATCCAACTCAGTCCCCTCTGCCCATTTTCTTCCTCTGCCGTTTGATTGTTTTAGCCCTATGAACTATATCTAACTCTTTCTTGAAAACAATCAACCATTTGGCTTCAACCGTTTCCTGAGGTAGAGAATTCCACAGGCTCCCCACTCTCTGAGTGAAGACATTTCTCCTCATTTCAGTCTGAAATGGCCCACACCTTATCCTTAGATTATGATGCCAGTTCCCCTATCATCAGGAACATCTTTCCTTCTTGAACCCTGTACAATCCTGTTAGAATTGTGTATGTTTCTGTGAGATCCTCTCTCATTATTCTAAATTCCAGTGAATACAGTCCTAACTGATCCAGTCTGTCTTCATACGTCAGTCCTGTCATCCCAGAAATCAGTCTGGGAAAACTTCACTGCATTCCCTCAATTGCCAGAACATCCTTCCTCAGACACGGAGACCAAAATTCCAAGTGTGGTCTCACCAATACCCTGTACAATTGCAGCAAGATATCCCTGTAGTCAAAGCCTCTTGCTATGAAGTCCTATATACCATTTGCCTGAACACTTCTTTAAAAATAGCAGAATGGCAGATAATTGTTTCAACGTTTCCAGATTGAGCAATACGTTATGCAAAGGGACCAGGGTGTCCTTGTACACCAGTCACTGAAAGTAAGCTTGCAGTTACAGCAGATGGTGAAGAGGATCTTTGATAAGGTTCCACATGGTAGGCTGCTCTGGAAGGTTAGGTCGCATGGAATCCAGGGGGAGCTGGAAAATTGGATACACAACTGGATTGATGATAGGAAACAGAGGGTAATACTGGCAAGATGCTTGTCAGACTGGAGGCCTGTGAGTAGTGGAGTGCCTCAGAGGTCGGTGCTGGGCCCTTTACTGTATCAATGATTTGGATGAGAATGTACAAGGAATGATTAGTAAGTTTGCTGATGATACTAAAATAGACGGTATTGTGGACAGTGAGGAAGGTTCTCAGAAATTGCAGCAGGGCCATGATCAGCTGGGGAAGTGGGCTGAGAAATGGCAAATGGAGTTTCATATAAATAAGTGTGAGGTCTTGCATTTTGGAAAGTCAAATCAAGGTAGGAGTTTCAGATTAAATGGTTGGGCCGGAAGGAGTGTAGTGGAGTTCAGGTGCATGGTTCCCTGAAAGTGGAGACCCAGGTAGATAAGGCAGTGAGGAAGACTTTTGGCACACTGGCCTTCATCATTCAGGGCATTGAGTATAAAGGTTGGGAAGTTATGTGGCAGTTGTACAGGACGTTGGTGAGGCTGCACTTGGAGTATTGTGTTCAGTTTTGGTTACCTTGCTAAAGGAAGGATGCTATTAAAATGGAAAATATGCAGAAGAAATTTACAAGGATGTTGTCAGCACTCAACGTTCTGAGTTATAGGGAGCGGTTGGACAAGCTAGGACTTTTTCTTTAGAGCATAGGAGACTGAGGGAGAATCTTATAGAAGAGTAATCTTATAAAAGACTCAGTCTTTTTCCAAGGACTGGGGAATCAAAGACTGGAGGGCATCAGTTTAAGTTTAGAGGGAAAGGAATTAAAAGGAACCTAAAGGGCAGAATTTTTACATGAACGGTGGTACATATATCAAATGAGCTGCCAGTGAAAGTGGTTGAGGTGGGTACATTAACAACATTTAAAAGCCATTTGGACAAATACATGGATAAGAAAGGATTAGGAGGATTTGGGCCAAGAGCAGGGAAATGGGGTTAATGTGGATGGACATTTTGTTCAGCATGGACCAGTTTGGGCCAAAGGGTCTGTCTCTGTGCTGCAGTACTCTATGACTTCATGGTATGATGGCTTTCATTGCTGGATGAGTTGAGTACAGAAGCAAGGAAGTCTGACTGCAATGTTGATAAGACCACACCTTGAATATTTTGAGCAGTTTTGGTCTCCTTACCCAAGAAGAAATATACTTGCCATAGAGGGAGTGCAGTGAAGGTTCACTGAGCGGATTCCTGGGATTGCAGGTTTGTCATATGATGGGAGATGGGGTTGAGTGGGCTTCTTTCCAATGGAGTTGAGAATAATGGCAGTGGGACACATTGAAATGTAGAAAATTCCAACAAGACTTGGCTAGACTGGATACAGGAATTATGTTTCCCTGATTGGGGGTGTCCAGATTAAGGAGTTAAGGATATCGAGTAGGATATTCTGACTGAGATGAGGAGAAATTTCTTCACTCAGAGGATTGTGAGACTTATAAGTTCTTTACCATAGAAGGCTGTGGAGATGAAGTTACTAAAGGAAGAAAAAATACATTTTTGGATGCTAAAGTGATGAATGACAGGGGCATAGATATAAGGTAAGGGGTAGAAGGTTTAGGGAATATCTGAAACCATCAACAGGATGGTTTGAATCTGAAACTCACTACCTGTAAGGATGGCAGACACAGAAAACTCATAACACTGAAGAAGTATTTAGATGTGCAGCTGTGGTGCCAAAGTTATGGGCCAATTGCTGGAAAATGGATTTAGAATAATGAGGTGGTTGTTTTTGTCCAGTGCAGCAATGGGCTGAAGGGCCCTTTTCTATGCTGTAGAACTCTCTGACTTTAATGGGTGGAGGAGAGAGAGTAGGCACATGGTGTTAGAGGATCAACCATTATCGTGTGGAATGGTGAATAGGGAGTGATGAGCTAAATGGCCCTCTTCTATTGTTATTTATTCTGTTTCAAATGTTTTGAATAAATCACCGTTTGCCTTCTCTTTTCTGGAGAAAAAAAGCCAGGCCTGTTCAGCTGATCATAATCATCATAGTCAGCAGTGGGAGAGCCTTATTTTAATCCTCAATTCAATCTCCTCTGTGACCCATGTGTCATAAACTCATAAATCCATTCTTTATAAATTGGTTTAGTGTTTCATTATACACATTGCAGAGTGGAATCTTCTCAGCAATATTTTTTAATAATGCAGGAAAGTGCAGATATTGAGCTAATCTATCTAAATATCTATGTAAATCCAGAGCAGTGTTTCAAATGAGTGAGGGAAAAGGGGGAAGAGTGAATGAAATTTAATTAGTTGAAAAATATATTTCGTACAAATTTCAGGAAGAAGTTTCTTACTCAGTATGATAAGATTTGATGAGGTGGTTAACAAAATTGTTCACTTTTTGCAAATTCAGTGTCAGAATTTAGGAACAGGAGGAGGCCTTACAGTCATCGTTCTTGGTCTGTTAGTCAATGATGGAATGGCTTATTTGTACCTGACTTTCATTTACTTGCCTTAATTCCATCACCCTTTACCCATGGGCCACACTGATCTAGAACTGACACCATAGGCTACATCCTCAGCTTTCTCAGGTTGAGAGTTTCAGGTGCTCATAGCCTTTCTGTGTGAAGATGATTCACATTTGGTGAAATGAGGTAATTAGCTGGGATTGTATATCTCAACAATCCATTCAGTGACTGGAGTACAACACTTTCATGATTTTGTGCAATATCTTCTTCATTTAATCCCAAAATGAGAGAGATCATCTAACATCAAGGCAAGTCTGACCATGAGGAAGTAAATAGTCAGCAATGTGGCTGATAAACATGTTTGAATTCATCTCAATGCAAAGTAATTCATCTTATCCTTAATTTGGCACCAAATCGTTGCACTTATTAGCAGTAAAAGTAGCACCATCATTGTTGATGCTCCCACTATCACTATCTTGGAGTCTAATAATGATCAGTAACTCATTGAGACAGCTGCATCACTACCAACTCTGAAGAGATATTTGAGTTAATCTGTTCAGATGTATTAATACACACCTTTGGTCATGAACCTGGGTCTCCTCATTCAGAGATAAGGACAATATCACTAAGTTATGTGAGCCCTTGACATTATTTGAGGAAGGTTGCACAGTCTAACATAGAATCCCTACAGTGTGGAAACAGGCCATTTGGCTCAACAACCTCATACCAACTTTCTGAAAAGCATCCCACCCAGACTCAGCCCCCTCCCCTGTATGTCTGCCTTTCCCATGGCAAATCCACCTAACCTGCACATCTTTCAGCTGTAGGAGAACACCAGGGCACCTGCAGGGGACCTGAATAGACACAGGGAGAACATGCAAACTCCACACAGACAGTTCTCTGAGGGTGGAATCAAACCTGAGTCTCTGGTGCTGTGAGGCAGCAGTGCTAACCACTGAGCCAATGTGTTTGTAGATATTGTTAATCAGTCTTTTCAGAGATCTCATAGCAAATATCAGGTCAGAGCTGAACTTGGATCTTCTGTCCCAGAGTTAGGGATGCCACCTCTGAACCCCAAGACACTCAAACTTTTTAATCAATATGCTCAGGTGTATTCTGACACACCTCTGGACCAGGTGGGAACTGAACCCACGGCTCTTGGCTCACAGACTGGGGCAGTGACACATTTAAGGTCGGGGCAGAAAGCTTAGAGGAAATGTGAGGTCAAATGTTTTCCCCGAGGGGGGTGGGAATCTGGAACTCTCTTCCTGTGAGGGTGGGAGAGGTAAAAACTCTCATAACATTGAAGAAGGATTTAGATGTGCACTTCCAGAGCCAAGGTGG
The DNA here is from genome assembly GCF_020745735.1 of Hemiscyllium ocellatum. Taxonomy (NCBI): domain Eukaryota; kingdom Metazoa; phylum Chordata; class Chondrichthyes; order Orectolobiformes; family Hemiscylliidae; genus Hemiscyllium; species Hemiscyllium ocellatum. The sequence goes on along the minus strand of NC_083416.1, from coordinate 85,036,841 downwards.
ATACGGCTATGGGCCAAGTGCTGGAAAATGGGGTTAGAATAATTAGATGGTTGTTTTTGACCATCATAGGGTTGATGGATTGAAGGGCCTTTTCCTGTATTATCGATCTCTGTGACTCTATGTCATTGTGACACAAGAACCCGCATTGAAACTGAATGTATTGTGTTAGATCCATCCATCTCCTCAATTGCTTGACTATTTTCAGAGCTTGAGACATGTGGTGAAATACTGAGCACTTGTTTGGAAGACAGCAGCAGTGACAATGTTCACAGTGTTTGACATGATCCAGCATCGCAAGCAATCATTTGATTAGTGTACCTGTCACTGGACGTATATCTTCCCCTTCACAACCGAATGCACTGAGCCAAAAGTATGGATCAATGACAGGATTTGCCAATGCTCGTGTCAGTCTCTAGCCTTGGCATTCAGAATAGTGATGGTAAAATTATAACAGCACCATCTTCACTTTCTCCATCACATCTCACCATTCCTTCAACGCCAAACCAAAATCTTTAAATCCTACAAATTCAAAATCCTTAAATTCCCTGCATTGAACATAGAACATAGACCAACACAGCACAGTACAAGCTCCTCGGCTCTCAATGTAGTGCCAACCTTTTATCCTAGTCTAAGATCAGACTAACCTACATGCCCTTCATTTTACTACCTTCCATGTGCCTAAACAAGTGTTGCTTAAATGTCCTTAATGTACCTGACTCTACTAAGTAAAAAATGAGGTCTGCAGATGCTGGAGATCACAGCTGCAAATGTGTTGCTGGTCAAAGCACAGCAGGTTAGGCAGCATCTCAGGAATAGAGAATTCGACGTTTCGAGCATAAGCCCTTCATCAGGAATAAGAGAGAGAGAGCCAAGCCGGCTGAGATAAAAGGTAGGGAGGAGGGACTAGGGGGAGGGGCGATGGAGGTGGGATAGGTGGAAGGAGGTCAAGGTGAGGGTGATAGGCCGGAGTGGGGTGGGGGCGGAGAGGTCAGGAAGAGGATTGCAGGTTAGGAGGGCGGTGCTGAGTTGAGGGAACCGACTGAGACAAGGTGGGGGGAGGGGAAATGAGGAAGCTGGAGAAATCTGAATTCATACCTTGTGGTTGGAGGGTTCCCAGGCGGAAGATGAGGCGCTCCTCCTCCAGCCGTCGTGTAGTTGTGTTCTGCCGGTGGAGGAGTCCAAGGACCTGCATGTCCTCGGTGGAGTGGGAGGGGGAGTTAAAGTGTTGAGCCACGGGGTGATTGGGTTGGTTGGTTCGGGCGGCCCAGAGGTGTTCTCTGAAGCGTTCCGCAAGTAAGCGGCCTGTCTCACCAATATAGAGGAGGCCACATCGGGTGCAGCGGATGCAATAGATGATGTGTGTGGAGGTACAGGTGAACTTGTCTACTAACACCACTGGCAGTACATTCCACACACCCACTGCTCTTGGTGTAATGAACCGACCTTTGACATCTCCCCTAAACCTTCCTCCAATCACTTTAAAATGATACCCCCTCATGATCGCCATTTCTGCCCTGGGAAAAAGTCTTTGGCTATCCAATCAATCTGTGCCTCTCATCACCTTGTACACCTATATCAAGTCACCTCTCATCCTTCTTCACTCCAATGAGAAAAAGCCCTAGCTCCCTCAACCTTTCCTCATAGGACATACTTTCCAGTCCAGGCAGCAACCTGGTGAATGTCCGCTGCACCCTCACTAAAGCTTCCATGTCCTTCTTATAAAGAGGTGACCAGAACTGAACACAATATTTCAAGTATGGTCTAATCAGAGCTCTACAAAGCTGCAGCAAAACCTTGTGGCTCTAAAGCTCAATGCCCTGTTAATGAAAGCCAACACACCATATGTCTTTTTAAAACCCCTATCAACTTGGGTGGCAACTTTGAGGGATCTATGGACTTGGACTCCAAGATCCCTCTGTTCCTCCACACTGCCTAGAATCCTGTCTTTAACTCCGTAATCTGTATTTAAATCTGACCTTCCAAAATGTATTGCTTCACACTTCTGCACGTAAAACTCCATCTGCCACATCACAGCCCAGCTCTGAATCCTGTCAATGTCCCATTGCAACCTACAACAGCCCTCTACACTGTCTACAACTCCACCAATCTTTGTGTTATCGGCAAATTTGCTAACCCACCTTTCCACTTCCTCATCCAAGTCACTTATAAAAATCACAAAGTGTTGAGGTCCCAGGACAGATCCCTGCAGAACACTGTTGGTCACTGAGCTCCAGGCTAAATACTTTCCATCTACCACCCTCTGTCTTCTACGGGCCAGCCAATTCTGTATCCAGGGTGAAAGTGAGGACTGCAGATGCTGGAGATCAGTCAAGATTAGAGTGGTGCTAGAAGAGCACAGCAGGTCAGGCAGCATCCGCTCCTCCGCTTTTCCAGCACCACTCTAATCTCGGTTCTGTATCCAGCCTGTCTCCTTACGTTCTGAATGAGTGTACCATGGGGAACCTTATCAAATGCCTTGCTAAAATCCATATATATACCACATTGTTAAGAACTAAGCCAGACCATTCAAACCATTCTTAAGCAGGCAGCTCAGAACGTAACTTTGCAATTGTTTTGGTAAGTGTACAGTGAAAATTACCTGGATTAATTTAGCTAGGTTGACTACCAGGTTTTAAAACAGACAAAACATCTATTAACAAAGTTACACAATGAAACACAAAGGACAGAATAAAGAACCCCTACAGAACTCAGCCTATCCAACTAGACTTAATTATGCGGTTCGGAATATGCACAACAGTCCCAATAAGCAAACTCCCTTTAAAAACCAGTATAAATGGAATACATGCTCACAGGTTGAAGTTAAAGGGCAGAAAGAGAGAGAGAGACAGTTTCCACACAGCTCACTGTTGAACTCCTCGCTAGGTCAGACTGAACTAAAACCGCTCAACTCAGCTAGCTAGAGAGCTGACCACTCCTCTTTCATTATACAGGTCACTTCTAAAACATGACCATTTTGGCCTGAAGTCTCATTTGTTTACATTTAAACAAAAGTCCTCTCAAAGCCATTTTCATCTCTGTACCAAACCAGACTGATTGGAGCCTGACTCAGTTTATTACCCCTCTAGAAAACATCAAGGACACAGTCTCTGAGCCAAAGAACAACTTTAAAAAAGGGACAAAGTTTGTTACAACATCCACTGCTCTATCTTTGTCAATGTGTTTTGTCACATCCTCAAAGATTTCAATAAGGTTTGTGAGGCATGACTTGCCCCTCACAAAGCCAGGCTGACTTTCTCGAATCAAAGCATGTTTTTCCAAATAATCATAAATCCTGTCTCTCAGAATTTACTCCAATATTTGCACAGCTCTGATGTAAGACTGGCTGATCTGTAATTCCCAGGAGAATCCCTATTCCCTTTCTTGAACAAGGGAATAACACTTGCCTCCCTCCAATCATCTGGTATTACTCCAGTGGTTAGTGAGGATAAAGGTGTAGCAATCTCTTACCTTGCTTCCTGTGGGCATATCCCATCTGGCCAAGGGGACTTAGTTAGATTAGATTCCCTACAGTGTGAAACAGGCCCTTCGGCCCAACCAGTCCACAGTGACCGTCCGAAGAGTAACCCATGCAGACCCATTTCCCTCTAACTAATGCAACTAACACTATGGGCAATTCACCAAACCTGCACATCTTTGGACTGTAGGAGGGAACCGGAGCACCCAAAGGAAATCCACGCAGACATGGGGAGAATGTGAAAACTCCAAACAGACAGTCAGCTGAGGCTATAATCAAACCTGGGACCCTGGTGCTGTGAGGCAGCAGTGCTAACCACTGAGCCATCGTGCTGCCCACAAAAATACAACTGTCAATGAATCAAGTATCTCAGGGGAAAAAAAGCAAGTTGAAATATCCAAAGTGATGCGGTTACATTATGCTCTGAGACAGAGATTTTCTGAACTACAATTTACACAAATACAAACACACAAATCAGGAGCAGAAGGTCATTCAGATCCTCGAGCCTGCCCCACCATTCAATAAGATCAGAGCTGACCTGATTGTAACCTCCAATCTGGATTCCTCCCTATCCCGAATAACCTTTCACCCCATAAAAACCGAAAGAACTGTGGATGCTATAAATCATACACAAAAACAGAAATTGCTGGAAAAGCTCAGCAGATCTGGCAGGAGAGAAATCAGAGTTAACATTTTGGATCGAGCGACCCTTTCTCAGTTCTAACTGAGCCAGCCCTACTGAGCTTTTCCAGAAATTTCCACTTTTGTCTCTAACCTTTCACCCCCTTAACAAAAATCTACCTACATTTGCCTTAAAAATACTCAAGGACTTTGCTTCCTCCATCATTTCAGAAAGAGACGATGACCCTCTATGTGAAATGATTTCACTGACCTCTGTTTTAAATGGATCACCCTGATCATTTGAACAGTTCTTGAGGAATAAATATATTTTGCTTTACCCTCACAGCACCTTCCAATGGAATCCCAACTAAGGACAGGCAAACTACTACCAAGCCTTTATACATGCAGTCCATTGACAATTCCTGATGAAAGGCTTATGTCCAAAATGCCGATTCTCTGCTCCTCGGATGCTGCCTGACCTGCTGTGCTTTTCCGGCCGCACATTTTCGACAATATCAAATAGTCGGCAAAAATGGTCACAGTGTCTGATAATTAAATCTGGAACTTGCCTTATCTAGAATCGCTATTATCAGCTTGTCCTCCCACCAGCCAGACCACAGATTCTTGGATTGGACACCTATCCAAGGTCCGCTGAGGTCCACTTTGCAATATTTCAAATGCCCACAATGCCCAGAAGCAGTGCTGCCATGAATGTGATATTTATACGAAGGTTACAGTGGAAAAATCCACAGAAATATTCCCAAAAAGAAGTCTTGTTGATGAATGCCCCACTCATCTATAACAATGGCTCATGCCTGAAGAAGGGTTCATGCCCGAAACGTCGATTCCCCTGCTCCTTGGATGCTGCCTGACCTGCTGCGCTTTTCCAGCAACACATTTTCAGCTCTGATCTCCAGCATCTGCAGTCCTCACTTTCTCCCACCGATCTATAAGGCAAAGAAAAATAACAACTGTCGATTGATATTAAAACAACAAGCACTATGTGTCAACTGTTGCTTTGAAAACCAAATGTTTGCCCAAAATTGGAAAAATAAACAGAAATGTTGGAAACACTCAGCAGGTCAGGCAGCATCAGTGAAGAGAGAAACACAACTTGCCAGTTTCAATAAAAGATCGTCAAATTGATAACTCTCTTTCTCTCATCACCAATGTTACCTGGCCTGCTGAAAGTTTGCCAATGTTTATTGTGTTTATTGGTGTTAACTATCCTCATGTTTTTCAAAACTTTCAGCACATCCTCATTCTTAATATGCCTAAAGTAGTTTTGAAGAAGAGTCATATTGGATTTGAATCAGGTAAAAACAATGAGTGCAGCTGCTGGAAACCAGATTCTGGATCAGTGGTGCTGGAAGAGCACAGCAGTTCAGGCAGCATCCAACGAGCAGCGAAATCGACCTTTCGGGCAAAAGCCCTTCATCAGGAATAAAGGCAGTGAGCCTGAAGCCTGGAGAGATAAGCTAGAGGAGGGTGGGGGTGGGGAGAAAGTAGCAGCGAGTACAATGGGTGAGTGGGGGAGGGGATGAAGGTGACAGGTCAGGGAGGAGAGTGTGGAGTGGATAGGTGGAAAAGGAGATAGACAGGACAAGTCATGGGGGCAGTGCTGAGCTGGAAGTTTGGAACTAGGGTGAGGTGGGGGAAGGGGAAATGAGGAAACTGTTGAAGCCCACATTGATGTCCTGGGGTTGAAGTGTTCCGAGGCGGAAGATGAGGCATTCTTTCTCCAGGCGGCTGGTGGTGAGCGAGTGGCGGTGAAGGAGGCCCAGGATCTCCATGTCCTCGGTAGAGTGGGAGGGGGAGTTGAAATGTTGGGCCATGGGGCGGTGTGGTTGATTGGTGCGGATGTCCTGGAGATGTTCCCTAAAACGCTCTGCTAGGAGGTGCCCAGTCTCCCCAATGTAGAGGAGACCGCATCGGGAGCAACGGATACAATAAATGATATTAGTGGGTGTGCAGGTAAAACTTTGATGGATGTGGAAGGTTCCTTTATGGCCTGGGAAGGAAGTGAGGGAGGAGGTGTGGGTGGAGGTTTAGCAATTCCTGCGGTGGCAGGGGAAAGTGCCAGGATGGGAGGGTGGGTTGCAGGGGGGGGGGGGGTGTGGACCTGACCAGGTAGTCACGGAGGGAACGATCTTTATCCGCCGACATTTCCGCCACCTCCAAAAAGACTCCACCACCAAGGATACATTTCCCTCTCCACCCCTTTTCGCTTTCCGCAAAGACCGTTCCCTTCATGACTACCTGGTCAGGTCCACACTCCAGTACAACCCACCCTCCCATCCTGGCACTTTCCCCTGCCACTGCAGGAACTGTAAAACCTGCGCCCACACCTCCTCCCTCACCTCCATCCAAGGCCCTAAAGGAGCCTTCCACATCCATCAATGTTTTACCTGCACATCTACTAATATCATTTATTGTATCCGTTGCTCCCGATGCGGTCTCCTCTACATTGGAGAGACTGGGTCCGTCCTAGCAGAGCGCTTTAGGGAACATCTCCAGGACACCTGCACCTATCAACCACACTGCCCCGTGGCCCAACATTTCAAGTCCCCCTCCCACTCTGCCGAGGACATGGAGGTCCTGGGCCTCCTTCACCGCCGCTCCCTCACCACCAGACGCCTGGAGGAAGAACGCCTCATCTTCCACCTCGGAACACTTCAACCCCAGGGCATCAATGTGGACTTCAACAGTTTCCTCATTTCCCCTTACCCCACCTCACCCTATTTCCAAACTTCCAGCTCAGCACTGTCCCCATGACTTGTCCGGACTTGTCCTACCTGCCTATCTCCTTTTCCACGTATCCACTCCACCCTCTCCTCCCTGACCTATCACTTTCATCCCCTCCCCCACTTACCCATTGTACCCTATGCTACTTTCTCCCCACCCCACCCTCCTCTAGCTTATCTCTCCACCCTTCAGGCTCACTGCCTTTATTCCTGAAGAAGGGTTTTTGCCCGAAACGTCGATTTTGCTGCTCCTTGGATGCTGCCTGAACTGCTGTGTTCTTCCAACACCACTAATCCAGAAATTGGATTTGAATCAGTCATTTTTCCTCTCTACTCAGGTGATGCCAGACCCACTGAGCGCCTCCAGTGTTCACAGTATTGGTTTCAGATTTCCAGCATCTGCAGTAATTTGCCTTTATTAAGAAGAATCGGTGCTCTATGTCATCATTAAAGTGTAATTCAATAAATGTCTCGGCCAATTGTTCTGAGGTTTCTGTGTCTCTTTCAAAGGAGTTTCAATGGAATCCCACTGAAATTCTTCAAGTGTTTGGAACTGTCTTCCACAAATGACAATTTATGGTGGATCAGTTGTTGGTTTTAAATCTGGGATAGATACATGGACTGGATAAAAGCAAATTACTGCAGATGCTGGAATCTGAAACCAAAAAAGAGAAAATACTGGAAAATCTCAGCAAGTCTGGCAGCATCTGTGAGGAGAGAAAAGAGCTGACGTTTTGAGTCTAACTGGCCCTTTGTCAAAGCTTTGACAAAGGGCCAGTTAGACTCGAAACGTTAGCTCTTTTCTCCCCATAGACACAGGCACCATGGATAGCTTCTCTTTCATTCAGAATAGTTCCAGCTTCCTTTATCTGGCATAGCAGAAAGACCTTATCTCAATGCCTCACCTACAAGACTGCACCTTCAACAATACAACACTCAAGTACCAACCTTGGCTTTAGGGCTGGGTTCTGGAGGAAACTTGAACTCAGAGCCTTTATATCCCACCTGTAACCATGCTCATTAATGAGCCATAACAGACAGAACTTCACTGGCTCAGATCATTTATTTATGCGCTGTTATCACAGGTATCTTTTTTAAAAAGATTTATGTTCGTGTATGAATGAGCTCCTTCAGAAAACAGCTATCAAATGTTGATGGATGAACTCACAGGAATAAAGCCATCAGGAAGCAAACCTTGGATCATACCAGTAAATGAGAATTCATCATCACAATCTGCACCTTTTTGCTTCAGGAGGAAGTTCTGCTGCACTTTTCAGGAATACATGAAGAGAAGAGGCAGAGGATTATTAGCCACAGCCTCATGTGAGGAAATTCCTTTTAATTATGAAATCAAAAGATAAAAACTTGTTAAGCTGATAATTTAGTGCTGACCTTGCAGCTGGTGCAGGGGACTTGTGTACACATGAGGTGAGAGGTCTCCCACAATGCAGCAGAGGTCAGTGATTATCCCAGGCATCAGCAGAGCTGTTGGGCTTCTCTTGCTTTATTACAGATCTCAGCTAAAATGTCAGCTTCAGAAACTAAAACCACTTCAAAGATATTCCACTCAAAGGGAATGTATTCCAATCCTTTACAGCCAGAATTTAAAGGTTGTTCCTAGTGAAGTTTGTTTACTACTTTCATTGAATAGCCTTTGATTGATGTGTTCTCAAAGAGGAAATAACAATCAGAGAAGATCTGGCATTCCTTTCTCTAAAAAAAAGCAGAGAGCAGAAGAAGTGACCAAATTAAAATTCTGAGAGGGTAAATGAAGAGAATTGGCTTGCGGGACAGTCCAAAAGAAGGGTTAGAAATACAAGATCTTTCCACGAAGGAATTCGGGAGAAATGTATTTTCTCAGAAAGTGATAAGAATCTGGAACTTGCCACTGCATGACGCAGTTGAGTTGAATAACATAGACACCTCGAAGGGAAATTCGGATCAGCATTGGAAAATGAAACAAATAGACCTTTTGGAGAGAGATGACCTTAATTCATTCAGTGTGTTGCCTGTTGGAACTAGAGTAATCGCTCCAATCCTGCAAAATTCAAAACACAGCTTCCAACATTAGATGTGATTTAAACACATGGACTTCTGACAATAGGAGCAGACTTAGACCATTCAGTCCCTCAAATCTGTTCCTCTATTCAATAAGATCATGGCTGATCCATTCTCTCATCTACCCCTGATAACTCCTGATCTCCCTCCATTTGATTCCCTTCCTGAATTCCTTCTCCCTAAACTTATTTACCTTGTATCCGTTTGCTTGTGATTCGGATAACAATCCAGAGGCTATTAACTTTGACGTTCAGTTTTCTAACTTAGCCCCTACCTGCCCACTTTCAGTCCTATCTATCTTATGGGTGACATAGACACTTACGTGGACCACAGCAACCAACTCTAACAGCACAGTGGCTCAGTGGTTAATACTGCTGGTTTGGAGAGCTGGCCATGGAAAGTTGCCCTGTAATGTTCCGAGATACGCAGGCTAGGTGAGTTAACCATGGGGAATGTGGGGTTATGGGGATAGAGTTGAAAGCTAGGTCTGGGTGGGATGCTGTTCAGAAGGTCAGTACAGACTCAATGGGTTGATGGGCTCTTTGTGCATGGTCAAGATTCTATGGTTCTAACACTCTCCTGGCACCAGACAGGAAGCTCAGCTTTCATCTCTGCGACAGAGAACATTGTTTATAATTCTAGAAAAGATTTGATTTTTCTAGAAATCCATGTTTAGTGCCAACAGAAAGTTTGTTGGGCAGATGGAGTCACGGAATCATGGAAATATAGAATTGCTACACTGACATTTGACCCATCATGTCTGTATCACTTTTCAAATAAGCATTATTTACCTCATGTCCATCTCCAGCCTTTTCCCTTAAAGCTTGCACATTATTTCTATCCAAATAATCATGGAATGCTTCTATCACATTTCAGGCTAAATGATGTCAGAAAGTCATTGAAAAGATGCCTACATCACAGCAAAAGCCCTTTGGCCCAACTCATGCCAGTCAGGACAAGCCCCTGAGCTGTTCTAATTCCATTTTCCAGCGGTTAGCCCATTGCCTTGACATCACTAAGTCAGAAGTCACACTGCACCATGTTATAGTCCAACAAGTTTATTTAATATCACAAGCTTTCAAAGTACTACTCCTTCATCAGGTAAAGGAGCAGCGCTCTGAAAGCTTGTGATTTTAAATAAACCTGTTGCACTGTAGCCTGGTGCTGTGTGACTTCTGCCTTTCTCCACACCAGTCCAACACTGGCATCTCCACATCTTGGAGTGCATATCTAAATACTTGTTGAATGTTCTGAAGATTGTTGCCTCTCGAACCCTTACAGGCAGTGAGTTCCAGGTTCCCATCACTGTCTGAGTGAACAAACTTTTCTCATATCTTTTCTAACTCTTCTGCCCCGACATTATATCTGTGCCTCTTGGGCACTGATCTCTCCATCAAGGTGAAAAGTTTCCTCCTCTCCATCCTATCAATATCCCTCATAATTTTATACATCTCAGTTATGTATGGACTTTCATGTTACAGAGTGCACTGAAACTTATAGCTATGCATGATGCACCAGTATTTCAAAAGAGCAATCTACAGATTAACAAGCTAGTAAAAAAGCAATGCCTAATACTTATTAGCTTGTCCCTCAAATGTATAAATTAATGTATAAAATACAGAAAGGAACTGAATCAGTATTTGTGAAATTTGCAAGAGGAAAGGCTATGTTTTGTGGGATCAATGGTTTTCATTACTGACGTTAAAGAAAACCAAATGGCAATGTGAGGGAGGTAAGGAAGATTCAAAACTGACATTTCAATTTTTATTCAGATAAGAGTCAAGTATAAAAATCCAAAAAGTAGTTGTTGTGCCTGATATTAATGATATAGCATGGGAAAAGTTGCATGTGGGGAAATGGCACCTGGAAATGAACAAAGAAATTGAAGGAGTAGAAAACTGGGGAACAGAGGGGTTTTAGTTTTAAGCGACAAATAGAAGGCTGCCAAGTTAATAGAGGACAAAGGCGAGAACCAAAGCTGATACACAGAAAATCATATGGTTACACTGGAGTAAGACTAGACATATCAAAGCTTATTGCAGGAGGTTAAATGGGAGTTTGATTGCAGCGGGAGAAGCAACTCAGGAATCCTCAGGAAGGAAGCATTATGGAAGGCAACGGGTGTTAAAACTGTCACCATAGTACAAGACGAACATGCTTTATTTGAATCTGTTAAGAGAGGAGAGATAACTCAGAGCACTGAAGACTTTTTTCATATATCATAAACAAAATCAGACCATTCATATTACTGAATACTTCATAAAGGAGGGGTATTTCCTTCTTAATCAAAGAGGTAAATCAATAAAGATATTGACAGACTTTGGAACAATTCTTCACAGATTCTTATTGATCATATAATCTGCCTCCCAGAGAAGTAAGTGAAGAAAAATGATAAGTCGGAGGTTACAAATAAACCTCATTTTATTAATTTGGATTAAGACTGACTTAGTGAATGGAGAAGTTATAGTTTGAATTGTGCAATAAATGGTTATCAAAGAAATTGATTTTATGTTGGGAAAAAAATGGAGCAGGCTCAAAAGATGTTCACCTCAATGTGAATGTTGGAACAAACAGGAAGGGTAAAAGAAAGTGGCCAAACATCCTGGATTCTTTCCTGACCATGCTGTGATTAGAGCATAGGTCCATAGAATCAGACAGGCAGAAGAGAAGTCCAGGAAATTCAATTATTGAGCACCATTTGTAAAAACAAAACATGGAAGAAAAGAGAAAGAGACTGACGTGTTTAACTAACATCCTTTATTAGAAACGCAACAAATAAACCCAGAATTGAAAGTTACACTAAATAGCCAAGTCAGAAATCGCTTCCAACCTAAACACATTGAAACAGCCATTCCCTACGCATCATCCCTATGTGTACGCAGGGTTTGTTCAGACGAGGAGGCATGCGACAGCCACCTGATGGTGCTGAAGAACTCCCTCATAAAAACAGGGTATGATGCTCAATTCATCAATCACCGGTTCCAATGTACTACAGCAAGAAACTGTAATGACCTCCTCAGAAGACTGGCATGAGATACGACCGATAGGATATTCTTCATTTTCCAGTACTTCCAAGGAGTAGAGAAGTTACACCATATCCTTCGCAGCCTGCAACACATTATCGATGAGGATGATCATCTCACCAAGACCTTCCATACGCCTCCACTTATCAGCTTTAAACAACCACCAAATCTTAAACAGACCATTGTTCACAACAAACTTCCCAGCCTTCAGGACAACATCAACCACAACACTGTACAACCCTGTCATGGCAATCATTGCAAGACATGTCATTGTGTCGACATGGATACCATCGTTACACATGGGGACACCATGCACCATGTACGCAACAGGTACTCATGTGACACAGCCAACGTTGTCTATCTCATACACTGCAGGCAAAGATGTTCCGTGGCATGGTACATTGGTAAGACCAAGCAGAAGCTATGACAACAGATGAATGGAAACTACAACAATCACCAGACAGGGATGTTCCCTCCCAGTTGGGGAACACTTCAGTGATTAGGGACTTTGGGCCTCAGATCTTCGGGTGACAACAGTGCAGACTGGCTGAGCAGAGGCTGATAGCCAAGTTCAGTATCCATGAAGATGCCTGAACCAGGACCTTGGGTGACCTCACTACAAGAAACACTCTCTCACACACACTATTATTGTGCACAAACACACTCACATGCTCAGGCAGGCCCTTTCTCACACACTTCATCACTCTCATGCACACACTGTATCTAGCACACACACACGCAAAAGGACACACACACACACACAAGTCGATGGGGTGAATTTGTATTTACAGATTTGTATTTGCAGATACATTCTATTTTGTTCAAAAAGCACACGATCTGTAGGCAGCCAGTCAATGTGATATTTTGTAAATTCCTACTTTGGAAATAGAACCAGTCTGACTCAAGGTGGGAATACATACAGATTGTAACCTCACACCTTTAATGCATTGGCTGAACTGAGATGTCACCTTTTTTTATAAAATCTTAAGTTATCTTGGGACTGTGACTTGAAAGAAGTTCTGGGATTTATATATTAATGATCACTTGTATCCCATTCTAAATGATTAAACATTTAACAGCAATCTAGGTTTGCTCAATACATCGCAGCAGTTGTATGACACTTTGATCTTTTACATTAAATTCTGTGTCAAATGATTCTGTCCCACTAGCTCCTGATGAAGGAGCAGTGCTCTGAAAGCTAGTGCTTCCAAATAAACCTATTGGACTGTAACCTGGTGTTGTGTGATTTTAAACTTTGTCCACCCCAGTTCAACACCAGCTCCTCCACATTAGAAATAAGATGAATAAGAACCAATATCTGCTTGTTGTTAATTAAAAGACTAATGAGGAAATTGAGACAATTTCAAATACCAGCCAGTGGGGAATAGTTATGAAACAGGTTGTATTTCCATCTGAATGTTGTGACAAATATTAACGAGTATCATGAAATTCAAATGGCAGATCATTTAGATATCAGAAAAATGTAGCCTCAGATGTTATATTGGCCAGGATTACATCAAAATCTGATGAAACTTTGCTATGTAATACATGGCAGGTACTAGGGAACCCCAAACATGAATTAAAATTACACCTTTATTTCCAAAACCAACTTCTGAAGATACAGTCATCAAAGTGTCAGTAGACTTTGTCAAATCCCTAATAAACATGGGATGAGAATCAATATCTTTTGAATAATTATGGTTATTTCAGTAATATTTACTAACTTTCCTTTTGGAAAAACTATGGACAAATGTAAGTAGAAAATAAATTGCAATATATGGATTACCTTAGAAAGATAATCAGATAAAGGTTCAAATACAATATAGAAATATTTTTAAAATGAATACTTTGTGATTAAGGCAATTTATTTTGTCATCCACAATCTCAAGAAGTTTTAGGAAGGTAGCATCCATCTTTAAAAGACCATCATTGGAGCTTACAGTCAGTAATAATTGGAATTAAAGGACTCCCTTGTTTCCATTTACTGTTAGGGATGTTCCTAATGAAATCACCAGATTCAGCTGTTTTGAACTGATGTATGAATATGAGGTGAATGAATAACAAATTAATTAAATATCGATGTTATAAACTAAAACGAAAAGGCTACACTTTCAAGTACATTTCAATTTTTCGAAGCAAACTAAGAAAATCGTGTGACTTAGTTTCAAAATAATTGAAAAATGCTCAATGATCAATGAAAGTGAGAGCAGATAAATAGTCTAGCATTCTGAATTTAGCTGCTGAAGTCACACAATGTTGGTATTATTACCAGTCTCTGGAGAACCATTAAAAACAAGGTTCCTTGACCTTATCAAATTTAAAAAGAACCTCAATGTGGTGAATGACATAGTGAGTACTTCAGATAGGATGAAAATCATCAGTTTGTCATGTTGATTGTTAAAGAGATATCATTATGTTTATAAAGTATGTTTACAGTAGTAAAAGAAATACGGTTTAAATAGAAATATCAGAACCAGAGGAGAATGAATTAAAATCACAGTCAAAAGTTTTTATTCTGATAGTGATTTGGATGATGTGGAGGTCCATAAAAAGTTTGATGGATTAATATGTTATTATCAACAAATTATCAAACTGACTTTTTTTGTTATTCACTAATTGGATATGGACTTGGTTGGCTTGGCCAACATTTATCACATAACCCGAGGTGACCTTGGGAAGGTGGTGGTAAACCATTACAGTCCAGCTGTTGCAGATTGATTCTTAATGCCCTGAGGAATGGAATTCCAGGATTTTGTCAAGGTTGATGAGTGGTTTCAAGGGGAACTTGTGTTCCCATGCATTTGCTGCTCTTATCCTTCTAGATGGACGTGATCCTAAGTTTGGAAGGTGCTGACTAAGGGTGCACCTTGTAGATAGTACACATTCCTGCTACTGAGTGTCAGTGGTGGAGGGAGTGAATGTTTGTGGATATGGTGCCAATCAAGCAGCTGCTTTGTCCTGGATGGTATCAAGCATCTTGAGTTTTGTTGGAGCTGCACCCATCCAGACAAGTGGGGAGTATTCCAACAGACTCCTGACTTGTGTCTTGTAGATGGTGGAGAGGCTTTGAGGAGTCAGGAGATATTTACTTGCTGCAGTATTTCTAATCTCTGCCCTGTTGTTATCACTTATGTAGTGAATCCAGTTGAGTTTCCAGTCAAACGATGTAATGGTGAAGGATTCAGTGATGGTAATGCCACTGAATGTCAAGGGGCAGTAGTTATATTGACACTTTTTGGAGATGATCATTGCCTGGCATTTGTGTGGTGTGAATGTTACTTGCAACTTGTAAGCTGAAGCCTAAATATTGCCAGATCTTGATGCATTTGAGTATCAGAGAAGTAAAAAATGAGGTCTGCAGATGCTGGAGATCACAGCTGCAAATGTGTTGCTGGTCAAAGCACAGCAGGTTAGGCAGCATCTCAGGAATAGAGAATTCGACGTTTCGAGCATAAGCCCTTCATCAGGAATAAGAGAGAGAGAGCCAAGCAGGCTGAGATAAAAGGTAGGGAGGAGGGACTAGGGGGAGGGGCGATGGAGGTGGGATAGGTGGAAGGAGGTCAAGGTGAGGGTGATAGGCCGGAGTGGGGTGGGGGCGGAGAGGTCAGGAAGAGGATTGCAGGTTAGGAGGGCGGTGCTGAGTTGAGGGAACCGACTGAGACAAGGTGGGGGGAGGGGAAATGAGGAAGCTGGAGAAATCTGAATTCATACCTTGTGGTTGGAGGGTTCCCAGGCGGAAGATGAGGCGCTCCTCCTCCAGCTGTCGTGTAGTTGTGTTCTGCCGGTGGAGGAGTCCAAGGACCTGCATGTCCTCGGTGGAGTGGGAGGGGGAGTTAAAGTGTTGAGCCACGGGGTGATTGGGTTGGTTGGTTCGGGCGGCCCAGAGGTGTTCTCTGAAGCGTTCCGCAAGTAAGCGGCCTGTCTCACCAATATAGAGGAGGCCACTTCGGGTGCAGCGGATGCAATAGATGATGTGTGTGGAGGTACAGGTGAACTTGTGACGGATATGGAAGGATCCCTTGGGGCCTTGGAGGGAAGTGAGTGTGGAGGTGTGGGCGCAAGTTTTACATTTCCTGCGGTTGCAGGGGAAGGTGCCGGGGGTGGAGGTTGGGTTGGTGGGGGGTGTGGATCTGACAAGGGAGTCACGAAGGGAGTGGTCCTTGCGGAACGCTGATAGGGGAGGGGAGGGAAATATATCCTTGGTGGTGGGGTCCGTTTGGAGGTGGCGGAAATGGCGGCGGATAATACGTTGTATGCGCAGGTTGGTGGGGTGGTAGGTGAGAACCAGTGGGGTTCTGTCTTGGTGGCGGTTGGAGGAGCGGGGCTCAAGGGCGGAGGAGCGGGAAGTGGAGGAGATGCGGTGGAGGGCATCGTCGATCACGTCTGGGGGGAATCTGCGGTCCTTGAAGAAGGAGGCCATCTGGGCTGTGCGGTGTTGGAATTGGTCCTCCTGGGAGCAGATGCGGCGGAGACGAAGGAATTGGGAATATGGGATGGCGTTTTTACAGGGGGCAGGGTGGGAGGAGGTGTAGTCCAGGTAGCTGTGGGAGTCAGTCGGTTTATAATAGATGTCTGTGTTGAGTCGGTCGCCCGAGATAGAAATGGAAAGGTCTAGGAAGGGGAGGGAGGAGTCTGAGACAGTCCAGGTGAATTTCAGGTCGGGATGGAAGGTGTTAGTAAAGTTGATGAACTGTTCAACCTCCTCGTGGGAGCACGAGGCAGCACCGATACAGTCATCGATGTAGCGGAGGAAAAGGTGGGGGGTGGTGCCAGTGTAGTTGCGGAAGATGGACTGTTCCACATATCCTACGAAGAGGCAGGCATAGCTGGGGCCCATGCGGGTGCCCATGGCAACTCCTTTAGTTTGGAGGAAGTGGGAGGATTGAAAAGAGAAGTTATTCAGGGTGAGGACCAGTTCAGTCAGTCGAAGGAGGGTGTCAGTGGAAGGGTACTGGTTGGTGCGGCGGGAAAGGAAGAAGCGGAGGGCTTTGAGTCCTTCGTGATGGGGGATGGAGGTGTACAGGGACTGGATGTCCATAGTGAAAATAAGGCGTTGGGGACCGGGGAAGCGAAAATCCTGGAGGAGGTGGAGGGCGTGGGTGGTGTCCCGAACGTAGGTGGGGAGTTCTTGGACTAAAGGGGACAGGACCGTGTCGAGGTATTGGGAGATGAGTTCGGTGGGGCAGGAGCAGGCTGAGACAATGGGTCGGCCGGGGCAGGCAGGTTTGTGGATTTTGGGCAGGAGGTAGAAACGGGCGGTGCGGGGTTGTGGGACTATGAGGTTGGAGGCGGTGGATGGGAGATCCCCTGAGGTGATGAGGTCCTGGATGGTCTGGGAGATGATGGTTTGGTGGTGGGAGGTGGGGTCGTGGTCAAGGGGGCGATAAGAGGAGGCGTCCGCGAGCTGGCGTTTGGCTTCAGCGGTGTACAGGTCAGTGCGCCAAACTACCACCGCGCCTCCCTTGTCTGCGGGTTTGATGGTGAGGTTGGGATTGGAGCGGAGGGAGTGGAGGGCTGCACGTTCTGAGGGTGAGAGGTTGGAGTGGGTGAGAGGGGTGGACAGGTTGAGTCGGTTGATGTCACGGCGGCAGTTGGCTATAAAGAGGTCGAGGGCGGGTAGGAGGCCTGCACGGGGTGTCCAGGTGGATGGGGTGTGTTGGAGGCGGGAGAAGGGGTCGTCAGAGGGTGGGCGGGAGTCTTGGTTGTGAAAGTAGGCACGGAGGCGAAGGCGGCGGAAGAATTGTTCAATATCTCGCCGCGTGTTGAACTCATTAATCCGAGGGCGTAGGGGAACGAAGGTGAGGCCCCTGCTGAGGACTATCTGTTTCAGTATCTGAGGAGTTGCGAATGTTGCTGAACATTGTGCAATCATCAATGAACATCCCCACTTCTGACCTTTTGATGGAGGAAAGGTCATTATTGAAGCAGCTGAAGGTAGTTGGGCTTCGGATTTCATGCAGGTGAGTTTCCAGGATCCTCTGCCGGGGAGAGTTGGGTGGTACCTTCTGTTACTGTTCATTATGGAGAACTTTGTGAATAAAAGGTGGACATAGGAAGATCAAGGATGACGGGAGAAGGCAGGAGAATGGGAATGGAAGCATATCAGCCCGAATCAAATGTAACAAATAGTTTAACTCTACTCCTGTATCTTATGATTTATAAATAGAATTTAATTTGTCTGTCAAATGAAAAAAAACACTGAAGTTTTAAGATTGATACATAACTTATCAGTGCAGTTGTAAATATAGATGTGCTTATTTATTATTGGCATAAAATCACCTTCATTTAGCAAGTTGCTGGAGGGTGAAAAGTTCCAAATAAAAACAGAATTTCAGTTATGAAGAAGAGTTTGAGAAGAGAAGAAGAGTGTTCTCCATGAAGATGAGATGGTGAAGAGGAGATCTGATTGAAGTTTAAACAGTCATGAGTAATCCAGATGAAGTCGATCAGAAGGCAATGTTTCTGTTTGTGAAATCATCAACAGAAGAAGGCCCAGACTCACAGCAGCTCAGAAAAGAAACAAAAGTGACTTAGTGAAGATTGTTTTCATGCAACAAGTGAATTGGGTCTGGACTGCGCTGCCTCAGCATGTGATGGAGGCAAGCTGAACTGAGGCACTCGAAGGGAATTAGATAAATATCTGGGTAAGAAGAATGTTCAGGATAATGGGAGAAAGATGTGGGAATGGAACGAGGTTAATTGTCTGTTCAGAGAGTTGGCACAATCTTATTGGGTTGAATGGCCCATGTCTCCAAAGTAATAACTCTGAGAAAGTGCAGGAGAAGCTCAGCAGGTTGTATCTTGAAAAAGCGAAAGTTATTTTGAAACTTAATGTTTCAAGTCCGATATGACTCTACTTTGGGTTTGTCCTGCACACCTGTTTTAATTTTAGATCTCCAGCAAACAGAGTAGTTAGCTTTATTTTAGTGATTTGAATGATATGGTTGAGCAATATACTCAAAAGGATGATGATAAATATATTAGGCAGGAACTAATCGAAGGCAACAGGGGAGTATATGTGGATCATGATTTCGAGCTTCAAAACGGCTTGGTTCTATGCTGCAATTGAAGTAAAATTATCTTTTCATAGATTTAATATGATAATTAATAATGCAAAACTGGCAAAGTTTCATGTGTCATGAAATGTAAATAGTGTCAGTGCATACTCTATAATCTTTCTTTTTAAAATGTTGTTCTAATTCACACATAAAGGTGTGATCCATTCTGCCTCAGTGTATCAGTTGTTGTGATCACCTTGACAAATGTTGAGTGAATTTAACAAAAGTTGTTGAGAACAAACTCATAATTAAGACAATTGCTATAATTATATTGCTGCCTTTGAAGAAGTGTTCAGTTAATCCACATTCTTGGCTGTCATTTCCAGAGCACTTTACAAGGAATATATTTCAAATTTTTCTTTTAAAGGCTTATGTTTGAAGAACTGGCTCTAACCTGCTCAGAAACAGTCAGTAAAATCTGATTGCAATTCAATGGTCAATTTCTACCTGGCCAATTAGTTAAACAAGATTCAAGAATAAAAATATGTTAAGTTATTGTTTGTTCTGATTTTGAAGCTGTATAATTACCCTTGAATAAAGATGCTACCCAAAATTATTATATAACTGGACACATACACAGAATAGTCTGCGACGCTGTGCAGTAATTTGCTTTAGGCAATATTTCACCACTCACTCCATTGTACATACTTCTGTTGTATTCACAAGCAACTTTCTAAAGCCATGTAGAAATCATTGTGATAAGCAATCACTTGTTAATAAGTATGACTGTCCACCTAACAAATTCCATGTTACTGTTTATGGTTTCTGTGGGTGATGAGCCTGATCCGAGATTCACATCTCCACCCACACATTTGGCAGATGTTTCCGAGAGGTGGGATTGGTCCTTGGCCTTGGGATCCCTGCATTCCTTTATCCAGTTCTTTTTCCATGCTTCCTATTGCTGACAGGTATTCCAAAGAAATTGTGTTCCTTCATACAGGGCTGACAGCAGTCAGTATATTCCGCACGAGAGTTTCCCATGGGTGGATATCGATGTTACATTTCTTGAGGGGAACCTCCAATAGCACAGGAGAAATCAATGAATCTGGAAGAGCAAGAGCTGAAATTGGAATTAACTGTTCAATCCATTCTTTATTTTAATTGCTTCATGAAATTTGGGCTTGTGATAAGAAGGACCAGAATTTGCTGTCCATCATTATTTGCTCTTGAGAAGGTGATGGTGAAACACACTTCCTTGAACCACTCATAGTTCCACTCATGGTGCTGTTAACAAAAGAATTCCAAGATTAGTGACAGTGAAAGAACTGTGGTATATTTTCATTCTATTGCACTGTACTCTTTCAATGCAGTACTGCTTTGCATATTTTTGTTTCTTGGCTTATGTTTTGGTGATGAAACCCAAACATTCTGATTATGGAGATTCCTCTGCTATATTTATCTAGGAATATAGTTTCTCAGATGATTTCATCAAACTCCACCAGTTCTGAGGAAGGGTCACCTGACCTGAAACGTTAACTCTGATTTCTCTTTACAGATGCTGATGAGATTTTCCAGCAATTTCTGTGCTTTTTTTTCAGCTAAGTTTGACAACAGAACACACCAAAAACATAAACAATGTGGAAGACCATGTAACGTTAGCACCACTTAGATGGAAGATAAAGAAGAAATTTGACTGAATGATTTTCTACTCAAGGTTCCTTTCTCCATATCTGAATATTGTCCGAGTGTTGGACTTTGGGACTCTTTAAGAAGGAGCCTGTTCTGCTGTTACTCCGTTGGTCACAGTTTCAGCAGTGACTCAGAATCGTTGCCAATCAGTGACTCAAACATTTTATGAGTGGGAACAATTTCTCCCCATCTACACTGTCCAAATCGCCCATGCTTTTGAAGATATCAGGCAGGTTTCCTTTTATTCTTACCTTCTCAAGGCAAAGCAGTTGCAGCTTCTCCAATCCATCGTCATAACTGAAGTTTCTCATCTCTGAAACCATTCGTGTAAATTGCTTCTGCACTCTTTCCAATTTGCATCACGTTCATGTTTTTCCTATAATGTGGTTCCAGAACTGGACATAACACTCCAGCTGAGGTCTAATGAGTGTCTTGTATAAGTTCAACATCAGCTCCCAGCTCTACACCCTTATTAATAAAGCTGAGGACACTGTGTGTTTTATTAACTACTGTCTCCATCTGTCCTGCTGCTTTCAATGCTCTATGCACATGTACACCCAGGTTTCCCTGCCCCTGCACTCCTTTTTGAGCTGTGCCTTGTATTGTGCATCATCTTTCTATATTCTTTGTTCTAAAATGTAACCCCTTTCACTTCTCCACATTCAGCTTCATTTGCCATCTGTCCCCTCTGCATCAACTTCTCAATGCCCTTTTGGAGTTCCACACTGCTCACCTCACAATTTACAAATCTTCCAAGTTTTAGCTGAAAACTCTGAAATTGACTCCTGGACACTAAGATCCAGATCCTTAACATGGCACCTGCACTGAGTCTGGGGAAAACTGAAAGATTTTGGTCAGTTTCCCTGCAATTTCCACTCTCATTCGTTTCACATTTCACAAGGTGCATGGTCACCTATAAGTGTGAACAACTTATTCAATTCCACCTCAATTCCAGTGACAGAGTTTCTATCTCTTCCCCCATGGACTGTGTAGCATCTGATTCGGTTGTAATAATAGATGAAATGTTTTCATTTTCGTATCTTGGTCATGTCACCTGTATCTCCTTTCAGTCCTTGATCAGCCCAACTCGCCCTTTTGCATCCTATTTATTTACATTCCTATAGCAGCCTAGGGAAGACTATTCATCATTCTGACATCAATTTGTGCCTGAACTATTATTTTAGACCTCACTGACTCTACTAACCTCCTCCATTTGGGATCCCTCTTTATGTTAGCTGCTAGTCTTTTCACATGCTCCCTTTTTACTGCTCTCACTTGGTTTCTCACCTTCCCTCTGAATGAGTTGTTTTCCTTTTGGTTCTCAACTGTATTTTCTGATTGAAAACTATCACAAGCAAATTTTTGCTTCTTTATCTTAACTTCTATCACTTTCCTCAATCACAAAGCCGTGGATTTGGTTGCTGAACATTGAGTATACCTGAACATTGAATATACCTAGGCACTGAATATACCTGAACATTGAATATACATGAACATTGAATATACCTAGACATTGAATATACCTGAACATTGAATATACCTGAACATTGAATATACCTGGACATTTACATTTTCTACTACAGTGTTTCAACAGGACTGCTCCCTGGCACATTCTCAAAGCCCCTATCTGTGAACAAATTAAAACAATATTTTGAAAAAGCAGCTTATAGATAAATTAATTGCATCATTCAAAGTAATAAGGATATGAAATCTTTCAGAATTATTTTGTTCAGTAGTTGAAATCATTATAAAATTCTAAAATGAAGTTTTATAGAAAATGGTTTGAAAATCAAAAAATCTATTATTTCACAATAACTTTCTGGGCTGAATCTTACAATATTTTTGTTTAATTTCAAGATGATTTGTATATTTTGGATTTTTTTTTGTCATGAGGTCCAGCGAGTTCATTTGCTGTATCTTAACAAATTCACCTCATTAAATACCTACCCTGTCTCTATGAGATCTATCAAATTCATTTCCAGCTGCATTTAACCAACATTGTCTCCTAGACAAACCATCACTCAGTGGTTATCCACTGAAATATTTACATCCCATATGCCCATTCAATGTTTGAAAAGTCACTGTGAACTTGGACAATCATTGGCATTCCTGTAATACCCCTGACTAGCAGAGAAATGGCACAGCAGCTACTGCCCATGACACAAGGCTTACACTCCCTTGTATATTTAAACCCATTCTCTCACCCTCACCATCTTTTAAGCAACGTGCTCCACACTTCAGCTACATCTCATATGAACACCTTATCACTGTCAGCTTCAGTCTCCCCCAGGGCTCACTACATCTTGTCATTTTCCAGCGGGGGAACATGACAGATAGACAAACAATCCATCAATTCCAAAAATTACCTGTTATTTACAAAATGCAAATGGGAACACAAACAAAATAATCAGAACCTTAGATTCACTCTGGCAATGAAAACCAGATTTCAGTCTCATGGGTAATGGTGATTTCACAGTCCACAGTTGTCTGCTGGACACAATTCTCTATAAGAACTAGGAACCCACCAGCAAGTAACTCAACTCCTGACTTCCCAAAGCCTGTCCAACATTTGCAAAGCACAAGTCAGGAGTGTGATGGAATACTCCCCATTTGCCTGGATGGGTGCAGCTCCAACAACACTGAAGAAGTTTGGCTCCATCCAGGACAAAGGAGACTAGTTGATGAATACCTTTTCCATGACATTAAAAATTCACTCCCTCCGCTACCAGCACACAGTGTATACAGACATAAGACAGACTGCAGTAATTTATAACTGTCCTTTAACAAGGGCGACATTCTAAATCTACAACCTGCACCACCTTACAGTCACTTGTCAGTCTATATTTCAGATGTTTATTGAACTTGAATTATACCATCGATCATCATGGGATTCAAACACTTATCCCCAGAACATTAGTGTAGCATTCTGAATTTGTGTATTTACTTCAATGCAAGAAATATAACAGGTAAGACAGATGAACTTCAGGCCTGGATTAGTGTGTGCAATTATGATGTTATTGCTGTCAAAGACTTGATTGAAAAAGGGACAGAACCTGCAGCTTAACTTTCTGGGATATCAATGTTTTAGACAAGACAGAGGAAGAAGCAAAAGAGGTGGGGGAGTTACATTAGTGGTGAGGGAGCATTTCACAGCTGTGTTCAGGAAGGGCATCCTTGGGGAGAAATCTTGCAGCAAGGCATTATTGGAAGAGCTCAGGCATAGGAAGGGTGCAATCACAACACTGGGATTGTAATGCAGACCTCCCAGCTGCCAGCGGGAGATAGAGGGAGAAGATATGTTCTCAAAAGATACGAAAATAACAGGGTTGTTGTGGTGGGTGATTTTAATCCCCCCCAACACACACACACACACACATACACACACACACACACACACACACACACACACACACACATTGACTGGGACTCCCTTAGGAACAGGGATTTGTTTAGGGAGCAATTTGTTTGGTGTATCCAGGAGGGCTTTTAGAAAGAGTATGATTAAATGAGGGAGGGGGCCCACACTGGACCTGGTATTGGGGAAAGAGCTCGACCAAGTGATCAAAGTTTCAGTGTGAGAGCAGTTTGGCAATAGTGACCAAAATTCATTAAGTTTTCACCAACATTTGAAAAGGACAAGAGTGGACCTTGGATAAAAGTGTTAAATTGGGATGAGGCCAACTATAAGCAAATTAGAGAAGAATTAGAGAATGTGGATTGGGATCTGCTGCTTGAGGGTAAATCCACATCTGGTGTGTCAGAGTGTTTTGAAGGCCAGTTAATTAGAGTACATGACAGTCAAGTTCCTGTGAAAATGAAGGAATGACAGGATTTGGAAACAGGGGAAGTTATCAGCCTACTTAAAAAAAATGCAAGCATATCTGAAGTTTAGGCAACTAAAAACAAAGTTTTTGATGAATAAAGAGAAAGTAGGAAGGAGCTCAAACAGGGATTTAGAAGGGCTGAAAGGGGCTGTGAAATCAGCACAAGCTTGATGGGCTGAAGAGTTTGTTCCTATGCTGTAATCTATTGTACTGTGTTGTATACTTATTCAATATCATTACACAATGCCACCACCTTTCTAAATGTGCTGAGAGTGGAAGAACATCAGGGCAAAATTCTCTTTGGAGAACACTTTCAACAATGTATCTGTCACCTGAAGCAAAAAAAACTACAGTTTAAGCTGATTATCCTGGTGTGCTGTTGGAAAACAACTTCCTTACACACCTTGGTGAGATAATAACAATGAGTATTATTGTCATTTTCAGTTTAACTACATTATTAGATTATTAAAATTATCAGGCCTTTTAAGATGTTGAAGCTATATTCCACAGATAGTGTTACAATTAAAAATATATACATGTCTAAGCTAAAATGAAGAAGCTATATTCCTGAGCTATGCCTTATTCTTGTCACATCAATCATACTAACTAGTACAGTCTCCAATCTTACCTTTGATGTGGAGTTAGCTGAGGTAAGTGAAAATGGGAAAATTCCCTCTTATGTTTTGATTTAAGAAAGAAAAATGAACAAATATCTCTGTAATCAGCCCGACTTTTACAATTGTAGAAGTTTTCATTGATATATGTAGCTTCCAAATCTGATTCTTGTGCATTCCTGATTTTAACCATTCCAATATTGGAGATTATGTTTTAAGATGCCCATGTCTCTGTGTTCTGCAACTCCCTTCCTGGCACTCTCTGTCTAATTACCTCTCTCCACCTTTGTGTTATACTTCTTTGACCAAGCTTTTCATCGCTTGGATAAGGTCCCGTCACTGGCAGGAACAGTTAGTTGAGGTGTAAAAGACTTGTAAAAACTGGCAAAGATACCATGAAAAAAGATCTACACTGTCCTAACACTGTATTTTAAGCTGCAGCCATTTAAAACGCTCAATTTCCAAGCTATTCTTAATTAGCACCACAAGACTGTATAGCGTAAGTCATTACACTAATGAACTACTGTGAAAAACATCATTCATAGAGGCAATTAAGTTAGCATATAACCACCTCAGGATATATTATTTTGCAGGCATACTAATACAACATAATTTTTAATATTGTATATTTAGTTTTTACATCTTGCGGTGCTAATTTGAGGTTAGCAATTTAGCTCCTGACTTAGGCTATGTAATACAAATATAACTACAGGGGTGTAAATTTGATGCAATGGTGTTAAATCTCAGAACTGGATACATAATCCAGTATTAAATATATAAAGGCTGTTCCAACTTCATTAAAAAAAGGGTTGAAAACCAATGGAATTGATGAATACTAATACATCCTCTTTTCCAATTAATTTTACTTAAAATTATTTGTCACCTTGGAAATATTTTTGGCTCAATTCCCTTCTTTCCTCTCTCGAAAATATGTCCTCACTCTGAGTACAAATGAGTACAAAAGAAAAGAGAAACTTGCACTTATGTCATGCATTTTGTGATTTCAGGACATCCCAATGTACTTTACAATCAGTGAAGCATTTCTGAAAATGATAGCTGCTTTGGCAGCATCCATTGCAAGAGAAACTGAGTTAGCATTCCAAGTCGCTCATACATCAGACCTGGAAAAATGTGTAAATGTAACAGGTTTAAAGTTTTCGGACAGGACAGTGAGCTTTTAGATGGAGCAGATATTCATGATTGAAGCTTCGAAACTGGAAGAGCTCCTAAGGGAGAGGAGCCGGAAATCTTCAAAAAGAAGCCAGTGTTTGAAAGAGTTTGTGATTGAATGCGACCCTTAAAAATGAGTGAATTATTACGACTCATCTCAGCTATGAACATGATTTAAGGTGTAATTTACAGTTACATTAGATCACAAATTGTCTGTTAATTAATTTTAGCTCATATTAATTCTGGATGTTAGGGTAGAGGATAGACAGATTTTAGCATTGGTTTTATTGATGATTTTATCGTTAAAAAAATCTGTTATAAATAGTAGGGGTGATGGATTCTTAGGGGAACGTTACATGAACAGCCAAGATTCTGGTATTGTGACTGGCTCTAATGCAATGAGGGGTACGTCGGGTTTCAAGAGATCAATTGTGTTAGGGGATTCTCTAGTCCGAGGTACAGACAGACGTTTCTGTGGTCAGAATGGTGTGTTGCTTCCCTGGTGCCAGGATCAAGGGTGTCTCAGAGAGAGTGCAGAAAGTTCTCAAGGGGAAGAGGGGACAGCAAGAGGTCATTGTCCACATTGGAACCAACTACATAGGAAGGGAAAAGGTTGAGATTCTGAAGGGAGATTACAGAGAGTTAGGCAGGAATTTAAAAGGAGGTCCTCAAGAGTAGAAATATCCGGAATACTCCCGGTGCAATGAGCTTGTGAGGGCAAGAATAGGAGGATAGAGCAGATGAATACATGGCTGAGGAGTTGGTGTTTGGGAGAAGGATTTACATTTTTGGATCATTGATATCTCTTTTATGGGAGCTGCTTGGGAGGATTTAAACTAGTAAGGTGGAGGGTGGGGGGGACCCAGAGAGATAGCGAGGAAACTGAGACGGGTACAGTTGAGAACAGAAGCAAGTCAAACAGTCAGGGCAGGCAGGGACAAGGTAGGACTAATAAATTAAACTGCATTTATTTCAATGCAAGGGGCCTAACAGGGAAGTCAGATGAACTCAGGGTATGGCTAGGAACATGAGACTGGGATGTCATAGCAATTACAGAAACATGGCTCAGGGATGGGCAGGACTGGCAGCTGAATGTTCCAGGATACAAATGCTACAGGAAGGATAGAAAAGGAGGCAAGAGAGGAGAGGGAGGTTGGAGGGTGGGGGGGTGGGGGTGGGTGGCATTTTTCATAAGGGATAGCATTACAGCTGCGCTGAGGGAGGATATTCCTGGAAATAAATCCAGGGAAGTTATTTGGTTGGAACTGAGAAATAAGAAAGGGATGATCACCTTATTGGGATTGTATTATAGACCCCCCAATAGTCAGAAGGAAATTGAGAAACAAACTTGTAAGGAGATCTCAGCTATCTGTAAGAACAATAGGGTGGTTATGGTAGGGGAGTTTAACTTTCCAAACATAAACTGGGGCTACCATAGTGTTAAGGGTTTAGATGGAGAGGAATTTGTTAAGTGTGTACAAGAAAACTTTCTGATTCAGTATGTGGATGTACCTACTAGAGATGGTGCAAAACTTGACCTAATCTTGGGAATTAAGGCAGGGCAGGTGACTGAGGTATTAGTAGGGGAACCACTTTGGGGTCAGCAATCATAATTCCATTAGATTTAAAATAGTGATGGAAAAGGTTGGACCAGATCTAAAAATTGAAGTTCTAAATTGGAGAAAGGCTAATTTTGACAGTATTAAGCAAGAAAGGTGCCAGAAGACTGGAGGTTGGCAAAAGTGGTGCCACTGTTAAAGAAGGGCGGTAAAGACAAGCCAGGGAACTATAGACCGGTGGGCATGACCTCGGTGGTGGGCAAGTTGTTGGCGGGAATCCTGAGAGACAGGATGTACATGTATTTGGAAAGGCAAGGATTGATTCAGGATAGCCAACATGGCTTTGTGCATAGGAAATCATGTCTCACAAACTTGATTGAGTTTTTTGAAGAAGTAACAAAGAAGATTGATGAGGGCAGAGCAGTAGATGTGATCTATATGGACTTCAGTAAGGCCTTCGACAAGGTTCCCCATGGGAGACTGATTAGCAAGTTTAGGTCTCATGGAATACAGGGGGAACTAGCCATTTGGATACAGAACTGGCTCAAAGGTAGAAGGCAGAGGGTGGTGGTGGAGGGTTGTATTTCAGACTGGAGGTCTGTGACCAGTGGAGTGCCACAAGGATCGGTGCTGGGCCCTCTACCTTTTGTCATTTACATAAATGATTTGGATGCGAGCATAAGAGGTACAGTTAGTAAGTTTGCAGATGAACCAAAATTGGAGGTGTAGTGGACAGCGAAGAGGGTTACCTCAGATTATAACAGGATCTGGACCAGATGCGCCAATGGGCTAAGAAGTAACAGATGGAGTTTAATTCAGGTAAATGCAAGATACTGCATTTTGGGAAAGCAAATCTTAGCAGGACTTATGCATTTAATGGTAATGTCCTAGGGAGTGTTGCTGAACAAAGAGATCTTGGAGTGCAGGTTCATAACTCCTTGAAAGTGGAGTCGCAGGTAGATAGGACAGTGATGAAGGCGTTTCGTATGCTTTCCTTTATTGGTCAGAGTATTGAGTACAGGAGTTGGGAGGTCATGTTGTATCTGTACAGGACATTGGTTAGGCCATTGTTGGAATATTGTGCACAATTCTTGCCTCCTTCTTTTTGGAATGATGTTGTGAAACGTGAAAGGGTTCAGAAAAGATTTACAAGGATGTTGCCAGGGTTGGAGTATCTGAGCTATAGGGAGAGGCTGAACAGTCTGTGGCTGTTTTCCCTGGAGCGTCGGAGGCTGAGGGGTGACCTTATAGAGGTTTACAAAATCATGAGGGGCATGGATAGGATAAATAGACAAAGTCTTTTCCCTGGGGTCAGGGATTCCAGAACTAGAGGGCATAGGTTTCAGGTGAGAGGGGAAAGACTTAAAGAGATCTAAGGGGCAACCTTTTCACACAGAGAGTGGTGCGTGTATGGAATGAGCTTCCAGAGGATGTGGTAGAGGCTGGTACAATTAAAAAGCATTTGGATGGGTATATGAATAGGAAGTGTTTGGGTTGATATAGGCCGGGTGCTGGCAGGTGGGACTAGATTGGGTTGGGATATCTGGTCGACATGGATGGGTTTGACTGAAGGGTCTGTTTCCATGCTGTACATCTTTATGACGCTATGACTCTAACTCCTGTTTCTAAACAGTGCTCACAATTTCTTCCCAAACTTTCAAAAATGTTCTGGGATGCACTTGATCAGGTCCTGGAGGTTTATCCACCTTTATATTTTTTAAGAGCTCCAGCACTCCCACTTCTATAATGTGAAATGTTTTCAAGACATCAATATTTATTTCCCTGAATTCCCTAGTCTCCATTTCTTTCTCCACAATAAAAACTGATGTGAAATATTTGTTTAGTATTTCACCCATCTCCTGTGGTTTCACACATAGATGACCTCGTTGATCTTTATGGCCCTATTCTCTCCCTAGTTTATTTTAAGATCACACTAATTCACACTGTGTGTGGCTATTTTTCCTCTTCTGCAACGATAAAGATCATTGTCAGCTTTGTAAGAATACATCCAAAGTAAACAACAAAAATACAATGAGTGGTCTATCAAGTTGGTTTCACTCTGGCATCTGGCTTGTCCAATATTACTATCAACTAGGATCATGACAACACAACAAGAAATGTCTTGTAGTATTATCAAGACTCTCCTCACCCTGTTGGTATATTCTGCTTTCATGAATTTATGCACGAGAACATCAATTGCACCTTCCCTCCCTTATATTATGATGGACCCTATCCCTTAGAAATCCTGCATGGACATGAACCCAAAAGGCAGACAATAATGTTCAGAGAGTGTCAAAAGAGTGTTCAACAATTTTACTTGCTTATTGAGAGGAGTTTGTTAGAGTCTGCTATTGACGCTGAGTATGGTGAGGAATTTGCTATGATTAAGTTTAGTTAAACTTTTATCTTCAGATGCAATTTGATGTATCTCACATAATACTGCCTTATTTCAATGTGTCAGGTTGATATGATTCCAATGGATTGTGAAATAACTCCTCAGAAGCCAGTATCCCATCACCACGTCACCTTTTATTTATATAATAAAATCCTTGACGTTAAGACCTCTTCAGTCAATGTGTCTTGTCAGAGTATCTCTGACATTTGTCTCCTTATTTGTCAGCCAGGGCTCCCTGATTGCACCAGAGTAACAGCCCTAATCAGGGAACTCATATTCTAGTTCCAAATGGTTGGCTTTGTTACAATCGCTACAAATTGTATTCGGAAACTGGTGCAGTAGTTGAGCATTATATAATTGGTGTGTGACAGGTGAAATGACACCCTGTAGAAGCATTGCCTTAATCTCAGAACTGACCATTTTTCAAACTGGCAGTGGGACATTGTAAGACATGAACAAGAGGTGTTTGTCACCTCTTTTCACTGTAATGAAGCATGTGGTAGTGTTCAGTTTCCGCAGCTCACTCAAACATTTGGAAAACACTTTTTAAAATAATTTGCTAATTGCTGCTTGCTGATAATTTTAACTTGACAGACCAGGTCGAATTTAAACCTTGATTGTTTATTCTGACGCTTCAGAATTCTCTGCCTTCCCTGGGCCCTAATTCCAACATGGAGCTGCACCATCTGGATCCCAGGAGTTTGCTGGAGCCCAGACAAATAGAAGCAGGAGATGTCTCAGTGGTTTGGTTTCACATGGAGCCTGCTTTGGTCTGCCTTTCTCTTATACGCTGCCTTAAATTTACACGTCAGTAACCAATCAACTGTTCTGGGTGGTCATACTGAAAACCTTTACTCTTGTTCCTCAACAGGACTAAATGTAACTAATATTTAGCTGTAGTCAAAAGAAGCAATCCAATGAAGGCATCTACTCCCTGAACGTTGGCAATATTCACAGTAAAATGCATTTCATCACAGAGATCACAGAGATCTTTGTCTTTGTGTACTAACATTGAAGAACCATGTTTGTGCAAAACCTTATCCAAATAACTGATCTACCTGGTGCTGGAAAAGCACAGCTGGTCAGGCAGCATCCGAGGAGCAGGAGAGTCAGTGTTTCAGGTATAAGCCCTTCATCAGGAATGTGTGTGTGTGTGTGTGTGTGTGTGTGTGTGTGTGTGTGTGTGTGTATGTGGGGGTGGGGGGTGGTGGGGGGAAGGGTGTGTGTGAGGGGGATGGTGGGAAAGGGGGCTGACAGATAAATAGGAGGATGGGGGTGGGGCTGGAGGGAAGGTAGATGGGAAGACGCTAAGTGGATGTAGGTGAGGGGTGATTGTGATAGGTCGGTGGGGAGGGTGGAACAGATAGGTGGGGAGGAAGATAGACAGGTAGGACACTGAGGCAAATGGCTTGAAAGATCACAGTCACACTCCAGCATTTTTTGACCAGGGAGTCATTCAGAAAGTTCTTGGTGCAATTCCATTGCTATTGGAGTTGATGTCCATGCCTCCCAAATGCTATCTGCCTTAGTCACTGACTCTGCTGAGTTCTGGATATGGGATGTGACTGACCTTGACATTAAGATGGTGTCTGACTGAGTGTGGCATCCAGGAGCCTGAGCAAAGCTTTAGTCAATGGGAATCAGGGGAAAAGAATCTAAGAATACTGCAAGACGTAACTCACCTATTGACTCCCCGCAGCCTGTCCAGCATTTACAAGGCACAAGTCACGAATGTGATGGAATACTCCCCACTTGCCTGGATGAGTGCAGCTCCAGCAACTCGCAAGAATCTTGACACCACTTGATTAGCACAACATCCACAAACATTCACTCCCTCCACCAACAATGCTCAGTAGCAGCAGTGTGCACCATCAACAAAATGCACTGCAGAAGTTCACCAAACATACTGAGAAAGCACCTTCCAAACCCACAACCACTTCCATTTAAATGGACAAGGGCAGCAAATACGTGGGAATACCACATCCAGCATTTCCCATCCAAGTCACTCACCATCCTGCTTAGAAACACAGAGTCACAGAGTGCTACAGCACCATGACAGACTCTTAGGTCCAAACTGATCAATGCCGAATAAAATATCTGTCATGCTAACCCCATTTCCCTGCACTTGGTCCATATCCTTTGAAACCGTTCCTATCCATGCATTTGTCCAAAAGCCTTTTAAATGTTGTTAATATACCCTCCTCAACCACATCTGCTGGCAGCTCATTCCATATGTGTATCACCCACTGTATAAAAAAGGTTCCCTCTCAAACCTGAAACTAATGCCCTCTCACCCTCGATTCCCCAACCCTGGGAAAAGAGTGAGCGCATTCACCCTATCCATGCCTCTCATGATCTTGTACATCTTATATAAGATTTCCCCTCAGTCTCCTGTGCTGTGAAAGAAGAAGTCCTAGCTTGTCCAACCTCTCCCTATAACTCTCACCATTGATTCCTGGCAACATCCTTGTAAATTTCTTCTGCACTTTTTCTTGTTTAATATTCTTTCTGTAGCAAGGTGACCAAAATTGAACACAATACTCTAAGTGCAGCCTTGGCAATGTCCTGTACAACTGCAACACAACTTCCCAACTCAATGCCCTGACTTGAAGGCTCGTCTGCCAGAAGCCTTCTTCACTGCCCAGTCTACTTATGACTGCACTTTCAACAAGCAGTGCACTTGAACTCCAAGATTTCTCAGTTGTACTGCACTCCTTAAGGCCCTACTATTCACCATGAAACTCCTATCTTGATTTGACTTTCCAAAATGCAAAACCTCATACTTATCCCTATTAAAATCCATTTGCCATTTCTCAGCCCACTTCCCCAGCCGATCAAGGTCCTGCTGCAATTTCTGAGGACCCTCCTCACTGTCCATGATACTGTCTACTTTAGTGTTATCCGCAAACCTTCTAATCATGCTTTGGACATTCTCATCCAAATCATTGACACAAATAACAAACAGTAATGGGCCCAGCACCAATCCCTGAGGCACTCCACCCGTCACAGGCCTCCAGTCTGACAAGCATCCTTCCACTATTACCTTCGGCTTCCTAACATCAAGCCAATTTTGTCACCAATTTGCCAGCTTGCCCTGGATTCCATGTGATCTAACTTTCTAGGGCAGCCTATCATATGGAATGTTAGGGCCTTATTGAAATCCATGTAGATTAGGTCTATCATCCTGCCCTCATCAACCTCCATGTAGATTAGGTCTATTATCCTGCATTTGTCAACCTCCATGTAGATTAGGTCTATCATCCTGCCCTCATAAACCTCCAGATCACTTCATCAAACAAGTCTAACAAATCTGTGAGACACGATCTCCCACTCACAAATCAATGCTGATTTTTCTGAATGGAACCCTGTCTTTCCAAATACATGTATATCTTATCTCAGAATCTTCGCAATTAACTTACCTATCACAAATGTTAGGCTTACCGTCTATAGTTCCCTGGTTTTTCTTTGCAGCCCTTCTTGAGTAAGGGCACAACATTCGAATAAAGGTACAAATTCGACTTGGCAATATATCGCTGTTCCTTCACCGTCGCTGGGTCAAAATCCTGGAATTCCTTCCTCAAGGGCATTGTGGGTCAATCTACAGCACATAGACTGCAGTGGTTCAAGAAGGGAGCTCACCCCCACCCTTCTCAAGGGGCAACTAGGGTAGGGCAATAAATGCTGGGCCCAGCCAGTGGTGCCCACATCCCACAAAGTGTATAAAAGACATCCATATTTGATGCAAAACACTAATTCTGTTTGTCTCTCCACAGATATTGCTTAATTTATCCAGCATCATATATTTCAATCCAAGTTTAGCTGTCTGTGTAATACCTTGCACAATCCCAGTGAGCTGTCTTCATCCTAATATACTGCACTATTCAATATCCTATTTATTAGTCAAGTACAGATAAAAGTAACCTTGTACTTCACAGAAGTTAAGGCTCCTTTTGACAGTTTATATCACTGTCCTCCCCGTTTGTCATGAGAGCTTCTTTTGGAATTGAATTTACTAATAAAAAGAGCTAGGAGTGAGATGAGGAGAAAATGCTTTACTCCGAGAGTTGGTAAAATTTGGAATGTACTGCTGGGAAAGGGTGGAGGCAGATTCCATCAGACGTTTCAAAACAAAATTGGATATTTAATTGCAAGTGCTGAATTGAGAGGATACAGAGACAAAGTTGGAGACTGAAACTAGCTGGGTAGCACTTTCGGGAGCCAGTATAGACACAGATGAGTCAAATGGCCTCTTCGATATTGTAAAATTCTATGACTCTATAAAAGTGGCAGCAAACTGTCCTCACCAATTTCTTCAGATTTACACTGGAGACAACCATGCTGCGAAATTAATTTCAACACCTAACAAAAATTGTTAATGTGGTATATTTACTGTCAACAGGAATAGAAAGTGTACAAATGGAAATGTAATTCCTATTATTTGCTGAAGATGTAAAGAGAAATGTAAAATCAGGATAAATGTTCACTGAAAAAAGGTGAAAATGAGTCCACTGAGCAGAAAGCAAAATCAACAAGTTATAAACAAGATGAGACTGGGATGGGGGGATTGTAATTGAAATGGAGGTCAGGCATTATCCTCTGTAATTTT
This sequence comes from Hemiscyllium ocellatum, assembly GCF_020745735.1. NCBI lineage: Eukaryota > Metazoa > Chordata > Chondrichthyes > Orectolobiformes > Hemiscylliidae > Hemiscyllium > Hemiscyllium ocellatum. The sequence goes on along the minus strand of NC_083416.1, from coordinate 85,002,065 downwards.
TAAACTCAACATTGAATCCAAGAGGTTATAAAGTGCCTTGAACTTTGTTAGAACTGTAGCCAGCCCAGGATGGAAATGTTAGCATGGGAGTAAAGTGATTGATTTAAATGGCAAGTAACTGCATGGTTGGGGTCATTCTTACAGACAGAGTGGAGATGTTCCTCAAAGTGGTCACTCAGGTTGTATATAGTCTTGCCAGCAGAAAGGGCATCAGGATCTGATGTGCTTCAAAAAGGTCACATTTATTCTTCAAACGTCTGTTGGATAAAGGTCCAACCTGCTCAGTCTTTCCTCATATGGCAAGCCTTTATCTCTATAATCAGTTGTATGAACTTTCTTTCAACATTTTCTGATATAAGTATTTCTTTCCTTCAGTAAGAACACCAAACCTGCACACTGTACTCCAGATGTAGTCTCACCAAGATCCTGAACAGCTATAGGAACACTTCCCTATTTTTCATAATCTATTCCCCTTTGATGAAACACCATCATTCTATATGGCAGCATAACCACTTTGTGTACAAAATAGGTGCTGATCACTTGAGAATAACAAGATAGAAATGATTTACAGAAATAGATAGATTTGAGAAAGAAGCTGGGCTGTTGTATTCTTTAAAATAAACTTGAACATTTTCTAATGACCGGTGATAAGCTAACTGACAGATAGTTACCTGTTCCTTTATCTTCCTCCCTTCTTAAATAAATGTACCATTATTTCTGTTAAATGGTGTGAAGGTAAAGTTGATGGTTTTAACAGCAGCTTTTCCTGGGTCTTTTCCAAAATCTTATGGTTTTTGGAAGAATATTACCAGAACATCTACTATCTCTGTAGCTAATTCCTTTAATATCCTAAGATGCATCCCATTGAACCCAGGGTAATTACTTGTCTTTTGCCTCATTATTTTCCTGAGCACATTTTCTCACTTGTTATTTGTTGTGTTTATTTCCTTCCCCATTTTAGCCCCTTGTCAAGGCTGCATGTCCAAATGGAAATATGAGTCCCACTCAAAAAAAGAAGCTATCCCGAGCCTCTTCCTCTCATCCACCACCATTCATTTCTACTTCCTGTTTGTGAGATCCTGCAGACTATGAATTTGCTGCAAGATTTGTCTACTGTAGCTGTACTTCATCAATGATTCATTGGATATGAAGCAATGACATGGTACATCAATCTAAATTCTTTGGGTTTGCAATTCTGATGTTCATTTGTTTCCTATTTGATTGCAGTTTTATTTTGCATATCCTATTTTAATTTTTACAAAGGTATAAAAATCAATTACTTTAAATACCTCACCCTTATAAAACTACACAGTCACTACCTTTATGATCTGTGTTATGTGAGCATGGCCTTCTAATGCAAAGATGTGTTTCACTGATAGCAACACACATTTATATTCCAAACCTTCAGGCACATTTACCCAGCTGTGATGTTAGTTTTTTTTAATATTGCTGTTACTCTTACTTTATAAAAAATAAATGTAGATGATGAACAGACTAATAAAAGTTGAATAGAATCCAAAACTCTGGAGACTGCCATTAAAACCATTGACTTTACCTTAACAACATTTAGCAGAAATAATGATACATTTAATTATATTACATAGCAGTCACCATACCGAAAAACATACCCACAAGACTATGGAATAGATGCTGCACAACTACAATATTGGAGTGTTCTGCTAAAGAATCGTACCAGCAACGTTAACTTCTTAGACAGATGCACCTTGAACACATTTAGTCTTCATTGTGTTATTACAGTACTTGCCGTTTTAACGCTGTGTTCTAGTCATTTCACTCTTTGCTCGCAAAGAGCAGAATTGTCAATGTGAAAACCCTCTGCCCACCTTCATCCCAGCAGTCCACCAAATTCTAAATGGGGTGGGGGGGGGGGGGGGTTGGGGGGATCACCTGACCAGAATGGGAGAGGCAGGAGGGAGTACGATAATGGGTGTGTGTGTCATTCACTGGTTCCAAATGGCACCTCAATGCCGCTCGATTTTAATTGATGTAATTCCAACACTGAGTTAGCTCAGGCAGTAAGGATCTCACTGTGTTTCTAAATTCTGACTCTGATGATGCTGCTCAACTCCAAACTGGCCACAACAAGATTGCCACCGGGCACCAGTGGAACTGCTCAGGAGCCCCTGCCCTGACTATCATGGGCAGGGTCAAAATGGGCACAAATTAATATTTCCCAACCTCCTTGGTGACAGGGCCTAGGTAAACATCTGGGAAATTGAAGAGATAGCCCAAAGCTACTCACTGTCACTTGCTGCTGAACCATTTGTAGTTACTTCTGGCAAATCAGGAACACCCTCTCAACACCAGTCCCCCAAACCCCTTGAGTTTCAAGAAATTGCTGCAATTAGGGTCACAGAGTAACTTGGATCTAGAAGACAGGAAAAGACCTTTCTGCCCATCAAGGCTGCAACTGCTATTAACAAGCATTTAATGATTTGAATCTCATTTTCTCAGACTTAGTCCATTGTCTTGTGTGTCTTGGCCTCTCAAGTGCGCACCTATATACTTCTTCAATGTCATGCGGGTGCCTACCTCTGTCACCCTTACAGTCAGATTTCCAGATCCCTCTGAGTGACAACATGTTTCTTAATGGATTCAGTCCAATGCAATCTGGGTATCCAAGTGCATGAATCATAGAAAACTAGTACACAGGTACAGCAGGCCATTAGGAAGGGAAATGGAATTTTGGCATTTATTTTTAAAGAAATAATGTGTAAAGGTTGGGAAGTGTTGCTGCAGTGAGACAAGGCATTAGTGAGACCACACCTGGAGAATTGTGTCTAGTTTTGGTTTCCTTACTTGAGGAGGTGTGTAGTTGTACGGAGGTAGACCAGAGGAAGTTCACAAGACTGATTCTGGAGGTGAGGGGTTTCTCTTATGAAGAGAGATTAAACAGTTTAGGCATATACTCTCTGGACTTTAGAAGAATGAGAGCAAATCTAACTAAGATATTTGAGATGTTAAAGGGGATTGATGAAGTAGACGTAGAGACGATGTTTCCTCATGTGGGTTAATCTAGAATGAGAAGTCATAAAGTGGGGGCAGATTTGAAACAAAGCTGAGAAGGAATTACTTCTCTCAAAGGATCGTGAATCTGTGGAATTCCCTATCTCAGAGTCCAGTGAATGATGGGACATTGAGTTGGGTGATATGGAATAGAATCAGAGCAGAAGATTTCAGAATGCAGGAATATAGCCAATACTGCCCCATTGCTGCAATATACAACACAGAACAGCTATGATGAAATTTAAATTCCACATAAATGTGCAAACATGGAGCAGGTATAGCCTGAACAGTGCAAGGAAAAGCCTGTCTCCAACGAGATAGAATCTAACCATCCCTATTGACATTCAGTGGCATTGTCATTATTCCCTCCTGATCAACTTCCTGAAGATTTCATTGACGTGAAACTGACCTAATTCAGCTATAGAATGATAGAATTATAGATTCACAGAGCCATAGATTCATTATAGAAAGAAGAGACTATTCAGCCCATCAGACTGTATTACCAGAAATACACTATTACTTAAAGGAGTCTCACTTTCCTGCACCAGGCCTATAGCCTTGGATGTATGACACTTCAAGTTTTTTTTCTTAAGTTTGTGAGGTTTACTGCTTCAGGCTTTGCTCAAACCCCCTACCCTCTGGGTGAAAAAGGCTTCACCTCAAATCCCCTCTAAATCTAATATTATACCCCTTTATTATAAATCCATCAACTAAGAGGAACTGCTGCTTTCTATTCACCGTATCCATGTCCCTCACAACCTTATATACGTCTACTAGTTTTCCCCTCAAACTTACCTACTCCAAAGAAAACAACCCAATATTATTTAATCTCTCTTCATTGCTAGAATGCTCCAGCCCAGGTAACATCCTGGTGAATCTCCTCAGCACTCTCTCCAGTGCAATCACATCTTTCCTATAGTGCATTGGCCAGAACAACACACAGTACTCCAGCAGTGGCCTAACCAAAGTTCTGTCCAGCTCCAACATTACCTCACTACTCTGACAATCTATGCCATGACTGATAAAGGCAAGTACCCTGTCTGCTACCTTAACCACCCTATTAACCAATTCTGCCACCTTCAGGGATCTGTGGACAAGTCTCCTGGGATCCTTTTACTCCTCTGAGCTTACTCATGTCCTGCCATTCATTAACACTCTCTCGCCTTGTTCTTTCTCCCAAAGTGCATCCCCTCCCATTTATTAGGGTTCAATTCCATCTGCCACTGATCTGCCCATCTGACCAATCCATTTATACCCTCCTGTAACCTAAGACCTTCCTCCTCACTATCAGTATTTCTATCATGCACAAGCTTTCTGATCGTCCCTCTCATTCTCATATGCATCATTTATGAATATGACAAACAATAAAGGACCAAGCACTGATCCTTGTGGGACACCACTGCACATGAAGCTCCAGTCATACAAACAGCCTTCTACCGCCATCCTCTCTCTCCTACTATGAAGCCAATTTGGATCCAATTTGCCAAGTTAACCTGGATCCCACGAGCTTTTACCTACTTTAGAAGTTTCCCATGTGGGATCTTGCTAAAGGCTTTGCTGAAATCCAAAAAATTACATCACCTACCTCATCCAAACACTTGGTCACGCCTTGAAATATTCCACTAGATTTGTTAGACATGACCTCCCTCTGATAAAGCCAAAGTCATGTAAATACTACAGCTGTTTTGATATTGCATGTAGCTATGATCAGGCAAACACATTCTTTTATTCTCTCAAGGGATGTGGGTGTCACTGGCTGGGTCAACATTTATTGCCCATCCCTGAGAGGGTGGGGGTGAGGTGCCTTCTTAAAACACTGCAGTCCATGTGCTATAGGAAGACCCACAAGGCCCTTATGGAGGGAATTCCAGGACTTTGACCCAATGACACTGAAAGAACAGCGAAATATTTCCAAGTCAGGATGGTGAGTGGTTTGATGGGCAACTTGCAGATGGTGGTGTTTCCATGTTTCTACTGCCCTTGTTTTTCTAGATGGACGTGCTTGTGCATTTAGAAGGTGCTGTCTATGGATCGTTAGCAAATTTCAGTGGTTTAACCTGTAGATGGTACATATTAGATGATTTACAAGGCACACGTCAGGATTGTGATGGAATACTCTCCACTTGTCTGGATGAGCAAAGCCTCATGAACACTCAAGATGTTGGAACCATTACATACAAATCAGCTGGGTTGATTAACATCATATCTAATATCTTCAACGTTACTCTCCCTTCATCATCAACACCCAGTGACAGCAGCTGAATACACCATCCACACGATGAACTGCAGGAAGGTGGAGTGGCAGGGAGGCTCTGTGGTTAGCACTGCTGCCTCACAGTGCCAGGGACCTAGGTTTGATTCCAGCCTCAGGTGACTATCTGTGTGGAGTTTACATGTTTTCCCCGTGTCTGCGTGGGTTTCCTTTGGTGCCCTGGTTTCCTCCCACTGTCCAAATATGTGCAGGTCCGGTGAATTGGCCATGCTACGTTGCCCATAGTGTTAGTTGCATTAGTCAGAGGGAAATGGGTGTGAGTGGGTTACTCTTCGGAGGGTTGGTGTGAACTTGTTGGACCAAAGGACCTGTTTCCACACTGTAGGGAATCTAATCTAATCTAACTCACCTGATTTACTCATACAACGCCTTCCAAACCTGTCTCTGCACCATTTAGAGCAACAAAGACAGCAGATGCATAGAGAGGCAAGGCCTTGGAGGTCTCCTCCATGTTTAAACAATTAAAAAGAAACCACAGAACAGAGCTACAGGGGTGCAATATAATGAAAAAAAATCAAAATGTGACAGCAAGGAATGGAATATGTACACAGACGAATATGTGTTTATCATGAAATGTCAAAGTTTAAGACTCTACTTAAATTCATTTGTAATAAGAAAGATGAGCTGATGGCACAAGCAGACATAAATAAAAAACTCAACAACAATTATGAAGCCATGAATGCAGGGTAGAAAATGTGTTGCTGGAAAAGCGCAGCAGGTCAGGCAGCATCCAAGGAGCAGGAGAATCGACGTTTCGGGCATGAGCCCTTCTTCAGGAATTATGCAGGGTAACCAAGCCAGGGAAGTTAAGATTCAATGGTCTTCAAAGTTCCAGAAAAATCAGCTAAAAGGAAAAGGTGTAGCTTTGTTAAAAACATAAGGTGTGTGGACTAAATCAGGGTAAAATAGGTATGAGTCAGCAGGTTTCATCAAGGGCAGGTTGTACCTCACAAATCTGTTAGAATTCTTTGAGGAACTAAAGACCAAGTTCGACAAAGGAAAACCTTTGACAAGATGCCACATAGGAGACTGCTCGATAAGAGCCGATGGGATTAGGGGCAATGTACTGGCATTCACCAAGGTTTAGCTGACTGGCAGGAGGCAGAGAATCAGGATAAATGGGCCTTTTTCAGGATGACAGCTGGACTGACATGTGGAGGAATTTCTTCAGCCAGAGGGTGGTGAATCTATGGAACTCATTGTCACAGAGGGCAGTGGAGACCAAGTGATTGAGTGTATTTTAGACAGAGATAGATAGGTTCTTGATTGGAAAGGGGTTCAAGTGCTATGGGGAGAAGGCAAGAGAATGGGTTTGAGAAACATATCAGCCATCATTGAATAGAGACCAGATTCAATGGGCTGAGTGGCCTCATTCTGTTCCATATATTCTGGTCTTATGCTGTGGAGTCAGTTGTGATGAAATTATGAAATTCACATTTGTATGCATTTTAAAACAATTTACTGCAAGTTTGGTTTCTTGGAATTCTAAGTTAAATAATAAGAGTTTGTCTTTGTGTTTAGAGTTCACATTTAGTTGTTAAAACTACAATACTCATAATTCCAGGTGAAAGGAATTCCTAGGGAACAACCCAAAGAGATTAAAAGGAGAAGTTTTCAGATTGACTTTCATTTGAATTCAGTGCTGGGAAACTGGGCAGTCAATTATGAGAGGTGCGTGTTTCTGAAATAACTTGACAGAGGCCAGTATCCTTTCATGAAGTCACCCATTATTTACACATGGAGAGTCCTTGGCTTTAACCCTGCCTCTGCTGGTGTCAGTTATCAGAGGCTCAGTATCTCTGACATTCCTGTTTATATCTGTCAGCCAGGGCTCCCTGAACGGATCAGATTAACAGCCCCAATCAGGGAATTCTTATGTACGCAGTCCAGCTGGTTACCATGTTACAATCACAACTGTATTAAGCTCCAAGATGCTGAGAAATATTTTGATAGATTTACAGCAATTAAGTTTGATCTACAACAATAAAACTCCGATAACAAATGGAGCAATTAGATCCGAGTAACGGAACTAAAGGAAAGGCAAGGGAAAGGAATTACAGACAGGAGTTGGCTACAGGCACCCAAACCATTTGACAAAGTATGCAGCAGGAAATAATAGAAGGATTTTCACTAGAGTTTAGAAGAATGAGAGATGATCTCACTGAAATATATCGAATTCTTAAGGGGTTTGACAGGGTAAATGCTGAGAGGATGTTTCCCCCCATAGGAGAGTCTAGGATCAGACGGCACAGTCTCAGAATAGAGGGGCACCAATTTAAGATTGGGATAAGGAGGAATTGCTTCTCTCAGAGGGTTGTGAGTCTTTGGAACTCTTTGCCACAGAGAGCGATGTAGGCAGAGTCCTTGTGTATATTTCAAGGTGAGATAGAGCGATTCTTGATCAGTCAGGGAATCAAGGGTTACAGGGAAAGGGCAGAAAAGTGACTATGAGGAATGTCAGATCTTCAATGTTGTATTGAATGGTAGAGCAAGCTCATGGGGCCGAACGGCCTTCTCCTGTTCCTATTTCTTCTGGTCATATAGGTCTCTACAATTCTAATGGGTGATTTTAATCTGCATATTTATTGGACAAATAAGGTGGGCAAGGTTAACATAAAAACCCATTCCCATACTTACCCCTCATTAACATTGTGGGCAATTTAGCATGGCCAAATTGACCTGCACATCTTTGGATTGTGGGAGGAAACCAGAGCAAACCCACGCAGACACGGGGAGAATGTGCAAACTCCACACAGACAGGTGGGAATTAAACCCAGGACCCTACTGCTGTGAGGTAGCAGTGTTAACCACTGAGCCACCATGCCACCCCAAATAAGGTGGACAAGGTTAACATAGAAAGCAAATTTCTATTTGGGATTGTTTCTTAAAGTCATATACTGCAGAACCCAACAAGAACTGGGTGTTTTTGCATCTAGTAATGTGTAATGAGGTAGGTTTAACAGGAGATCTTGTGGTTAAAGATTCCCTAACAATCACAATGTGGTAAAATGTCAAATTCAGTTGGAAGGATAGTGACTTGTGCCTCAAACCAGTGTCCTCAATGTAAGTCAGGGCAAGTACAGAGCCATGAGGAAAGGAATATATACAACAGGCTGGGAAAATAGATGAAAGGGAATGTCAGTGGGTGAGCAGCAGATGATACTTCAGCGCATACTTTACAACATTCAGGAAAAATTGTTTTCAGCTGAAAAAAAAAAGCGATGAGAAGGATGGAATATCTACGGCTATCCAATACAGTGAAGGAGTACATTTAATCAAAAATTAAACTACACAAAATGGGAAAAACTAGTGATACGCCAAAGAATTGGGAACTTTCTCACTAACAACAGTGGATGACAAGAAACCTACTAAAGATGGAAAAAAAATGATTATGATTAGATTCTCTACAGTGTGGAAACAGGCCCTTCGGCCCAACAAGTCCACACCGCCCCTCCGAAGAGAAACCCATTCCCATACCATATATTTACCCCCGACCAACACTGTGGGCAATTTAGCATGGCCAGTTCACCTAACCTGCACATCTTTGGATTGTGGGGGGAAACTGGAGCACCTGGAGGAAACCCACACAGACACGAGGAGAATGTGAAACTCCACACAGACAGGTGGGAATCAAACCCAGGACCCTGGTGCTGTGAGGCAGCAGTGCTAACCACTGTGCCATTGTATATTTGCAAGAGCTTCCAACTGTATATAAAATTAAGGAGAGTAGCTAAAGTCAGTGTAGAAGGCATAGAGGATATAACCTGGTAATTAATGATTTTACCTTTATTCATTAAAGTTTACAAGAATCACGGGTGACCTTATTGAAAGATATAAAATTCTGAGTGGCTTCACAGGCCAAATATTGAGAAGCTATTTCCATAAATGGAGCAATCTGAAACTCAGAAACACCATTCCAGAATAAGAGGATGCTCCAATTCCTTAAATCAGATGCTGTCTTCACATATAACTCCTCACCATTTGTTCATCATCACCAGGTCAAAATCCTGGAAGTTACTCCAAAGTAACTCTACGGATGCCCCTGCACCAGACTGACTTCAGCATTACAGGTAGGCAGCTAAACACCAACTTCTTAAAGACAATTGGGAATGGACAATAAATGCTGGCCCAGCCAATGATGTACACATCCCATGAATAAATTTTAAAAATTTAGGTGTCTATGAACTTCATTAATGATTTACCTTCCCCCTATTTAGTTCACTGTCACATTATTAACTCACTTACAGAATAAATATTACTGTTTTGAAAAGCATATCAAACTGCCTCTCAAATGCAAGCTGTAGGGACAAAAATATTATATCCTCATATGATCCTGTAATGGTTCTAACATTCAATTCTACTTTTTTTTCATTTATTAACATAGAAAATGTATTTGATAGTAATTCATGAAAATTTATGCCACATTATGCTTTGTGATTGCTTTTTAAAAAACAAATCTTTTGTTGACCAGGCCCAATTAACCTCCTGTGTACTCAGATTATTTACATGGAGAGCATACATGTTTACCCTTAATGAGGAACAATGTACACAATACAACTGAGATCAATGGATCTTCACAATTTACATAGTGTTCATCTTTTGAATGGTGTTTTTTTGTGGTGTATAACCAAAGGCAACCGTTCGTAATGAGGCCAGGTATTTGCTGATATATGGCCTTGCTGGGTGGTGAGAATGCAAAAGAATTGAAAGCTTTACCAACAGAGAAGAAGAAAAATACATCATAGTTTCCTCAACATTATCCCACGCTGGTGCAGCCTCACCGATATAATGAGACCCATGTAAATCACGATGATGTAACTAAAAACATAACTCTGACATTTTTCTTTTAATTCATTTGCAAGATGTGGGTGTCACTGATTAGTCCATCAGTTATTTCCCATCTTCAGTTGCCCACAGGGCAGTTAAGAGTCAACTCACATTTATCAGTAAAAGTAAGATACAATTCTAGATTAAGCATGCGAAAAGTGATGTCTTAGACACTACATTAGAGAGCAGTATTTGAGAAGCAGTGATGTATAGATTTAAATAAAGGATTTTACAGTGCAAAATGAATGGAAAAACCTTACTTGGAGATAAGGAGAAAGCCTCAGGGACTGTGTGTGCAGACACCCACTGCTGGCAATATTCAAGACCAGTATCTCAATGTGTAGGTGACAGTATCTCAGTGTGTCGGTGACAATATTGACTTCAAGTACAAGACAAAGCAGATTCACATTAACCTGACTTCTGATTTCAGAGGTTTCTTTAAACTGATTGTTCCTTGGAAAATGAGCGCATTAGCAAGGCTGGCATTTATTGCTCTTGTGAAAGTTGTCACCTTATGAATCGTGGTGCTCTGTGAGGTGAAGGTAAATTCAGGATGGTACTAGCTAGACAGTTCTTGCTTTTGACTGAATGACCGAGTACGCATGAGGATGAAGGATGTGAGAGTCAATGACACTCACTGATAAGAAACAACCTAACCATCAACTCTTGACATTCAGTGGTGTTACAATCATTGAATCCCTCACTATTACCATCCTTAGGGTTTACCATTGAACAGAAACTCAACTGGAGTAACCACATAAATACAGTAGCTACATGAGCAGGTCAGAAGCTAAGAATACTGTAGGGCATAATTCACCTCCTGACTCCCCAAAACCTGTCCATCAAATACAAAGCACAAGTCAGGAGTGAAATAAAAACAGAGATTACTGGAAAAGCTTGATCACTCAACCAGAAATGTTAACTCGGATTTCTCTCCACAACCTGCTGAGCTTTTCCAGCAATCTCTTTTTTTTTAGATTAGATTACTTACAGTGTGGAATCAGGCCCTTCCACACCGACCCGCACCCATTCCACTACTTTTACCCCTTTACCTAACACTACGGGCAATTTAGCATGGCCAATTCATCTGGCCTGCACATCTTTGGACTGTGGGAGGAAACTGCAGCACCCAGAGGAAACCCACGCAGACACAGGGAGAATGTACAAACTCCACACAGTCAGTCGCCTGAGTCAAGAATTGAACCCAGATCTCTGGCGCTGTGAGGCAGCAGTGCTAACCACTGTGCCACCGTGCAGTTCTTTTGGTTTTTACAAGTCAAGAGTAAAGTACACTACATGAGGCTTTTTAATAAGAGCCCATGGTGTTGGCCTGGAATTGTACCACATATTTGCCTGGATGGGGGCAACTCCAATAACACTCAAGAAGCTTAACACCATAACGGGCAAAGTAACCCACCTCATTAGTACCACACTGACTCTCTACCCACATCACATGGTCTGCAACGGTTCAAGAAGACAGCTCACCACCATCCTTCTCAAGGGGCAACTGGAGGGTGGGTAATAAATGTTGGCCCAGCCAGGGACACCCACATTCCACAAGTGAATAAAATGTTCTGTCAAAGTGGGATTGGAGTGTGCTTTGGGGTGAACGTTGAGGTGCTGCAAATGCATTTTGGTCAGCAGCACCTTTCATCTTTATAATCCCTGACCCATATGTGTTACTAATCTGCATCTCTTTGATAATTCACTTCTATATGCATCTTCCATGTGTAAGAAAAAGATCAAAGGTTCAAGAGTTGTTTATGAGACAATGTCATAAGCTGGAGAAAACTTCAGCCACAAAAGTGGCATTGATTTTCAATCAACACAGAGCAGACAGGGACAGGCGTTCTAAAACAATTTTGAACTTCGTTTCAAGAAGACTTTGTAAGCTACGGTTCAATGAGGGCACTGTTGCATCTGACACTTCAATCACTCTTGCATAATCATTCAACCCATTACGTATTAAACATTCATCTATCTCTTCTGAAATTTATTCAGTCTTCCAGCATCCATTAACTGAATACAGTTAATGCAATATATTTATTTGAAATGTGAGGGAGGCAAAAAAGGTAACTACAAGCCAATTTATACTGTGGGGGAATGAGTTCCACAGATTCATGACACATAATACTTCAATTGTACCCTCTCCCTCTCAAATTGCTTCAATCTGCAATTTGAGAGGGAGATGGTACAATTGGAAGTGACAATTTTTCAGTTGAATAAAGGGAACTATGGAGCTATGAGGGAGGAGCTGGCCAAAGTTCAACGGTGCAATACCTTAGCAGGGATGACAGTGGAGGAACAATGGCGGATATTTCTGTATATAACGCAGAAGTTGCAGGATCAGTTCATTCCAAAAAGGAAGAAAGATCCCAGGAGGAGGCAGGGGTGGCCGTGGCTGACGAGGGAAGTTAAGAAACATATAAAGTTAAAAGAGAAAAAGTATAACATAGCAAAGATCAGTGGGAAAACGGAGGACTGGGAAGCTTTTAAAGATAAACAGAGGATTACTAAGAAAGAAATACGCAGAGAAAAAATGAGGTACGAAGGTAAACTGGCCAATAACATAAAGGAGGATAGTAAAACTATTTTTAGATATGTGAAAGACAAAAAAGTGGTTAAGACTAAAATTGGGCCCTTGAAGACAGAAACAGGAGAATATATTACGGGCAACAAAGAAATGGCAGAAGAATTGAATTGATACTTCAGATCTGTGTTCACTGGGGAAGACACAAGCAATCTCCCTGAGGTAACAGTGGCTGAAGGACCCGAACTGAATGGAAATTGGTGTTGGAGAGACTGTTAGGTCTGAAGGTTGATAAGTCCCCGGGGCCTGATGGTCTACATCCCAGGGTACTGAAGGAGGTGGCTCGAGAAATCGTGGATGTGTTGGTGATTATTTTCCAGAGTTCGATAGATTCCGGATCAGTTCCTGCAGATTGGAGGATGGCTAATGTTATACCACTTTTTAAGAAAGGTGGGAGAGAGAAAGCAGGAAATTATTGACCAGTTAGTCTGACCTCAGTGGTGGGAGAGATGCTGGCGTCTATTATAAAGGATGAAATTACGACACATCTGGATAGGAGTAACAGGATAGGTCAGAGTCAGCATGGATTTATGAAGGGGAAATCATGCTTGACTAATCTTCTGGAATGTTTTGAGGATGTAACTCTGAAGATGGATGGGGGAAAACCAGTAGATGCAGTGTACCTGGACTTTCAGAAAGCTTTTGATAAAGGACCAGTTAGTAAAGTATAGAAGCAAAGAGGTTCTTCTGCAGCTGTACAGGGCCATGGTGAGACCACACCTGGAGTACTGTGTGCAGTTCTGGTCTCCAAATTTGAGGAAAAACATCCTGGTTATTGAGGGAGTGCAGCGTAGGTTCACGGGGTCAATTCCTGGAATGGCGGGATTACCTTACACTGAAAGACTGGAGCGACTGGGCTTGTACACCCTTGAGTTTAGAAGACTGAGAGGGGATATGATTGAGACATATAGGATTATTAAAAGATTGGATACTCTAGAGGCAGGAAACATGTTTCCGCTGATGGGTGAGTGCCGAACCAGAGGACACAGCTTAAAGATACGGGATAGACCATTTAGGACAGAGATGAGGAGAAACTTCTTCACCCTGAGAGTGGTGGCTGTGTGGAATGCTCTGCCCCAGAAGGCAGTGGAGGCCCAGTCTTTGGATTCATTTAAGAAAGAGTTGGATAGAGCTCTCAAGGATTGTGGAATCAAGGGTTATGGAGATAAGGCAGGAACAGGATACTGATTAAGGATGATCAGCCATGATCATATTGAATGGCGGTGCAGGCTCGAAGGGCAGAATGGCCTACTCCTGCACCCATTGTCTATTGTCTATTGTAAGAGAAATAAAATTTTACCTCATCTTTGTTTTAAACCTGCTGCTCCTGATCCTAAAACTGTTCCCTCTCATCCTAGATTGTCACATGAAGGGAAACCTCCTCTCTACATCTACTTTTCAATCCATTTTAGCATTTATGTCCCTCAATTAGATCTGCTTTCATTTGTCTTTAAAGAAAAGATTCATAAGAATTGTTCCAGGGATGAGGAACTTCATTTACATTATAAAGCTTGGAGAATTTGGAACTATTTCACTTGAAAGGAAATTTGATGGAAGTGTTCAAAAACAGGATGGATCTAGATGGAGTAGACAAGTAGATAGATAAGAACAAAAAAAGCACAATTTTAAGGTAATTGTTAAAAGAAGCAATGATGACATGACAAAAACCATCATGCAACAAACATACTAAATAGTCAGGTGGCCAAATTAGAAATAAACATGATAACTATCAACCAATAGAGAAAAAAGTTCCTGCAGAAACTTATGGGGCTAAAAGGTGATAAGTGCTCTAGACCTATTTGGATGCATCCTAGGATATCAAAGATATTAAAGGAAGTAGCTTCAGAAGTAGTGAATGCAATTGGTAGTAATCTTCGAGGAATCCTTAACTTTAAGAAGGGTCCCATGGGATTGGAATACAGTTAATGCAGTATATTTATTTGAAATGTGAAGGAGACAAAAAAAAATGTAGCTACAAGCCAATTTATCTCTGTCATTGGGAAAATGTTAGAGTCCATGACAGACTGTATGATTGCAGAGCATTTAGAAATGCATGATATGATTAAACAATGTCACCTTGTCTATCACATCTCCATCACCCCTCCCCCAAGTCCCTCCCCCCTACCTTTTATCTGAGCCTGCCTGGCACCCTCTCCTCATTCCTGATGAAGGGCTATGGCCCGAAACGTCGAATTTCCTGTTCCTTGGATGCTGCCTGACCTGCTGTGCTTTAACCAGCGACACATTTTCAGCTCTGATCTCCAGCATCTGCAGTCCTCACTTTTTACTTGATGAAGACAAAATCAAGCCTGACAAATTTATTGCAGCTCTTTGAGGAAGCAAAATGTGGGATAGATAAAAGAGCTGAAAATGTGTTGCTGGTCAAAGCACAGCAGGCCAGGCAGCATCTCAGGAATAGAGAATTCGACGTTTCGAGCATAAGCCCTTCATCAGGAATAAGAGAGAGAGTAGCCAAGCAGGCTAAGATAAAAGGTAGGGAGGAGGGACTTGGGGGAGGTGCGATGGAGGTGGGATAGGTGGAAGGAGGTCAAGGTGAGGGTGATAGGCCGGAGTGGGGTGGGGGCGGAGAGGTCAGGAAGAGGATTGCAGGTTAGGAGGGCGGTGCTGAGTTGAGGGAACCGACTGAGACAAGGTGGGGAGAGGGGAAATGAGGAAACTGGAGAAATCTGAATTCATACCTTGTGGTTGGAGGGTTCCCAGGCGGAAGATGAGGCGCTCCTCCTCCAGCCGTCGTGTAGTTATGTTCTGCCGGTGGAGGAGTCCAAGGACCTGCATGTCCTCGGTGGAGTGGGAGGGAGAGTTAAAGTGTTGAGCCACGGGGTGATTGGGTTGGTTGGTCTGGGCGGCCCGGAGGTGTTCTCTGAAGCATTCCGCAAGCAAGCGGCCTGTCTCCCCAATATAGAGGAGGCCACATCGGGTGCAGCGGATGCAATAGATGATGTGTGTGGAGGTACAGGTGAACTTGTGGCAGATATGGAAGGATCCCTTGGGGCCTTGGAGGGAAGTGAGTGTGGAGGTGTGGGCGCAAGTTTTACATTTCCTGCGGTTGCAGGGGAAGGTGCCGGGGGTGGAGGTTGGGTTGGTGGGGGGTGTGGATCTGACGAGGGAGTCACGAAGGGAGTGGTCCTTGCGGAACGCTGATAGGGGAGGGGAGGGAAATATATCCTTGGTGGTGGGGTCCGTTTGGAGGTGGCGGAAATGGCTGCGGATGATACGTTGTATGCGGAGGTTGGTGGGGTGGTAGGTGAGAACCAGTGGGGTTCTGTCTTGGTGGCGGTTGGAGGAGCGGGGCTCAAGGGCGGAGGAGCGGGAAGTGGAGGAGATGCGGTGGAGGGCATCGTCAATCACATCTGGGGGGAATCTGCGGTCCTTGAAGAAGGAGGCCATCTGGGCTGTGCGGTGTTGGAACTGGTCCTCCTGGGAGCAGATGCGGCGGAGACGAAGGAATTGGGAATATGGGATGGCGTTTTTACAGGGGGCAGGGTGGGAGGAGGTGTAGTCCAGGTAGCTGTGGGAGTCAGTCGGTTTATAATAGATGTCTGTGTTGAGTCGGTCGCCCGAGATAGAGATGGAAAGGTCTAGGAAGGGGAGGGAGGAGTCTGAGACAGTCCAGGTGAATTTCAGGTCGGGATGGAAGGTGTTAGTAAAGTTGATGAACTGTTCAACCTCCTCGTGGGAGCACGAGGCAGCGCCGATACAGTCATCGATGTAGCGGAGGAAAAGGTGGGGGGTGGTGCCAGTGTAGTTGTGGAAGATGGACTGTTCCACATATCCTACGAAGAGGCATTCCTGATGAAGGGCTTATGCTCGAAACGTCGAATTCTCTATTCCTGAGATGCTGCCTGGCCTGCTGTGCTTTGACCAGCAACACATTTTCAGCTGTGATCTCCAGCATCTGCAGACCTCATTTTTTACTCGATAGATAAAAGAGAACCACTGTATGTAATATATTTGGATTTCCAAAATGCATTCAAAAAAGTACAGCACATAAGGTTATTTAAGATAAGAGCTCATGATGTTGTGGGTGATCTGGAACTGTATTGGACAGCACAGTTGGAATACCTTTACTACTTGGGCTGCATTGCTCTGAGAAGGCTGCTCACCATCACTTGCTCACAGGCAATTTGGAATGCACTGTCTGACAATGGAGGTAGATTTATTGGACGAATGCATGAGGGAATTTGACTGTAATCTGCAAAACTCTTCAGGACAACTGGGAGAATGCAGACGAGTGACTCTAGCTGAATTGTTCCTTCAGAGAGTCTGTAGATAGAGGATTTCTCACAAGCTTGAGTTGTCTCAAAGCCTTTTGCAACCAATGAGACTGTTTTGAAGTGTAGCAACTATTGTAATGTGGAAATCACACAGATACAGCAAGCAAGGTGATCATAACAACACCTTTTCTTGTGATTTTGATTTAAGAATGAATATTTTCTGGAAAACAGTGAAGAATTTCCCTGTTCTTCTGTGAAGCAATGCCATGGGAGCTTTAAATCTACCTCTCTATCCAAATGTATTTCAGTTTAACACCTTGTCTTTAACTTGGAGTTTTTCACAGTGCAACACTGCTACAGTACTAAGGTGTCAGTGTTACATTTTGTATTCAAACACTGGAGTGGGATTTGAACCTGGAAATGTATAACTTGGATTTCAGAGCAATGGTTGGATCAATACAACTCCACAGTCAAAAGCAGGATAACAGAAGTATTGAGAGGTGAGATTCTAGACTCATGAGTTCTGAGGCAGCAATGATTACTGTGCAGATCTGAGCAGGAATTAATTTTTTGAGAGATGTGCTGAACCTTTGAGGCCCAATTCCTGCTCCAAACGAGCCAGTGAAAGTGAATGTTGATAAAAAAAATCATTAAATATTGTTCCTCCAATCTCTGCTCACAGTTTTCTACTATAGTCCCCACAACTGCCACTGACCGGCACCTCACCCAATCCCACAGCTCTCCAACTGTCCTCATCTCTCCCCCCACTCAAAATTCTCACTTGAGGGTCACACTGATTTTTAAACCCTGAGATGAGCTAATAGTGGGTTTAAATGGATTAGCGTGAACACAAACAGGATTATTCCAGCGCAGAAAAAGGCCACTCAGCCTATCAGGTCTACTCCTCAAATGAGCATTATTACCTTTTGCCAAGCTCCTGCCTTTTTTCCATACCCTTTACACATTATTTTTATCTAAATAAGCATCCAATGCTCCATTTGAATGTCTCAATTCTCAATACCTCCACTCTGTATGCTTTGCTCTGTTCAAACACCCTATGGCCTGTACACCCTTGCATGTTATGATTTGACTGTACTGCATGCAAAACAAAAGTTTTCATTGTACTTAGGTACATGTGACAACAATAAAACAAGTGCAACTGTTTCTGTCACATTTCCAGGAGGTGCATTCTACACCCTAACTACTCACTGGGTGCAAATGATTTTTTTCGAACCAACTCCCTCCCTTGCTTCATTGGCACATCTCTTTAAATCTATTCTTTCTTGTTTTTATTCCTTTTACAAGCAGGAACAGCTTCTGCCTATCTACAGTGTTCTCCTACAATCGCTACCCTACCCAGGGCACTCATGATTTGGGAAATTTCCTTTCAGCCTTTTTCTTTCTAAGAACAATTGCTTCAAGCTCTCCTCATCACTGAAGTTCCTCATCCCAGGAATCATTCTTGTAAAGAGCATAAGACCAGAAGACATAGGAGCAGGAATTGGGCCATTCAGCCTATCGAGTCTCCTCTGCCATACAATCACGGCTGATAAATTTCTCAATCCCATTCTCTCACTTTCTTTGCTTAACACTTGATCCCCTTGATACTCAAAAACCCATCTATTTCAGTCTTAAATATATTCAAAGACCTGCCCTGCACAGCCTTCTGTGCAATGAATTCCATAGACTCCCCACTCTCTGGCTGAAGAAGTTGCTCCTCATCTACATTCTAAAAGGTGTTCCCGTTACTCTAAGGCTGTGCTCTTGGACCCTAGTTTCTCCTTCCCAACATCCACTCTGTCCAGACCATTCAGTATTCTGTATATTTCAATTAGATCCCGCCACCTCATCCTTCGAAACTCGAACAAGTATAGACCTAGAGTCCTCAAACATTCCTCATATGTTAAGCTTTTCATTCCTGGGACCATTGTCATAAACCTGCTCTGAACACGTTCCAGAGCGAGTACATCCTTCCCAAGATATGGGGCCTAAAACCGCGCACAATACTCCAAATGTGGTCTGACCAGAGCCTTAGACAGACTCAGAAGTACATCTCTGCTTTTATATTCAAGTTCTCTCAAAATAAATGCCATCATTGCACTTACCTTCCTAAGTATTGACTCAATCTGCAAGTTTACCTCGAGTGAATCCTGGCTTAGAATCCCAAGTCTCTTCGCACTTCAGACTTTTGAATTTTCTCCTCATTTAGAAAATAGTCCATGCCTGTATTCTTCCGACCAAAGTGCATGACCTCATACTTTCCCACATTATACTCCATCTGCCACTTCTTTGCCCACTCTCCTAACCTGTCCAAATCCTTCTGCAGCCTCCCTGTCTCCTCAATGCTATCTGTCCCTCTACCTATCTTTGCATTGTCTACAAACTTAGTCAGAATGCCCTCAGTTCCTTCATTGTTAATGTACAAATCCTTTCTCCTCTCTTTCCAATGCATTCATATCTTTCCTATAATAATGTCGTGCCCACAAATGTATGCAATACTCCAGCGATGTCCAACAACACTCATTTAGTTGGCACCCCATCCACTACTTGGGATATTGGCCTCCTCCACTGCCAGTGCACAGTAACAGCAATGTGTATTATCCTCAAGATGCACTGCAGTAACTCATCTACCCTCCATAGACAGCAACTTCCAAACCACAACTATTGCAAAGGAATTACAACAGCAAGAGTGCAAGTGTGAAAAGACAACTGCACTTCCTGGCCCGATTCCAAATCATTCAACCTCCTCCTTTAGTAATCCATAGCTTTTCGTAGTCATTGATGGGTTTCCATACATCAGGTCTGTCAAACAAACCGCAGAACACACCAGATGGCCTCCTTCTTTAGAGACTGCAATTTCCCTTCCCACATGGTTAAAGATGCCCTCCAGTGCATCTCTTCCACATCTCACCCCTGCCCTCAAACCCCAGCCCCTAACCGTAACAAGGACAGAATCCCCCTGGTGCTCACCTTCCACTATACAACCTTCCTATAAACCACATCATCTGATGACATTTCTGCCACCTCCAAGCGGACCCCACCACCAGGGATATATTTCCCTCCCCACCCATTTCCACCTTCCGCAAAGACCGTTCCCTCCGTGACTACCTGATCAGGTCCACACTCCCCAACAACCCACCCTTCCATCCTGGCACCCTGCCCTGCCACCCTGCCCTGCCACCGCAGGAATTGCAAAACCTCCACCCACACCTCCTCCCTCACTTCCTTCCCAGGCCCTAAAGGAGCCTTCCACATCCATCAAAGTTTTACCTGTACATCCACCAATATCATTTATTGTATCCGTTGCTCCCGATGCAGTCTCCTCTACATTGGGGAGACTGGACGCCTCCTAGCAGAGTGCTTTAGGGAACATCTCCAGGACACCCGCACCAATCAACCACACCGCCCCGTGGCCCAACATTTCAACTCCCCCTCCCACTCTGCCGAAGACATGCAGGTCCTGGGCCTCCTTCACCGCCGCTCCCTCACCACCAGACGCCTGGAGGAAGAACGCCTCATCCTCCGCCTCGGAACACTTCAACCCCAGGGCATCAATGTGGACTTCAACAGTTTCCTCATTTCCCCTTCCCCCACCTCACCCCAACACCAACCTTCCAGCTCAGCACCGTCCTCATGACCTGTCCTACCTGCCTATCTTCCTTTGCACCTATTCACTCCACCCTCCTCTCTGACCTATCATCTTCATCCCCACCCCCACTCACCTATCGTACTTTTTGCTACCTTCCCCCACCCTCCCCTCTGACCTATCACCTCCATCCCACCCTCATTCACCTATTGTACTTCTTGTTACATTCTCCCCGCCCCACCCACCCCTCCCATTTATCTCTCCACCCTGGAGACTTCCTGCTTCTATTCCTGATGAAGGGCTTTTGCCTGAAACATCGATGTTCCTGCTCCTCGGATGCTGCCTGACCTGCTGTGCTTTTCCAGCACCACTCTGATCTAGACTTTGGTTTCCAGCATCAGCAGTCCTTGTTTTTACCTAAACGATGATGTATGTCCACACATTTAGCCTCATTACAAAAAACCATTGTTAACTCAATCAGAATCCTCATTAAAAATGGCTTCTGAAATATGTATTAGACACAAAAGTTGTCTTCCTTCTAAGTTCCCCAGAGCTACATAAACCAAATGAGTATTTATTTAACACTCAATTTGCATGATCAAAGCTTCAGGCAGGAAAAATCTGAAGCTGTGACATCTTTTTAATTGTGCACAGTTCTATTAAAACCATCTACAGTGTGCGTATTCTTCAGACTGGCTTAAAATGGGAGTTTTAATTCACAGTGGTATTTTATGTGGCATGAAACGATTATGAATTACATGAAAGGCCTCAAGTATTGTTGAGTTTGTCTAAAAAGATTGCTGCTGTAATTGAATATTCTGTCAATTATTAAAATGGAGTTTTGAATATTCTGAATTGTTAACCTATTTCAAAAAGATCTTTTAAATGTTTTCCATCTCTTCAACACTGCCCGTAGCAGATGTTCTTTCATGTCTCTTCTCCATGACAACTTCCTAATGGAGGTTCCACATTATCGGGCATGGTTGGGTAGATCTCCAGTTTGCAAAGAATTCTGCATGAATTCACTGGGAATAAAATAGAGAGAAAATGGAGCAAAAATATACACTTTGCTGCTAATTCATTAAAAAAAAGCCTTTTGAAGTATTGTGAAATGGTCAAAAATCTATCGTCCAGTTCTGTAATGAAGAATAATAAGGTTGCATATTAGGATGAATATGTCATGAGGATGAGTCAAATGAAAAGTAAGTGCTTCAGTTAAAAAAAAATCAGTATCTAAAAATGAAATGGTGTCATCCAGGAGGACATGGCTTCCTGGGGTTCTCAGATTCTATGGTTGTAAGATCTCTTGATGATGTCACCACTTGGGATCATTCAAACAAGTAACAAGAGGAGACCTTTGGAGCCTGTTCCACCATTCCATCAGGTCATGGCTATTCCGATTTTACCCTCAATTCTCTATTCCTGCAAACCCCCAATAACTGTGTTTTTGAAATCTATTCACAGGATGTGGGTATCACTAGCAAGGCAAGCATTTATTGCCCATCCCTAATTGCCCACAAGGCAGCTATGAGTCAATCACATTGCTGTGGGCCTGGAGTCATATGTAGACCAGACCGGGTAAGGTTGGCAGATTTCCTTCAGTTTCCTCATCCAAGTCATTCATACGTTGTAAATAATTGTGGTGAAAGTGAGGTCTGCAGATGCTGGAGATCAGAGCTGAAAATGTGTTGCTGGAAAAGCGCAGCAGGTCAGGCAGCATCCAAGGAACAGGAGATTCGACATTTCGGGCATAAGTCCTTCTTCAGGATTCCTGAAGAAGGGCTTATGCCCGAAACGTCGAATCTCCTGTTCCTTGGGTGCTGCCTGACCTGCTGTGCATTTCCAGTAAATAATTGTGGTCCCAACATTGATCCCTGTGTGGCTCTCCACTAGTTAGGAGGTGCCATCCTGAAAATGCTTACTCCTACTTTATTCCAATTCTGTCTTCTTTTATTTAGCCAATCCCCTGTCCATGCTGGTATACTGCCCCCAGTACCATGGACTCTTCTTTTAAGTAACCTTAAGTGTGACACCTTATCAGATGTCTTCCAAAACCCTGAATATATTACATTCACTGCTTTTTAACCTACTTGAAGAATTCATGTTAATTCAAGGATGGATTTCCCCTTCACGAAGCCATGTTGACTGTGTTCGATCATACGACTTTTTTTCTCAGTTACCTGCTATTATACTCTTTATAATAGACTCCAACATTTTCCAGTATCAGACATCGGTCTTTGATCACCTGATTTTTGTTTTTTTTCCCATTCTAAATAAATATGATTCACTGGCAGTCTTCTAATCCTCTAACACTTTTCCAGAATCTCAAAATCCTTGAAAAATAATTACTGTGTGTCCACAATCTCTGGAGCTGCTACACTTAATATCCTTGGATGCATCCCATCAGATTGGTGCAACATTTTGTTCCTAGCTCCAAGAACATTACCGCTGCACCCCAAGAGTCCTTGCCTGAGTGAATGAAATGCATAATCAAAGCAGAGATCATGTACAGCTTGCTATGTGTGTTTGTGAGGAATGGGGGAGGGGAAAACTTTGGTGTGGGCAAGTGTGAGTGAGAGAAATGTTACATGCCATAGTGAGAGTGGTTGAACATGAGCCTCACTGGGAGCTGGGTTCAGGAGCAGAGAAACAGAAGAGTGAGGTTGCAGGGAGAAGATACTGGCACTTACCTTCCAGATAGCAGTAAGTCATTTACCTTCTCCCTGCATTGCTTGATTCGATTTGAGTTGATTTATTATTGTCACATGTACCGAGATACAGTGAAAAGTGGTGTTTTGCATATTCTACAGGCTAGTCTTACCATACGTGGTACATTAGGGTAGAAGAACAGAGTGCAGAATAAAGTGTTACAGCTGCAGAGAAGGTGCAGATAGAGAGAGAGAGATCAGCATTAACATTGAGAGGTCCATTCAAAAGTCCGGTAACAGCAGGGAAGAAGCTGTTCTTGAATCTAGTTGTATGTGTATTCAAATATTTGTAACTTCTGCCCAATGGGAGTCATAGAGATGTATAGCATGGAAGCAGACCTGAGAGTCCAACTTGTCCACCCCACCAGATATCCTAACCTCATCTCGTCCCATTTGCCAGCATTGGGCCCATATTCCTCTAAACCCTTCCTATTCATATACCCATTCAGACGCCTTTTAAATGTTGTAATTATACCAGCCTCCACCACTTCTTCTGGCAGCTCATTCCATGCATGCACCACCCTCTGACTGAAAAAGTTGCCCCTTGGGGAGAGGGTGGGAGAGAGTTTAACCAGGGTGGGAAGGGTCTTTTTTGTTGCTTTGCTGAGGCAGCAGGAAGTAGATGGGAGGCTGGTGTGTGTGATAGACTGGGCTGTGTTCACAACTCTCTGTAATTTCTTGTGGTTTTAGGCTGGCCATTTGCTATGCCACACAGTGATGTATCAAGATAGAATGCTTTCTATGTCACATCTATAAAAATTGGTAAGGGTCCCTGCAGATATGCCGAATTTCCTTAGCCTCCTGAGGAAGTAGAGGTGCTGTTGTGCTTCCTCAACCATTGCATCGATATGGATGGACCAGGACAGATTGTTGGTGATTAACGCAGTCAGGGCCATGTCCTCCTGAAGTCAATGACCAGCTTCTTCATTTTGTTGACGTTGATGGAGAGATTATTGTCTTTTTGCCATGCTGCTAAGTACTCAATCTCTTTCCTGTACTCTGTCTCTCTACTCTGTCTCATCATTGCTTGAGATCTGACCTACAACAGTGGTGTCATCAACAATCTTGTAAATGAAGTTGGTGTGGAATTTGGCCACACAGTCATAAGCGTATACGGAGTACAGTGGGGAGTTGGGAATGCAGCCTTGTGGGGCACTGACGTTGATGAGTTTCGAGGAGGTGGTGTTGCCTACTCTTACTGGTTGTGGTCTATAGATCAGTAAGTCAAGAATCCAGTTACAGAGGGGAGAGCTGAGACCTCGGTCTCAGAGTTTAGAGATGGGTTTGTTTGGAATCTGAAGGCAGAGCTGTAATCAACGAGTTGGAGCCTAATGAAGGTATTCTTGTTATCCAGATGTTTCAGCGATGAGAATAGGACCAAGAAGATGGCATCTGCTGTGGAACTGTTATGTTGGTGGGTGTATTGTAAAGGATTAAGACAGGCTGGAAGGCCAGAGTTGATGTGAGCTATGACCAATCTCTTGAAGCACTTCATAATTATTGAGATCAGAGCCACTGGGTGGTAGTCATTGAAGCATACTGTGTGATTTTTCTTTGGCTCTGGGGTGCTAGTGGTTTTCCTGAATTAGGAAGGGACTTCAGATTAAAATAAGGAGAGGTTAAGGGTGAGCATTTTACCAAACTATGGTAACCACACTATTCTAGGTGGCAACCTTTAAGCAGGTTGACAGCCTGGTGTTGTTGTCCATGAATAGACATGAGGAAACAAGATGGCAGTCCTTTGTGCTACTCTAAACCATTCAGCATGATCACTATCTTCCTGGCACCAATTCTCCCTTCCTATCATGCCCAAGGAGAATATCTGTCACCATGCAGGGCAGTCTAAGTCAATTTTGATAAAGGTCTCACTGATGTTGCCAGGCTGCCTGAGTTTCTCCAGCAACTTCTGGATGTGTTTGTTTCAGATCAGCAGAATCTCCAGCTCTCTGATTTATTCCACATCGATTATTCTGTTTACCTCAACATCATCTTGTCCTGTTCACCTTTCCTTGAATGAAAATAAATTCATTCCTTTATAATGTTGATACTCTGGCTGGGAGTAATCTTGGGCACTTTCGGGTATTGAACTGAGCTGCGTGGTTTTTTTCGTACAATTACATTCAAGACACTTTGGGATGGGCTTTGATCCTGTGTGATGCTGTGAAATGGGTGACCATGAATTAGCCGCCTGTCTTACATTTACTCTGATTTTAATTTCCATGGAAACCAAAGGGAGAGGTGATGGTCTAGCGATATTATCGCTCAACTGTTGATCCTGAGACTCCGATAATGTTCTGCGGTCCCAGGTTCAATTTTTGCCGCATTAAATAGTGGAAATTGAACTCAATAAAATAGTCTGGAGTTAAGAGTCTACTGATGACCATGAGCCATTGTTGGGGGGGGATATCCCATTTGTTTCACTAATGTTCTTTATGGAAGGAAGTGACCATCCTTACCCGGTCTGACCTACATATGACTCCAGACCCACAGCAATGAGGTTGCCTGGACAATTAGGAATGGACAATGAATGCTGCCTAGCCTTATCTCATGAATAAATAAAAACATTGTGAGTTGGTCCTTGCACAAGGTCCCTGTGAGAGGAGATAGGGAAAGGAGAGAAAGTGAACGATGAAGGTTGGTGAAGAATGTATAGCAAGCACGCCACATGAATGAGAGCCATAGAGTATCCAGAGAGAAACAAAAATATAAAAGATACTGGAACAACAATAAATTGAATCTAAAATCTTTCAAAGAGAAAGAGAGTTGAAAGAAACAAAGAGAAACAGAAAGTTGTAGATTCAAAACCATCCAAACAATGTCTTTGCATCCTTTACAACAGATCCTGTGACAGTGCATTCCAAGCCTAGTATTTCTCAATGAATAAGGGGCAGCAGATGCAGGGGAGCACTGACTGTTCCCCCACTCCCCCCTCCCCACCAGGTGATGCTCCATCCTGTCTAGGTTGGACCTTCTTGTATGGGGTTGAGCCAAACACCTGGCATTTTTTGCTCTGTGAGAACCTCACCAGGTGCAGAATGTTGCATGACACCAAGACCTATTCATACAAACCAGAGGTAAACAGTAAATTATAGAGGAATGAGATGGATACCTTAATGTCTCAGTGGCATTGTTCTTCCAGCAGCAGAAGGCCATTTAACCCCAGAGTCTAACTACTCCCTGAGAGAAAAAGAAATTCCCATCTCTATCCTAGAAGTGACATCTCATGCTTTTCAACTAGGTCCATGAGTTTTATTCTCCTCTGCAAGAGGAAATATCCTCTGGGAATCAACCCTAGCAAGTCCCCTCAAGATCTTATAATTCTCAATAAGATTCTGCCTCATTCTGCTAAACTCCAAAGATTATGAGCTTAAATTATTTAACATTCTTTCAAAAGAAGAACATTCATTCTAGGAATGAAATCATTGAACTTTCTCTCAACTGCTTCCAATGTAATTATATATATTTTATCAGGTACTGAGACCAAAGTTGTCCAAGATTTTACAGGTATGGTCTCAGTAATACCCTCTAAAGATGCAGAAAACATTTCCACTTTTATGGTCCTCATATGAAAAAAAACATCCCATTTTCCTTTTTAATCATTTGCTTTACCTGCACACTAACTTTATGTAATTCATGTGTTGGGTGACCCCAATCTCTCTATACCACCGTGTTTGGTAACCCCTCACTATTTTAATACCATATGTCATTTCCACTCTTCCCATCAAAATATACAAGTTCACATTTATCCTCTTTGTAATCCATCTGCCAAATTAATCTATTCACTCACTCAACCTGTCTGTATTCTTTTACAGACTTCACTACTTCCTCTTGACAAGTTACTTTCTTGACAACCTTGGTGTCATCAGCTACCATACATCTTGCCCCCTCATCAAAATCATTGCTACACATGGTAGGTGGTTGAGAATTAACAATGATCCCTGTGGAACTCTGCTACCACAAATTATTCGACCCCCAAAAAAGACCCGTCTGCAAGAGGTTCTAAAACCTCATCAGGTCTGGCAGCATCTGTGGAGGGAAATCAAAGTTAGTGTTTTGGGGTGGTGATCGTTCTTCAGACCTTTCTTCAGCTTCTTCTGTTCTGAGGAAGGGTCACTGGACCTGAAACATTAACTTTGATTTCCCTGCACAGATGCTGCCAGACCTGCTGCATTTTTCCTGAAATTTCTGTTTTTGTTTTGTTTCTGATTTCCAGCATCTGCAAATCTTGTGTGTTTTTTTGTTTAGCAAAGACCCATCTAATCCTGCTCTGTTTTGGAACCTTGCCTTGCTTATTTATAAAGGGAACAGTATTAGGTAAGGCAGAGTCATCAGCAAAATGGTGCTAAGATTTAAAACACAATCCCATCTTTGAAATCGAATCTAAAACTGCATAATATATCAAAGACCAGGAAAGAGTGAGAAGGATCAGGGAGAAAAACAGAAAAATTAGAAAAACCACAAACACAGAGGGAACACTTTAACAACGTCAGTACCATGTCAAAAGATATGGATCAGAGACTGAAGATCAGAAAGGTCTGAGAATAAACTGAAGAACCATGACCATTTAAACTCCATCTGGATCATTCAGAACAAACAGCACATTCTAATCAGATTAAAAGTGTGAAGTGGTGTATTTTTGTCAGAAGAATGTGAACAGATTGTGAAATTTTGGAGTACATTCCAATAAAATGGGAGTTACACAAGGTTGTAGGAGCAGGGGAACTTGACTGCAATATTGAAGGTGCCTGGACAGGTGGAGAGAGGCAGTTAATAAAACATTCCATATTCTCAGCTTTATTAATAGAGTACAAGAGCAAAGAGTTGATATTGAATTTGTATCATACATGTGTTAGACCTCAGCTGAAGTATTGTGTACAGTTATGAGATTGTGTACAGTTGTGGGTGATGATAACTGGAAGAATGTGAATATATTGGAAAACATAGAGAGTGCAAAAGTAGTTCCAGCAATGAGAAGCCACAGCTAGGTGGAGAGATTGATGTAGTTTTGACTGTATTCTTTGGAGGAGGAAATGGAGTGGGAGATCTAATAAAGGTTTTAAAAATCATGAGTGATCAAGACAAGGAGAAACTTCCTACTCAAAAAAGGATTGAGAATTGGAGAGTACAGATTTGAAATGATTTATAAACAATAGCAAATGCGATATGAAAAATACATTTTCATATGAGTAGTTTGGATTTCGAGTATTTCGACTGGAAGTGTGCTGGAGACACACTCAATTGAGGCATTCATAAGACCATAAGACCATAAAACATAGGAGTGGAAGTAAGGCCATTCAACCCATCAAGTCCACTCCACCATTTCAACTCCACTTACCCACACTTTGCCCATAGCCCTGAATTCCTTGCGAGATCAAGAATTTAGCAATCTCTGCCTTGACGATATTTAATATCCCAGCCTCCACTGTGCTCTGTAGCAATGAATTTCAAAGGCCTACCACTCTCAGGCTGAAGAAATGTCTCCTCATTTTCATTCTAAATTGACCCCCTTTAATTCTAAGGCTGTGCTCACAGGTCCTAGTCTCTTGGGATAAATGACAACATGACAACATTACATTCGCTTTCCTAATCACGGACTCAACCTGCAAGTTACCCTTTAGAGAATCCTGCACTAACAGTCTCAGATCCCTTTGTACTTTGGCTTTATGAATTTTCTCACCGTTTATAAAATAGTCCATGCCTGTGTTCTTTTATCCAAAGTGCAGGACCTTACATTTGCTCATGTTGAATTTCATCAGCCATTTCCTGGACCACTCTCCTAAACTGTCTAAACCTTTGTGCAGCCTTCCTACCTCCTCAGTACTACCTGCCTATCCACCTAATTTCATACCATCAACATACTTTGCCCGAATACCCCCAGTCCCTTCATCCAGATCATTAATATATCAAGTGAACAGCTGCAGCCCCAACACTGAACCCTGTGGGACACCACTTGTCACTAGCTGCCATTCCAAAAAGAACCTTTTATCCCAACTCTCTGCCTTCTGTCAGACAGCCAATCCCCAATCCATACCAGTTGCTCACCTCAAACACTATGGGCCCTCACCTTATTCAGCAGCCTCCCGTGAGGCACCTCAACAAAGGCCTTTTGGAAGTCTAGATAGATAACATCCATTGGGTTTCCCTGATCTAACCTAATTGCTACCTGTTCAAAGAATTCTGACAGGTTTGTCAGGCACAACCTTCCCTTACTAAATCCATAGTTAGTTGTTCTAATCTGACCCTGCACTTCCAAGAATTTAGAAATCCCATCCTTCACGATGGATTCTAGAATTTTGCCTACAACCGAGGTGAGGCTTAGGTGCCTATAATTTTTCCATCTTTTTTCTTGATCCTTTCTTGAACAAGGGGCTTACAACAGTGATTTTCCAATCACCTGGAACTTTTCCGGACTCCAGTGATTTTTTTAAAGATCACAGTCAGCACCTCCGCTATTTTTGCAGCCACCTCCCTCAGAACTCTAGGATGTAGCCGATCGGGGCCAGGAGATTTATCAATTTTAGCTTTTCTAGCTCTTTCTCTTTTGTTATGGCTACCATACTCAACTCAGCCCCTGACTCCCTTTAATTGTTGGGATATTACGCATGTCTTC
Organism: Hemiscyllium ocellatum; assembly: GCF_020745735.1. Taxonomy (NCBI): domain Eukaryota; kingdom Metazoa; phylum Chordata; class Chondrichthyes; order Orectolobiformes; family Hemiscylliidae; genus Hemiscyllium; species Hemiscyllium ocellatum. Next base: position 84,972,210 of record NC_083416.1, on the reverse strand, counting down.
CACTGTGAAGACTGATGCAAAGTACTTATTATGTTCTTCAGCTATTTCCTCATCTCGCATCATTAGCCTTCCTGCATCAGCTTGGAACGGCCCAATGTCTACTTATGCCTCTCATTTGTTTCTTATGTGTTGAAAGAAACTTTTACTGTCATTTCTAATATTAATGGCTATCTTACCTTCACTTTCCTTATTTCTCTCTTTGTTATCTGCTGTTTGTTTTTGTAGCCTTCCCAATCTTCTGATTTCCCACTGCTCTTGGCCACTTTATAGGTTCTTTCTTATTCTGTGATACATTTCCTAACTTCCTTTGTCAGCCATGGTTGTCTAACCCCTCCCTGGATAATCTTTCTTTACTTTGGGATGAACCTCTGTACAGTGTCCTCAATTACACACGGAAACGCCTGCCATTGTTGCTCTACTGTCTTCCCCACTCGGCTCTGCTTCCAATCGATTTTTATCAGTTCCTTTCTCATGCCTCTGTAATTACCTTTATTTAACTGAAACACCCTTACATCCAATTATGCCTCCTCTTTTTTAAACTGCAGACTGAACTCTACCATATTATGATAGCTGCCTCCTAAGTGTTCCCTTACTTTAAGATCTTTTGTAAAGTTTGGCTTATTACATAGCACTAGGTCCAGAATAGCCTGCTCCCTTGTGGGCTCCATCACAAGCTGTTCCAAAAAGCCATCCTGTAAGCATTCCATGAATTCCTTTCTTTGGATCCATCGGCAACATTATTCACCCAGTCTACCTGCACATTGAAGTTTTCCATGATCACCATGACCTTGCCCTTTTAACATGCCCTATTTATTTTCTGATGCACCTTGCGCCCCTGATCCTGACCATTGCTGGGAGCTCTGTAAATAATTCCCATTATGTTTTTTTTTGCCTTTGTGGTCCCTGAACTCCACCCACACAGACTCCACATCATCTGACTCTATGTCATTCAGTGCCATAGATTTAATTTCATTCTTAACTAACAAGGCCACCCCGCGCCCGCTGCCCACCTCCCTGTCTTTTCGATAAGTTGTAAATCCTTGGATGTTTAACTGCCAGTCCTGACCCCCCTGTAACCATGTCTCCGTGATGCCTACCACATCATAATCATTCACGATGATTTGTGCTGTTAATTCATCTACTTTGTTACAAATACTACGAGCGTTCATGTAAAGTGCTTAATGCTAACTTTCTTATCATTATTGGAGATATTGGAAATCAAAAGATGTCCGAAGTTATCCTTCCTCTTTGCTGCATTCCTAGTCTGCCTCAAACTTAAACCCACCTGCACGAATGCTATCCTGCTGCTTATCTTTCCATTTAATTCCATACTCCCTGTTGCTTTCTCACAAGTTTAAAGTCTTCCTGACCGCCCTATTTATTCTTTTCACTCGAACACTAGTTCCAGATCCGTTCAACTGGAGACTGTCCCATCAGTACAGATAGGCCTGGTTCCAAAACAGATGCCATTGCCCCATGAAATAGAATCCCTCTATCACTCTTTCCCATACCGATCCCTTAGCCACATGTTTACTTCCCTAATTTTCCTATCCCTTTTCCAGATCGCACGTGACTTGGGCAGTAATCCAGAGATTATGACCCTTGAGGACCTGCACTTCAATTTCCTTTCCAAACAGGTCCTCCACCCTAGCCTTGCCTATGTTGTTAGTGCCAAAGTGGACAACAACAACTGGATTCTCCCCATCCCGCTCCAATATCCTTTCAAGCCGGTCAGAGATGTCCCGCACCCTGGCACCGGGCAGGCAACACTCCATGCGGGATTCACAATCTGGCTCGTAAAGGATACCATCTGTTCCCCTAATTATAGAATTCCCGATAACAACTACTTGTCTTTTTTCTCCCCCTCTTGAATGGCCTTCTGCACCATGGTGCCGTGGTCAGCTGACTCATCCTGTCCATAGCCCTTTTCCTCATCTGTACAGGTAGCAGGGATTTCATATCCCTTGTTGGACAAGGTCAAGGGCTGAGGCTCCTGCACTCCTGAACTCACCCTATCTGCCTCACTTACAGCCATACCCTGGCATTCAGGAGGGATTTGATGAAAAGTGTAAGGGTATGGGGAAAAGACAGGGGAATAGTAACGTATCATAAAGCTTGCTGAAGAGTCATAATGGGTCAAATGGCCTCCTTCTGTACTATAACATTCTGTAATTCTGTGACATTAGACTGCAAGAGCAAATTAATTTGAATTTTACAGGATGATGACAATCAAACAGCTCATAAAATGACAAGAAATCAATCAAAGACATAGAAACAGAGAAAATAGAAGCAAACGTAGACTATTGGCCCCTTTGAGCCTGCTCCCCCATTCTGCACAATCATTACTGATCATCCAACTCATTCTCCTATTGCTGCTTTTGTCCAGAAACTGTGACAAGAACAAGGTTGGCAAAGCAAGGAAGACAGCATCAGGGCTTTAGCTGTGATGTTCAGACAGTGAAGGTGCTTGGAATGTAAATAACGCAGTAAATAGCTTAAGAATATTATTAAATGTGTTGAGATTGTACTTGAGAGGAGATACCAAGTAATGAGATCGTAACATGTATGATGATTTTACTGACATCAGCAATCATATGCAAGGGTCCAAAAAAAGTCACAGAATAGCCTGTATAACAGATACAAGTAGCACCCTGTAGGTGCAGAATGTACCAAAGTATAAACAAAGGAGTTTTGTGGAACCTGCTAGAGACAGAACAGGCTACAACTTACACAAGGAATATCCAACAATGATTCAAAGTGGAACCAAACCACAAAGCATTGATAAATGTAACTAAATGCAGCTTTTCCTGTCTCGCTGCTTCTGAACTTGAGTCAATGCTTTTAGGATTAGAAAAGCAGAGAAGAGAAAGAGCAAGAGGGAGAATAGCAGACCAAAGCATCACATGAAAATGGAAAAGCATTTATTGTAAACTACAATGATTTATTTTGAAATATTGTTCAATTTTAATGAATGTTTTATGACCTGACATACTTGTCATTTGCTAGAGCTGATAGTGACAGTGAATGTACTCTTTCCTCTCTCTCAGGATCATATATAATTCAGAAATAGCTGGAAACTTGTGGATTTTCAACAAAGTGCTTCTTTTTGAAAAGAAAATATGCTCATCAACCTCCTGATAACAAGGCATGTGCATGTTCCTGGCATTCTGTCATTCATTGTACTGCAAAGAATGCTTTGTATTTATTGAGAGCCATGTCAAGTTAAATCTCTATCAGTAATGACACAAGTCCAGCATCATTGTCATCTGTGGGGCTCTGTTCAGTAAAAGCTGATACCAAGTGTGATGCACTACTTGAAGAACACTGGTATATACTGGCTGTTTGTGATCACCATGGGAACTGTACTTGTGCACTTAACACTATCTGTTGTCTGCAACTTAATTTATAAAGCCTTGTCTTTGGAGACAGTGGAGCTGAACTTTGCCAGGTTCAGAACGACTAGAGCAATACCAAGCCAGCTGGGAAAATACAGTGAGATGAGAAAAATTAGCTTCCCGATGTTGAGAAAAAATAGTTGAACTTCTCACGCTGTGTTTAAACTGCTCAATGAGAATCCTGCGAGAGAGTAGTTGGAATCCCAGTTGCATGCATTAACATCTCCAAATTGCCTAACCTCATTTCATTATATGCACTTATGTTTTCTCCCCATGGAGTGGAGAGAGACTGGAAGGTGACAATTCTCAAACAGAAGTCCTTGCAAATAGCTGGCATCTGCAGCTTGCCAGTGCTTTGTCCAATGTCCATCTTAACCAGCATTCCCCTAAACCTCAGGGAACACCCCATGGGCAGAGAATGCCTGCACCCTCCAATCATGGAGACTGGCACTGGCAGATTACCAGATCACCACATCATCAGTGTAGATTTGGGACTCATGAATAATTTCGCCACCTCAATGCTGCACTCCGGAGCTCAATGATACCATGCATTGAAAGGCAGCAGACTCATGGATTGGAACAGGGTGCATCAGGGCTACCAGCTTGCTCCCTCAGCACTAACTCACTCCGTCTTGATTTGGATACTCCCAGTATCTCTGCCTTGCCTCACCTTGCCTTTCAACACAGCCAGAAACCCAGGTAGTTTGTCACATTTAGCAGCATTGAACAGTCAAGATGGACAATGATCAGTTAGGGGCTGGTCTGTCGTCAGTCAGGACAGGTGACTTGAATGACTGAGCAAAAGGTGCTGAGGGTGAAATGGTTAAGGCTTGGGAGGGTGGAGTGAATAAGAGCAAACTGAGGGAAGATGCTGCATGAGTGTTAGAGCTTGTGCCTTGGTGGAAGGTTGTTGCAATGGTCAGGGTTAATAATGAAAATGAAAGGTCACACATTTATGACAGAAAGGAGGAGGAATTTCTTCTCTCAGACAAGAGTAACTTTGTGGAATTCTTTACCTCAGAGGCCTGTCAAGGCTGGGTCATTAAATATATCCAAGGCTGACATAAACAGATTTTTAATCAGTACGGGAATCAAGGGCTACTGGGGAAAAGGTGGGAAAGTGGAGTTGAGGATTATCAGCTCAGCCATGATATCATTGAATTGCTGAGCAGACATGATTGGCTGTATGGCCTCTTTCCTCTCCTACGTATTATGGTTTACAGGAAGAGTGTGTGTGAGGTGGCGGAGAGAAGATGGTAATACTTACCTTGGCAGAGTGCAGAAGGTCATTAACCTTCTGGTATCGATGCACTTTGCTACAGACTATGGACCAGGTGGGTACTGCAGACCAGGCTAGCAGTGTTTGACAGAGTTTCCAGCTGTGGTTTCAAGATGGTGCCTGTGGTGTGAATGCCAGGAGAATATTCCTATGCTACTGAGCATAGGATAAGCAAGGAGTGCTCCTCTGGAGTGCAGTGCATGCATAAAGAGATGAACAGTCCAAAATTGAAAGAAGTTACTGGAGTTTATAAAGAACAGCACAAGGAAACTTCACAAAATCGATTCTGCTGACTTTTGAGAAAATGCAGTCTAATCAGGTTTAACACTCTTCCCTGTTTCAGGTGACACAGAATTGGGTGTGAGGGTGAATTGTCAGGAGGATACAGAGATGTTGCACTGTGACTTGGACAATATGAATGAGTCAGTATATGCATGGCAGATGGCCATTCAGCCCATCGGGTCTGCAGATAAACTATGATATGGATAAATGCGAGGTTATCCACTTTCGTAGCAAAAACAAGAACATTATGATCTGAATGATGAGAAATTGGGAAAGGAGGTGGGGCAAAGGATCCTGGGTATCCACATGCACCAATTGCTGAAAGTAAACATTGTAGGTGAAGAAGGCAATTGGTATGTTCGCCTTATAGCGAGAGGACTCAAGTACAGGAGCAAGGATGACTTGCTGCAATTGCACTGGGCCTTGGCGAGGCTACACCTGGAGTATTGTGTGCAGTTTTCATCTCCTTACCTGAGGAAGGATATCCTGGCTATGGAGAGAATGCAATAAAGGGTCACCAGACTGATTCCTGGGAGGAGAAAGTGAGGACTGCAGGTGCTGGAGATCAGAGCTGAAAATGTGTTGCTGGAAAAGCACAGCAGGTCAGGCAGCATCCAAGGAGCAGGAGAGTCGACATTTCGGGCATGAGCCCTTCTTCAGGAATGAGGAGAGTGTGCCAAGCAGGCTAAGATAAAAGGTAGGGAGGAGGGACTTGGGGGAGGGGCATTGGAAATGCAATAGGTGGAAGGAGGTTAAGGTGAGGGATAGGCCAGAGTGGAATCTTCTTCCTGACCTCTCCGCCCCCACCCCAACTCTGGCCAATCACCCTCACCTTAACCTCCTTCCACCTATCGCATTTCCATGCCCCTCCCCCAAGTCCCTCCTCTCTACCTTTTATCTTAGCCTGCTTGGCATACTCTCCTCATTCCTGAAGAAGGGCTCATGCCCAAAACATCGACTCTCCTGCTCCTTGGATGCTGCCTTATCTGCTGCGCTTTTCCAGCTACACATTTTCAGCTCTGATTCCTGGGAGGGCAGGACTGACGTACGAAGAGGATCTGGGTCAGTTAGGATTGCAATCCCTGAAGTATAGATTAATGAGTGAGGGTCTCATAGAAAGGTACAAAATAAAATTCCAACACACTTAGACACAGTAAGTGCAAGACTTCCCAATTAACAAGACGTCCAGAACCAACCAGACGTTACAGACGAAGGAGACAGGGTGGGCCATTTAGGGCTGAGATGGAGAGAAATGTCTTCACCCAGAAAGTGGAGAACCTGTGGAATTCTGTGCCACCGGAACGGGGTCTTAATCTGGGTGATCAACCATGACCATATTGAAATGTAGAGGAGGCTCCAAGGGCTAAATAGCTTCTCCTGCAACTATTTTCTCTGTAACCTCTCCACTATCACTTTGCATTCTCTTTCATTGTTCTGAGTTGCTTCTGATATTTAACAAGCACCTATTTAAAAGAAGTGAAGATAAAAATTCTTTGGGTGAGGATAAGGTTACAGACATGGGAGCCTGGTTGATAATGAGGAAAAGAGTTTGCAAAGAGGACAACAACACCATCAAAGTGGGGCATGAACCGAGTGGAGAGCTCTGTCAGAATGTCACTAAATCTGCCAGGATTGAAACCGAGTTAAATCCTGTTTACCAACACTGTTACAGAGAATAAAAAGCACCTTGCAGGTTATCTGCTGCACAGGGAATTGGAGCTGACAGTGTTTAAATCAATGAGACGTTTTCATTGCAGGTGCAGTGTAATCTTTTCTTTATATTTTTCAGAAAATGCCAGTAATACTGGAATTTGTCACCTTTCTCTAATTGCCCTTGAGAAGGTAAACATGAGCAGTCCTCCTGAATTGTCAGATGGTGTAGGTTTAGCGTGGTGCTGTTGGGGAGAGCTGCAGGTGACAGGGCTGCTGGTGCTGACATGATAATAATCTCAGGGGCCAGGCTGAAAGAGAAACTGCTGGAAAAGGGTCAGTTAGACTCGAAACGTCAGCTCTTTTCTCTCCTTACAGATGCTGCCAGACTTGTTGAGATTTTCCAGCATTTTCTCTTTCGGTTTCAGATTCCAGCATCCGCAGTAATTAGCTTTTGTTCAGGGCCCAGGCTAATGCTTTGGAGAGACAGGTTCAAATCCCACCACAGCAGTTGGTGAAGTTTAAACGTATTTAATAGATTTGGAGTACAAAGCAAGTCATAGTAATGGTAACCATAAAATTCTAATTGATTATTATAAAAGACCAGCTGGATTAGTAATGGCTTCCGGAGAAGCAAGGCTGTCATCCTCTTCTGGTGCAGTGCAGGAACCTCCACATCCACGGCCACGTGGTTGACACTTAGCGCTAAAAAAGCTAAGCAGGCCACTCAGTTTAAGGGCACTTAGGGGTGGACAATAAATGTTGGGCTTACCAGTGATGCTCAGGGATAGACAATAGACAATAGGTGCAGGAGTAGGCCATTCTGCCCTTCGAGCCAGCACTACCATTCATTATGATCATGGCTGATCATCCTCAATCAGTTTCCTGTTCCTGCCTTATCCCCATAACCCTTGATTCCACTATCTTTGAGAGCTCTATACAACTCTTTCTTGAAAGTATCCAGAGACTGGGCCTCCACTGCCTTCTGGGGCAGAGCATTCCACACACCCACCACTCTCTGGGAGAAGAAGTTTCTCCTCATCTCTGTTCTAAATGGCCTACCCCTTATTTTTAAACTGTGCCCTCTGGTTCGGGACTCACCCATCAGCGGAATCATGCTTCCTGCCCCCAGAGTGTCCAATCCTTTAATAATCTTATATGTCTCAATCAGATCCCCTCTCAGCCTTCTAAACCCAAGGGTATACAAGCCCAGTCGCTCCAGTCTTTCAACATTCTGTTTCAATGGGTGGGACCAATTTTTTTCATAAAGAAGTTTGAAAGATCACAATAAGATGATTTATCAGCTAATTACAACTTGTCTTTGAAACTCCGTGAGGTTTTGCAGCGTTTTAGTCAGTTTTGGATAGAATCATAGAAACATAGAAAATAGGAACATAAGTAGGCCTTTCGGCTCTTTCAATCTGCCCCACCATTCAATACGATCATGGCTGGTCATCCAATCTTAGTATTAGAGTGGTGCTGGAGAAGCACAGCAGGTCAGACAGCATCCGAGGAGCAGGAAAATCGACGATTCAGGCAGGAGCCCTTCATCACAAATGCCCGAAATGTTGATTTTCCTGCTCCTAGGATGCTGCCTGATCTGCTGTGCTTTTCCAGCACCACTCTAATCTTGGCTCTAATCTCCAGCATCTGCAATCCTCATTTTCGCCTATCCAATCTCAGTATCCCACTTCTGCTTTCGCTCCATAACTCTTGATCCCTTTAGCCACAAGGACCACATCCAGCTCCCTCTTGAATATATCTAATGAAATGGCCCCAACAGTTACCTGTGGGAGAGAATTCCATAGTGAAAAAAGTTGTTCCTCATCTCAGCCCTGAATGGTTTACCCCTTATTCTTAAAATGTGACTCTTAGTTCTGGACTTCCACAACCTCAGCACTATTCTTCCTGCATCTAGCCTGCCCAGTCCCATCAGGTTTTCATATGTTTCTATGAGATCCCCTCTCATTCTTCTAAATTCCAGTGAGTACAAGCCTTGTCAATCCAGCCTTTCCTCATATATCAGGCCTGCTATCCCAGGAAACAGTCTGGTGATGAGCTATGTTGATAAAACTGGGCAACCCAGCCCTCTTAACTTCAAAGTATGGATTTCTGACCGTTCCTGTGGAAATGAGGTATCAGCTGCATTAGGCCTAGAGCAGTCACAGCTTCTTAGAGCTCAAGGCATTGAAGAGAACACTTACAAAGTAGCGTGTGCTCGGAACCCATTGGAACATTTTTAATGATCAGTCAGAGTTTTGCCACATCCATATCTGACATTGAGAATTTGAAACTCAGAATTCAATGATTCAGGTGTTTTTGTGCAAATACATTGTTTGTGTAAATCAGCACCTGGAGGCTCTTGAGTTAGTGCAGATAGTGTCCCTTCTTTAGAACTCACAGGTCTAACGTCAAGTCCCACCTACTCCAGACGTGAGTAATAGCATTTTTCAAAAGGTCAATGAGGATAATGTCGGAATCATTGTAGGCGGCAGGGGGAGTTGAGAGAGCAACTGAAAAAGTACACAGCATTGCAGATTTTATTAATGGGGGAAGAGTACAGGAAGGAGGCTGACTTAAATTTGCATGCAACGTTGCTTTGGCCTCAGCTGGAGAATTGCATCAAGTTCTGGGCACACATTTCAGAAAGGGCTTGAAATCGTTTGAAAGGGTGCAGCTAAGATTAGGAAGAACGGCTCCAGGTATGAGAACTGTCAGTTACATGGAGAGACTGGGAAGTTGTGACTCTTTCCTTTGGAAAAGCGAAGGTTGAAAGAAGATTTGATTGAGGCATTCAAAATTACGAGGGTTCTGGAATTGATAGCTACAAGCATTAATCTGAAGTTGAAGGCAGAGACTTAAGGCAATTTATATAAACAAGGAAGGAGACATGAGATTTATTTTCTGCTGTGAATGGATAGGACCTGGAATGTGTGAACAGTGACAGCAGGAGACGGGT